>NC_134723.1:41543750-41852500 GCF_049634645.1 Pelodiscus sinensis | reverse complement strand
GCCGACAAACAGCTGATCAGCTGTTTGTCCGCTCAAAGCGCTAGTCTGGACGCTCCCCTGCCGACATCAAAGCCCTTTGTCGGCAGCCCCGTTATTCCTCGTGGGATGAGGTTTACCGGGGCTGCCGACAAAGGGCTTTGATTTCGGCAGGGGAGCGTCCAGACTACCGCGCTGAGTGGACAAACAGCTGATCAGCTGTTTGTCGGCTCAGCGCGGCAGCCATGTAAATTTAAATGAAGCCGCGATCATTTAAATCGCGGCTTCATTTGCCCTTGCCAAAACAACAAATCTACATGGCTCCGTCGACGGAGCCATGTAGTTTAGACATACCCTACCTGTTGGGCCTGACAATCTAGCCAGCTTTCTTTACACCTTATAGTTCATTTATCCAATCCATACTTCCTTAAATTGCTGACAAGAATATTGTGGGAGACCATATCAAAAGCTTTGCTAAAGTCAAAGTACAGTATCTCACATCCACTGAGTTCCCCATGTCCACAGAGCCAGTTACCTGATCATAGAAGCTAATCAGATTGGTCAGGCATGAATTGCCCTTTGGTGAATCTATGTTGACTATTCCTGATCACTTTCCCCTCTTCCAAGTGCTTCAAAATGGATTCCTCGGATCCCCTCCATGATATTTCCACGGATTGAGGTAAGGATGACTCATCTGTAGTTCCCTGGATTGTCCTTCTTCTCTTTTTTAAAAGATGGGCACTACATTTGCCTATTTCCAATCATCTGGGACCTCTCCCAATCTCCACGAGTTTTCAAAGATAATGGCCAAAGGCTCTGCAATGACATTTACCAACTTCCTCAGTACCCTCGGATGCATTAAATCTGGACCCAACTGTACATCTGTCTATGATAGTTCATTGGTTCATACTGCCTTTCAAGTTCTAGGTGTACACAGACATAAAATGAGAGCAAGCTTCTTGTACTGCATTCTGTCTATACAGTTTTCATACATGCAGGAGATTATGCTAGGCGTGTTACATTCTGTGGCTAATACGAATGTTTGAGAAATAGGTAACTAGGATTGACTAATGGAAATCTACTGGGAAGGAGTTCTTGGTGACCTGGCATGTAAGTAATTGACCAAATTATCTCATGGTCTACCTTTGGATTGTTTTCTCCTCGGTCATGTTAGCCACACTGGAGTTGATAACCCATTGTCACAAGTGAGGCCTTAATCTGAGGTCGTGTGGGCAAAAATCTGAACGAAGTCATCTTCCCAGCACTGTGGTTGAATATGTGTGATTTTCTCTTGTGGTTGTGTTTGATGTGATTCTGAAAAACTTAATGGTTATATGGACCAATTTTCTAGTTGGTGTTAGCCTAATCATAGTCCAATACTGTTTTTGCCATCTTGTTTTGTTATTCTATTAATTACTGTTGTTAAGGAAATTAAACACAACTCTATAGGACTAAAGTCAACTTTCAAGTCTTTTTCTTTAGTGAAGCAATAGAAATTAAAAGACTCCTCAGAAAGGTGGTGTGGGTAATCAGTTAAGCAGATGTTTCACTCAGGTTTATTTTAGACCCAATCTTTCTTATAATGAGTATACTCAGAGGGTGTGTCTAGACTACATGCCTCCTTCGACGGAGGCATGTAGATTAGCCAGATCGGAAGAGGGAAATGAAGCCGCGATTAAAATAATCGCGGCTTCATTTAAATTTAAATGGCTGCCCCGATCTGCCGATCAGCTGTTTGTCGGCAGATCGGGGCAGTCTGGATGCGCCGCGCCGACAAAGAAGCCTTTCTTCATCGGCACAGGTAAACCTGGTTTCACGAGGCTTACCTGTGCCGATGAAGAAAGGCTTCTTTGTCGGCGCATCGCGTCCAGACTGCCCCGATCTGCCGACAAACAGCTGATCGGCAGATCGGGGCAGCCATTTAAATTTAAATGAAGCCGCGATTATTTTAATCGCGGCTTCATTTCCCTCTTCCGATCTGGCTAATCTACATGCCTCCGTCGAAGGAGGCATGTAGTCTAGACACACCCAGAGTGTCACTGATGCACCGCTAGTGGGATGCTGGAACATATAAAAATGAAGTAAGATGTAAACTACACCCAGTACCTGTGGAATGGGAAGAGGCACTGGGAGAAATACTGAGAATTTAGCCAACACGGTGATATAAGGAAGACTGTTCTTAACTCTGCCCTATTGGCTGCTTGAAGTGTACTGCATATTTATGGCAAAATGTTATGGAGAGTCCTTGTGACGTTAATGAGGCTGAACAGCCTGACTTACTACCAGAACTGCTTCTTGTTACACATTTTCTGTTCGTGTTTTCTCTGACAGATTTATTCTTAAAACTGAACTTCCCACTGACAGGAAAATAAAACTAAAGGAAAGCCTCTGTATCAGGGATGGGCTAGTGAGTGGCTATCATTCACCACGCTGGGCTGCAAGACTGTCCTAACCAAAATGGTCTCCCGGGATGGGGTAGGCTTGTTCACTGTGCTCGCATACCTAGGGGTGCCGACTGAACTGTGGCAGTGCTTTGACTGGATGCAAATTGGGCGGGCATGGCTCTCACAGTCAGTGTTGTGTGCAATCCGCACGCACCTCCCTTCACACGCCCTTGCTTTACATGTGTGTCGCTTTAGTAATACCAGCTGAAAAAACACCTATGTGGATGGAAACCAGTAGAATCTGGCAACTCTGCCTACGGGCAATGGTAAACAAAACAACTCACACACAGAACCCCGATGGGTCGTATGTTGCTCACCACTGCTCTATATACTGTGAACTGTAATCAGGGATGTACCCAAACCCCAGTCCCAATCCATACTTGGGGGAGATTTGAATCCAACTTGTCCCTCACCTGTTATAAGTAATTTGGCTGGAGATAGCATTTGTGAATGTGTGCGTGTCCATATGACACACAGGGTGCGTCTACACTGCACTGTAACTGGAAATACAATACGCAATTTGCATACCTCAAATTGCGTATCTTATTTCAAAGCTATTTTGAAATAGCTTATTTCGCCCTTTGGCGCTGTCTACACAATACCAAATTTCAAAATAAAGTGCTATTCCAAAATGTCCCTTACTCCTCGTAGAATAAGGTTTACAAGGATGTCGGAATAGTGCGCCCAAAATAACGGGCTTGCTGTGAAGATGGGGGATAGCTATTTCAGGATACTCCAGTATCCTGAAATAGTGTTGCAGTGTTGCTGTATCCACAGTGAGTCGGGTGGGTTTTAATTGGATGGTATTGAAAATGACTAGATTTAAGAAAAGAATCAAAATGATCTGTTTTAATCAGTGAAATGCTGACGCAAAAGACTGCAGCAAAGAGAAACTTTTAATGTGAGTTAGATTTTAGGCTTAATTAATGTGACAGTGTTCTTTTTAGAAGCTTTCAAGCACAGTGTTTATGAAGAATAAGGAGCCTATAAAATATAAGTAAATGCTTCTGAGTATATTTCAAAGCTTTTTTTTTTTTTTTTTTTAAATCGCTGTTCTGAGTCTGCTATTCTTTGTTTGTCTTTTCATAGTCACATCATTGGAGGTCATCAAACCTCATGCAACCATCGGCAGTAAAAAGCAAGGGAGAGTTTGAAAAGTGCCAGAGCATTAATTAGTTTAAAACTCTTGAAACTTACTCTCAACTGAGGTACTGAAGGTTACACCATAAAGGGATGGTCTGGAAGATATAAGAATGGTTTTATAGTGAAAGCATAAGACTAGCAGAAAAGAGATATAGGTTCCAGTCTTCCCCTCCCCACAGACTTTGGCTGTCTCTACACTGGCATGAATTTCCAGAAATGCTTAAAACGGAATACTATTCTGTTTTCAGTTTTTCCGGAAAAGGAGTGTCTACATTGGCAGGCTGCTTTTCCGGAAAAGCCCTTTTTCTGGAAAAGCGTCTGTGGCCAATGTAGACGCGCTTTTCCAGAAAAGAGCCCCGATCGCCATTTTCGCAATCGGGGCTTTTTTCTGGAAAAGACTACTGGGCTGTCTACACTGGCCCTTTTCCGGAACAGTGTTCCGGAATAAGGACTTATGCCCGAGTGGGAGCAGAATAGTTTTTCCGGAATAGTGGCTGATTTTGTACAGTAGAGCAACGTTGCTTTTCCGGAAATTCAAGGGCCAGTGTAGACAGCTCGCAGCTTATTCCGGAAAAGCAGCTGATTTTCCGGAATAAGTGGCCCAGTGTAGACACAACCTTTCTGTGTGACCTTCGATAAGCCACTTCATTTTTTTCTGCTTCCATCTTCCTATCTGTAAAATGGAGATAATGAAGCTCACAGGAATGTTGGTAGGTTCTTTTCACTACTGTTTGTCAGAAACCTGGAGTTCCTCAGTTGGAAGGTGCTATTGAAATGTCGATTTTACAGGTTGAAACGCTCTAACTCGGCACTCTCTGGTCCAGCAACATCTGTGGCTTGGCACGATTTTAGTTAGCCGCTTGTCCACTTATCCTGGGTGTGGACAAATTTTCTGCAGACCCATGAAGTTTGTTTACAGCCACCAGTCCTGGCTCTCAGTGTTCTGTGCTGTGATTTAGCTCTAATTTACCCTCCCCCCACCAATGTCTCCTAAGAGCCCAGTAAGCAGTGGAAGTGTTGATAACGCTGCTAGACAATATTGACCTCTGTGGTTCAGCAAATTCTCTGGTTAGGCACTGGTCAGGTCCCAAGGGTGCTGGATTAGAGAGGTTCAATCTGTATTAGATGCAAGAAAAATATAGATTCACTATCCCTATCTATGAAATAGAATTACCACTCCATACTCTGAATTCAAGATAATTTAACAGTTGTCTTTAATTTGTAATGGATTCCTGAAATGCAATTCAATTTCTACAGAAAACAATAAAGCAGCGCTTGAAACAATTTTACCTAGGATAGATATGATCACTAAACAACTAATGGCTTACAGAAGGATTATTTTGCAACATTTTGCCTTTGATTTACGAGAATGATGTTTTCTGGGAAGGGTCAGAAAATAGAGATTGCTTATGCTGGATAATATGCAAAATTCATAAGGGCGTGCACACACTAGGAACATTTCAAAAGCAATTTTCAGCAATGAAATTCAATATCCGATTCACATTTAATCTTAATAAAGATGACACAACCCAAAAGAACAAAGTCTGGAGATGGGTTATGGTCTTATGTTGGGTTGGCTTTAGCTATCTCCAGCTCAGTACAAAGTAACTACTATAACTATCCTTGCCCGTAGACATAGCACCCCATCTCCAACCCCAATTGGTTCCCTGGTGGCAACCAATCAGTCATGGACCTGATCCTGTGTCATGACCTGCCCCTTCCTGGGCACACACATGGGAAACACGAGTGTTTCTGGATTGCCAGTACAGCCCTTTGCCCATCTAAGCTGCCTGTATAACTCCCACCAACTTCAGTAAAAATTCTGTATACAAAAGACTTGCAGGGTTGGTCTGGAAGAAGATTTAGGTCAAAACTTTGTCCTGTAAATTCACACACTGTTTTGCCTTCTTGAAGTTTAGAAAAGTGCAACTATTTTATACACTATAAACTTAGTTTCACCGCCACATTTACCGGTCTTGGTGTTCTTTCCTAGTCTTTGTCTACACAGAGAAGTTGCAATGGTCAAAATTTCACATTTCTTTATACATTTGAGACTCCGGCCACGTTACCCACAGATTCACTAAGATTTGTAAACCCTTTGGAGAACCGTGCAGTTTGAGGGAATTGGCATGTCACAAATCACAATCATGAATAAATTCAGGAGCTTAGCTAGGACTAAACCTCAGATCTAACCCAGATCAGAACACTGTCTCCTCGAACCATCAATCAGACACCAGGATAAACAGAGTAATTTGATCCCAGAACCCAAAGTGAGACCTTGGGTATGTGAATCCATCCAGATCAAAGACAAGAAAATATTTCCACAAATCCTTTTGAGTCAAACTCACCAAAGTCTTGCATGGGGGTTTACTTGGAGGTCTCTGTCTCACCTTACCATGCAAACAACTCATCTCCCACCAACTCCCTTTCCCATAACAGAAACCAAACAGAAACAGGAAAGAACCAGACTTACAGTGGACTAGGACACAAAAGTTGTAGCATTAATGTTTAAATAATTTTAAAAAGCCTCATTTACTAGGACTTCTCATGACCCCGATGCATTTAGCAGGATAGAATGTGATGGTCTGACTCTGGGTGGTACTTTACTCCACAAATACTTCCACTCATTCCTGAGGGGCTACTTATGGATTAAGGACTAACAATGCAACTATACAAATAAGAGGGGTAGAATCTGACTCGATGTAAGGTAAGGGGTAACAGCAATGAGTCCAGAGGCACCTTTCCTGATCTCCATGCTGCAGTATTAGAAAGCAGACCAAGCTACCTGCTGCATCTCCAGGTTTACGCAAACCTCAGTGAGTTTCAAGTTTGCCTTGAAACCCAAAGCCAGGCAAGTTCTGTTCGGTTTTGATTTCCAGTACAAAGCTTTACACAGCTGTAGTCACAGCAGGGCAGATCTTTCGAGCCCTGCAAATCCACAGATAGCCACACAGGGATCTGCATCTGCGGAGGTGGATATCCGTGGCTCCTTTTTGCAGATACGTATGCAGGTATGAATACAAATTTTGTATCTAAAAGCCTGCAGATCTGCAGATATCTGCTGTCTATCTGCGGGTATCTGCATCCGTGGACATCAACGTGGATATCCATGGCTCATTTTTGTGGATGCAGATGTGGATGCGGATACAAAGTCTGTATTCATGCAGGACTCTACAGCTCTTGTGGCGCAGGTCAGAGTCAGAAAAGATCCAACAGCATAGCAGATCTGTTACCGTTCTCCTGTGCACGGGGCAGAAAGAGGTAGGGGTCAGTGAGCCTTTGCAAGGAATCTGAGGTGCAGAGCAATGCTCTGAGGTGTTCCTTGTGCGCCAGCAAACAAAGAAGATTTGGGAAGCAGAATGGTTGGGTCCACTGGCCATGTAGGAGATGAAGACTTACAACAGCCGTTCTGAAGCTGCATTAGTGGACATGGACTGGCTCTGCAGTTTGGAGAGTAGGATAATCTCCAAGTAAATGTCAAGAGCTTCTCTTGAATGCATGGCCTCTTCACTCTGGCTGTGTGTTGGAGAGGACTTTGGACCACTGTCCAAAGGTGTCAATCACAAAAGACTGGGCTAGTGGAACTAGTGCTGATACTTGCGGGTAGAATGTGTTTCAAACAAAGAGAAGTTCTTCCTTTGCCTGTATTTTGTGACATGCTTTGGAAAAGCAACCCTCCCCCCAATCATTAGGCAGGAGGTTTAGCTGACAGTGGTGCAGGGTGAGTAGAGAGCAGTGGAAAATGCCAGAAATTACCCGAATCAAGCTTATAGCGTTATCTTTATGCAATGTGACTTTGTCTCAGGCTGAGATAGGGCACCACTGAATTTGTAAGTAGCCTTTCTGGCCCACTCAGCCTTTTGAACAACAACGCCGGTGTCATCTGCATTCTTCTCTGGAGGCCCCATGTGGAGCCACCTTGGACGCTGACAGGGCTCTTGCCAACCCCTCTATTTTGGGTCAACTTCCATCCTGTTTTTGTCCATTCTCCCCCTCCCACTGTCTGACAAAACGACACCTGCCTTTGACCAGGACGACGAGATGAACTCTCTTGTCCAAGCCACTGACAATATTACTGCTGTTGGATGCCAGGCGAGAAGTGATAGGTGGTTCCCACTCGTTTTCATTTTTAAAGCGCTAGATCCCTGAAACAACATACCAGGCAATACACAGCAGTAAGAGTCTGCTATAGTGATACTCTCTGAGAGGAAAGAAGGGCCTCATTTTCTCAAACAACCAGTAAAAGAGAGGCTAGTGAGGCTGAGGATAGTGGTTTGTGGGGTTAAAGGTATGAGACACCCATAAGAAGAAAAAAAAGGCAAAACTTTTCTACTTCACCTACTATCTCTAGGTATCATATCTGCCCTTTTTAATTTGGGACCCTCAGAAGCTATTAAAAATTCAATTCATCATCCAATTTGCACATATGCTTAGCTAGTTTGCACACAGCTGCAAGTCCACCTATACACATTTTCTTACCTGCAAGCTGGCTGGCCACTACTGTTGGAAGATACGGACCGAGGTGTGCTACTGCTATTTTTGCCTACGATTATTACATAGCAAGACACCCGAAAAAATCATGAGTTGTTGTTATTTTAAACCAGCATCTTGTTCCTAGGACAGCTCACTCCAAGATCTGATATACACAATACGACACATTTCTAGCAAGGCAAACACTTGCTTTCTAAACTTTTTGCCAGGCCTCATGGTAAAACAAAATTTAGATAACAGAAGGTGATGGGATGCTGAAATGAGTCCATGCAAAGGAAGTGTAGGGCCTGTGTACGTGAACTATTAGTCCCTGGCAAGCAGGGGCTGGAATCCACTGGTGAGTCAGAATCGAACTCTCTATGTTTCCCCTATTGCAGGGATGGGCAATAATTTTCACAGGGGGACCACTTAATGAATTTTGGTATATTGTCATGGGCTGGCTCCATCCCCAAAAGGGGCGGGACCTGAGTGGAAGGGGTGGAGCCTTTAATTTAAAACACAGCAAAGGGCTCTTGGTTCCACTGCTGCTGGCAGCCTCCTGGGATTACTATGACTGTTTAAAGGGCTTGTGGCTCTGTCGCCTGCCGGGATAGCACCACGACTGGGAGCCATGAATCCTTAAACAGGATCCTGCTGCCTGAGCCACCGCTTGGAAATTTGGTGGCATGGGCAACAGGCTATAAATAGAAAGTGGTCAGATGCAGTCGAAGGCCGGATCAAAGTGTTAGGTGGGCTGGATCTGGCCCCTGGACCATATCTTGCCTGGCCCCGGCATCAACAGTTCATTAGAGTGCTTTGTCCTAGTCTTCTTTGAAACATGACTAACGTGCAGTAATGAATTGCATGTCAGCGGGAACCACAAAGAGACTAGGACAGATGAATGTGGGGTAGATTCCCTTGCCACGGCCTCATTGTGTGTGTAGGCAAGACTTTCTTTTACTCTCTCTCCATGGACAGGGCACAACGTGTTCTTATAACAGGCTTCTCGGGAATATACAAATGTGAAATTTTGTTACGTAAAAATTAAAATAATCAGAACATCGCTCTTTCCGTTCACTGCCTTCTGAAAGGTCCTCCTTTAAAGTGGGGTCCCGACAGGATGCCACATTAGTCATTTTGGGTTCACTTGTAAAAGTGAGTCATCTAAGCATACGAGGCAGGCTATCAGCTGCTTTTGTGAACTTCCAGTGCAGAGTTAAAAATGGACTGTGATGGTGGAGTCATGCACAACTTGTACTCTTTCCTCTCAGAGTTTACACTATTATTTGGGTTGAGAACATGTCCAGAGGCCCAATCCAGATCAAGATACCATTGCGCTAAGCATTGTAGACTATGAATTTTCTGAGGTGAAGACATCTTTTTTGCTACTTGTCTGTATAGTACATAGCACAAAAGGGCCCAGATTCTTGACTGGGCTTCTAAGCATTATCAGAATACAAATAATAATAGTAATACAATGATTTTAATGTGAAATGAGACTGATAAAAGAACAGACCAGGTTATCTGACTTATTCTTAGAAAACCGACTCGCTCTATCATTTTTAAACATTCTCATTTGTATTTGCAGGACACATAGTCACTGCCAAATGCAGCTGAAATCTAGCTGTTAGAAAATCAGGGAGACCAGAAAAATCTTGGAGTGAAATCCTGGCCCTATTTCAGACAGTGGGAATTTTGTCGTTGACTTCAGTTGGGCCAGGATTTCACCTCTCGGTTCTAAACGTCAACTGTGACTTAGAGACCAGGGAAAGTCATTTGTCCCCTTTCAGTCTCTGTCAACTTGGCTGCAAAAATGGGTCAAAGTAAAACCACACTGCAGAACTGTTGCGGTGTCTAAAGCAGGGGTGGGCAATAACACAGCAGCAGTTCACCAAGGTTAGCCCCTGGTGGGCCGCCACTACAATATTGACCTGCATCTCCACAGAGATCGCAGCTCCTGTTGGCTGTGGATCACCATTCCCAGCCAATGGGAGTGGTGGGAAGTGATGCAGACCAGGACACCGCTTCCAACAGCTCCCATTGGCTGCAAACAGTGATCCACGGCCAACGGGAGCTGTGACTGCGCAGGTAAATATAGCAGTGGGAGCCTGCCAAGAGCGAACCCTGATGGACCGGACACAGCCTGCGGGCTGGGATTAGCCCACCCCTCGTCTAAATTGAGCTTTCCTAGGAAAAATGGGCTTGATTCTCCACTAGCTACTCATCAGTCTAACAGTGATGTCTCTTCATTCCTTTTCGCTGGAGTTACACTAGTTAAACGGCATAGCAGTTGGGCCCAATACATATACAATTAAAACTATAACTTTCTACCCAAGAGCTTCAGAGGGGTCTTAAAAAACAACTAATAGTCTTGCAGCACCTTAGAGACTATCAAAACATGTAGATGGTATCATGAGTTTCCAAGGATTCTGACTTCCACGCTTCAGCTGAGTTGAGCACGCTTAATAAACATACTCCATTTGCATCCGTCTCTGCCAAGCCCTGAACACTTAAAGGGTTTCTAAACATTATCTTGATAATTATTTTTCTTCTTCTCATTCATTCTGTGACTTATGTAAGATTTATAATATTTCCATTGGGAAAGCTTTATAATCGAGTGAGCTTTCCCCTGTGAGGTTTTATACATTACCATTCAGAGCCACTGTCTGACTTTTACTATGGTAATATTTTCTAAATTGCTTTTCAACTTCTTTGTTACAGGAAACTGTCTAAATAATACGTTTTTAAAGGCATTAAAGAGCTGCTGATGCTCCATGCAAAACTCTGACAAACACTCCATTAAGAAAAAATTCTGCTGATGCATTCATCATGCTGTGTATTTCTGTAGTTCCTTTCCCCTCATTACTCATGGTGGACTCTCGGATGAAGGCGAGCCCTTTGTTTCAGTTCCCATGGTTTATTCCTCCTTTGAGCTCATGGTCAGCAGGTTGTGATATCACAATGGTTTTGGAAATGTTCGTACGTTCATCATGGGAGGATGCTGACCTCAGGGTAGGTAGGAGACACAGCAGGGGCATGGCAAATCTTAACAAGGGCCTTCTAAAGTAACTTGTGGTTTTGAGCACCTGCCATGAGGCATCTTAAAGGGGCCTGATTTTCGGGGGATGGGTGCTCAGTGTTTTCTTAAAAACCTGGATCTTTTAAGATGTCTCAAGTACAGTTCCCAAAAATGGAGGCCCCACAAATCAGTAATGTGTTCAGAAAATCTTGCCACAGAGACTACTTTCTTGTGTAACTTAGGCTACACCCTGCATTCCTTAAATACCTCAAAGCAGCCCCAAAATAAAAAAGAAATTGGAGCCTTGGTGGTGCACATAATGGACCATCAGGCCCTCCCCCCCCTTTTTTTGCAATTAAAACAAGGGAAGAAAAATACCGAAAACAGGTCATGTATTAGCAGAATTATTTCTGCGGCAATGTTCTATGTCAGTGTTTCTCAAACTGTGCTCCCCGGAGCCCTGCTCCAGGGAGTCCGTGAGGTTGACAAACTGGAAACATCGATAGAAACTGGAAACTGGACACATACAATCAGTGAACCACTGGGGTTCCGCATAAGTACAACACATACGATCAGTGGACCGCTGGGGCTCCGCATAAATTTTTACGCATGTAAAGGGTTCTAGAGCCCAAAATGTTTGAGAACCGCTGTTGTATGTCATAACAAGAACCTTTTCAAACATTCTCCACTTGGAGTGTCACACCTTCTCTGCTTTTTATACTCTGAATGTGGTCACCATATACTTGGTGAGGGGTTCAGGAAAAAAAAATTCTCTGCCTGGTCACCATTTTTGTGGATACAAATCAGCTACAGTTTCATTCAGTTCTTTTCATGAGCACACAGAGTTTAACCAGAAAGTGTTCAGATTACATGAATTAATTAGATGTTTTATTAAAAAAAATAACAGGAAAATGAGTCGCAGAGTATAATATAAAACACAGCAGGCTTTGACTTTCTGCCTAGAAGCTGTTTTAGAAAAAATAATTAATAGGGAAATGAACAGTACACTATATTCTGTGCAAAAATCAGAGCTATTGAAGGCAAATATTTGCTTTTAGCTTATGATGAACTCAGATTTATACATAAAAATGGACTTGAGATGTTAATTTAGCTAAATATGAGCTCTAATCAGTCATTCCTCCTGCATCATCTTTCATGGATATGCATAATAATCAAATAGGAGTTCATATTGTAATGCAACCTTTCACTGTAAACCAGAGCCTAAAGATGCTTTTTTTCTACTTATCCGTGAAACCCAGTGTGCACACCCCTAAGCCTCATCACACGTTTAGAAGAAGCAGTTAAAAAATGAGGTGGCGTATAATAAATTAATCTGGACTTAGTTGTTGCATAAAACGTCCAGCAGGAGTTCGTTACAGCCCCCTAGGACAAGAAGAGAGACGGAAATGGAAAACTGCACAATGTCATTAGGAAAGCAAACAGGGATAATACTGCATGTGTGGGCAGGGGAGAGGGTAAGTTTAGTATCCTTCATATTAATCAAAAAATCCTTGAATCCACCAAGTGTAATGAAGAAGTACTGTTAGCCTGCTTATAGAGACACAACAAAGAACAAGTTGCGTCTACATGTGTCCTTAAACTGTCACACAAAAACAAATTACAGACATTGGAACCACTCTAGCCAAAGGACAACAACATGAACAAGTCAACCTACAATTATTAATTTTAAAAAAATGCTCTGTGCTGGGCAGATTAAAGGGGAGAGGATATATGCACAGTGTGAACAGACACAGCTAAAATACTATGCTGCAACCCAAAATCTAGGAAGTACACAATGAACTAGGTGCTCTTTCAAAAAAAAAAAAAGACATTAGAACAGCAAATCAATGAAGAGGTTAATAACTGAGGCCATACCTGCACTAAGGCCTGCTGTACCTTAGCATAAATGGGACTTGTGATTGTTGCAGTATGTCTGCGCTACCAGTAGCAATGGTAGAAGCTGTAGTGTAACAGGACAAAGACATTTTTATCATCTCTCTATCTCAGAGCTAAATAAGTGTGTAGAAAAGTGCCCGAGTCTTGTCTACAGCAGTGGAGCTGTGATGGTGGGCACCAGTGATGAACTATGAGGTCCATTTTTACAAGTACAGATTCAGCCTTGCTACATGGACTCATAGGACTGGACAGGACCTGGAGAGTTAGGAAGTTTCCCCTAAAGTCCAACCTAAATGTCCCTTGCTGTAAGTTAGAACATAAGAACAGCCATACTGAGTCAGACCAATGGTCCATCCAACCCACTATCCTGTCTGCCGATAGTGGCCAATACCAGATTCCCCAGAGGGAGTGAACAGAACTGGGAATCATCACATGATCCCTCTCCTGTCATCCCTTTCCAGAGAAACAGAGGCTAGGGACCCCATTCCTACCCATCGTGGCTAAAAGCCACTGATGGACCTAACCCCCAAGAATCTATGTAGCAATTTAAGCCCATTGCTTATTGTCCTAACCCTGGGGTGGGCAAGACAGCCTCCATGGGCCAGATCTGGCCTGGCAACGGGTTCATCCAGCCTGCGGACACCCTACTGCTCCCCCATTGCCAGACCAGTCATGGCTTGGGGATGGTGGAGTGTGCAAAGTCTCCTCTCCCCCCACCCCCATCAGAGGCATGCAATGCTTAGAGTGAACTGCCAGCTGAACAGCTGGCGGTTCACTCCAAGTGCCACACACTCCTTACAAGATGGGAATAGGGAACAAGAGACTTTGTGTGCTCCTTCGCCCCGAGGCTCTGATTGACCTGGGGGCGGGGCAGAGTGAGAAAAGTCTCCTCCCTTTGCCAGGGGCGCAGGCGCTTAGAGGGAACTGCCAACTGTTTAGAACAGCTGGCAGTTCTCTCTAGGTGCGTGGGGTCAAAGACTTCATGTGCTCTGCCACTCCCAGGCCAATCAGGCTATGTCAACACTACAGAGTTTTTTCCGGAGAAACTAATGTTTTTCTGAAAAAACTTCATTTAAGTCCACATTGAAAAAAAATCGAAAGAACGGAGAGATTTTTCTGACATTGGTAAACCTCTTTCTACAAAGAGCTCTTTTGGAAAAAGGCGTGTGCGGATGGGGAAGAGGGAGTTCTTTCAGAAGAAGAGGAAAGAAGAAAAAGCACAAGTGCCCTGGTGGCCACTCTATCCATAGTAATCACAGCATAAATGCGAGATAGCGTCCATTCAGTGTGGATGCTCTCTTTCGAAAAAGCAGATCGCTTTTTCGATGCACTTTGGCAGTGTGGATGCTCTCTTTCGGAAGTTTTTTTGGAAGACTCTTCTGGAAAAGTTTCTTCTGAAAGAAGCCTGCAGTCTAGTCATAGCCTCTGGGTCTGTGGGTGAGGGAGCATGGAAGTGTGCTGGCTCCACCCCTTTTGCCTGAGGCCCTGGAGCAGCCCGGGGCTACTTCAAAATATTGGGAAGTAGCCTCCCTTCTAAAATTATTGCCCACCCCTGACCTAGCCTCAGAGGTTAAATAGAATAATTTTTCCCTCTCCTCGTAACAATCTTTAAAAAATGATGTAAGCAGGGGCTGAACTGCTGCTTGCTGTCAGCCAGCTGAAAGGAGGGGTGGGTGTGCCCACTACAGTTGTTTAGCTCTGCAAGGTAATTAACTGTTAACTGTTGACATGTAAACACTGCTCAGGAGAGAATCCAAGGTGTGGCTATGTAAATCCCATTCAGCCAGGGCTGATGGAGGGTCAGTGTTGGAATGGAATGTGGAGAATTGTATATAATTTGGGACTGTTGTGGGGGTCACTAATCATGCTACCCCTAAATGTGGGAACTGTCAAACATGCCACCAGTGCTTGCAGGAGAGACACCACCATCATGGAAAGAGGTCTCGGAAGAACAAGCCTCCCCCCTTCCAGAGTTGAGTAGACGGAGCTGGGGGAAAGGGTTAAAGGACTTGAGTCAGCCTGCTTCACACCTACCAGGTGTGAGCTATAAGACTGGCCCAGCCTGCACCTTTCCCCCTTTGTTTTAAGGACAGACCTAAAGCAGACTCCCTGAGGAGTCTTTTTGTTTACTAGTCCAGTGAAAGCTGGATTCATTTGAGAGCTGAAATCACTGGTTTGGCTGAGAGCCAGACCTACTGCAGACAGTAGAGTGGCAGCAGGCGAGGAGCGGCGACTAGCGGTGTGGCGTGGTGCGGCGGCAGGCGAAGAGCAGCCATCAGCGGCGTGGCGTGGCGTGGCGTGGAGTGGCGGCAGGCGAGGAGCGGCCATTAGCAGCGTGGCATGGAGCAGTGGCAGGCAAGGAGCGGCCATTAGCGGCGTGGCGTGGAGCGGCAGCAGGCGAGGAGCGGCCATTAGCGGCGTGGCATGGAGCGGCGGCAGGCGAGGAGCGGCGACCAGTGGCATGGCGTGGAGCGGCAGCAGGCGAGAAGCGGCGACAGGTGCCCAGCGGAGCGTCCAGAGGTGTGGGACGAGACAGCTGGTGAAGCGTAGCGGAGTTTCGTATAAGGTGCCCCCTATCTATCTCCCCACCCCCATATCTACCCAGGTTGGGAGGTGAAACCCTGCGGGTGAACTTTGGGACTCTGGGTGGCACAGAGACTTTTGGGGAGTCGGTGGACTTCGGGCGAATCTTGGCCGGGGTGGGGGCTCATGTTTGGGTTATGAACTCTGTTTGTGGTGTTTTCTCCAAGCTAATGCCGTATGAATTCTTCCTCTGTTTCATTAAATGTTCTTTCCCTACACTCAGACTCAGTGCTTGCGAGTGGGGAAGCATTGCCTCTCAGAGGCGCCCAGGGGTGCGTGAATTTCCCAGATCACTGGGTGGGGGCTCGAGCCGGTTCTTTGTGAGATTGACCCCAAGATATTGAACCCAGCCCTGGTTCCTGCCAGGCCTACCCGGCAGAAGGGCTACATTTTGGGGGCTCGTCCGGGATTTACTGGGTCAGTACCCCTCGCAAGCACATGTTGAGTGAGTTGCTGTTGTGGGAAATAATTGTGATTTGTATTTGAGGACATTACTGTTTGTATCATGGCTTGTCTGTCAGGTTTGTTGGGCCCTGGCCCAGAAGCCTCTAGCTCAGAGGCAGCAACCTCAGCAGATGATTGGGCAAAAGCCCTGGGGCAAATCTTGGAGAAATGTGTGCTATCCCATGCTATGGCAAGCTCCTATTGTAAGTTAAGATTATTCCCTGGGGAAGAGGAGTTTGAACCCTGGCTGGAACACACCACTGAAATGCTAGAGCATTGGGCTGTGCCAGACAGAGAAAAACGAAGATGTTTAGTAGACAGTCTCCGGGGCCCAGCTTTAGATGTGATTCGCACCTTGAAGCTCACTAACCCTGAGGTCAGTGTAAAGGACTGCCTAGAGGCCCTCACTCACACCTTTGGGAGCATGGAGGGTCCTGAAGACAGTTTTTGTAACTTTCTCAATGCTAAGCAGCACCGAGGAGAGAAGCTCTCAGCCTATGTACAGAGGTTGGAGAAGTTGCTGCAGAGAGCTGTCATTAGGGGAGCCGTGACTGCTGAGCAGATGGACCAGACCAGATTGGCTCAAATTGTAAGAGGAACTCCATATTACAGCCCGATTCTACTACACCTCCGGCTAAGAGAACGACTGGAACACCCCCCTGCGTACTCCCAACTGATAAAGGAGGTCAGAGAGGAGGAAGAAAGGCAGGCTACCAGTGGGCTTTGGGAGGCCCAGAGGCCTAAGCCAACCAGCGCTGCACCCCGACAAACAGCCGATGTGCTCATGGTGAGCACCAGAGGAGACATTGCCCAGCAAGTTCAGGTCCTGACAGAACGGATTGCTGAGTTGCAGAGAGCCATTGACCAAGCGCGGATTTGCAGGGATAAGGAACCTCAGGCTGTGTTGATGGATAAGTCAGCGCCTGGAGCTGCCATCCCACCCAGCCAAAAGAGGAGAGGATCATTCTTCTGCTACCGGTGTGGTCAAGATGGGCACAGGGCTGCACATTGCCCAAATGAGGAAAACCCCAGTTTAGTTTATGGAAAGCTGAGAATCAGTCATGAGACGGTCGGGGAACAGGGACCACCCAGGCCCCCAGGATTTGATGGATTCCCCAGAAAAGACCACTCAGCTAGGATCCCTTCAGGACTGATAGGGCCTCGAGCAGAGGTAACTGTAAGGATTGAAGGGGCGGAGTGCAAAGCAGTGCTTGATACCGGATCTCAGGTGACAATTATATTCCAGTCATTCTACCAACAGGTGCTCAGGCACCTGCCTATCCAGCCATTGACTGGCCTTGGCCTGTGTGGTCTCAGCATGAACGAATATCCCTACAAAGGGTATGTCATAGTGCATTTGGAATTCCCTGAGGAGGTGGCAGGGGTAAGAGAAGAGGTGGACACAGTAGCCTTGATATGCCCTGACCCTAAAGGGGTCCCTGATGTGTCAGTACTGATAGGGACCAACTCCAGTCTCTTCAAGGTGCTCGCAGAATACTGCAGACGACGGGCTGGGGACCAATATCTGGATACCCTGATGATCCATACCCTTTGTGCTGAAGCCTATAGGAAGATTGAAGATGCTAAACAGGAGATGTCTGAGCTACCAATGGGTACTCTAAGGTATGCAGGTGCAAACCCTTTAGTAGTGCCTGCAAGGACAGAGCAGGAAGTGCTCGTCATGAGCACCTGGCTGAAAGGCAATAAACGAGTGTTCGCCATGGTAGAACAACCAACTGAGGGAGAGCTTCCTGATGGGGTCCTGGTCCCCTGTGGAGTTATAACTTTACCAGCAGCATCCCAGGACACAGTCACAGTACTGATTGCGAATGAAACAAGTCGTGATATTATTGTGAATCAAGGGCAAAAGATAGCAGATCTTTTCGAGACTGAATCGATTGTGAGTCCCCAGTGTGAACCGCACGTTCAGACTATAGATCCATCAAGGTTTGACTTTGGAGATTCACCCTTGGACGAAGAGTGGAAGGATCGCCTGAGGAAGAAGCTCTCTGAAAGACCCAACGTATTCTCACTGCATGAGTGGGATGTGGGGTGTGCCAAAGGGGTTGAGCATAACATCAGACTACATGATCCCCGACCTTTCAGGGAGAGATCTAGAAAAATTGCACTTTCAGAGATGGATGATGTGCGACATCACCTTCAGGAACTGGCTGCAACTGGCATCATTTCCGAGTCCCACAGCCCCTATGCTTCACCCATTGTGGTAGTCCGAAAAAAGAATGGGAAAATTCGGATGTGTATTGACTACCGCACCCTGAACCGCCGTACTGTGGTTGACCAGTACACAATGCCCCGAGTAGAAGATGCATTAGATTGTTTATTGGGAAGCCAGTGGTTCTCAGTATTGGATCTTCGAAGTGGATACTACCAGATCCCCTTGGGAGCAGAGGACAAGGAGAAGACCGCCTTCATCTGCCCATTGGGGTTTTATCAGTTTGAACGCATGCCTCAAGGGATCTCTGGGGCCCCCGCCACATTCCAGCGCCTCATGGAGAAAGTTGTAGGGGATATGAACTTACTGCAAGTCTTGGTCTATTTGGATGATCTGATTGTATTTGGAAGGACCTTGGAAGAGCATGAAGAGAGACTTCTTAAAGTACTTGACAGGTTGGAGGCCCATGGGCTGAAACTTTCCATTGATAAGTGTCAATTCTGCCGAACATCAGTGAAGTATGTTGGTCATATTGTGTCCCAAGAAGGTGTGAGTACCGATCCGGATAAAGTAGAAGCACTCACTACCTGGCCGCGCCCCAGAAACTACAGAGAGCTTAAGACTTTCCTTGGGTTTAGTGGCTACTATCGGAGGTTTGTGAAGAATTATGCCACCATTGTAAAGCCTCTGAATGATCTTACCAGGGGATACCCGGCCATCAAGAGGAAAGCTAAGACCAAGAATAAGGGGAGACCCCCACGACCTCCCGATCCAAGACAATATGGCCCCCTAGAGCCTTTTGGACCACGATGGGAGGAGGGATGTGAAAGGGCTTTCCGAGAGATCATTAGCTGTCTAACTCATGCTCCAGTCTTAGTTTTTGCTGACCCAAACAAGCCATTCCTCCTACATACAGACGCCAGTTTGGATGGTTTGGGAGCAGTCTTGTACCAAGATGTGAACGGCAACCGTAAACCTGTGGCCTTTGCCAGCCGAGGGCTGTCTGACAGTGAAAGTCGTTACCCCATCCACAAGTTGGAGTTCCTGGCCTTGAAGTGGGCCATCACTGAGAAATTTCGGGACTATTTGTACGGTGCTAATTTCCAGGTATGGACAGACAACAACCCACTGACTTATGTACTGACAAGTGCTAAGCTGGATGCTACTGGACAACGATGGGTGGCCGCCCTGGCCAGCTATGAGTTCAGCATACAGTACCGATCAGGGAGAAACAATGTAGATGCAGATGCGTTGTCTCGGCGTCCACAGCCAACAGAAATTGGTGAGATTCCTGTAGACGGAGTGAGAGCTATCTGCAACGGTAGTTATCAGAAATCCAAGGCACATGAGAGTCCTCATGGGTGTGTTGCAGAAACACTGGGCCTACCCCCTGAGAGTGTACCCTCTGTCTCCGTGAACTACATTATGTTGGACCAGTCCCCCTTGCCCAGGCTCAATGCTTCTGACTGGCAGAGAGCACAGCTGCAAGATGTCGACATCCGTAACACACTACTTGCAAAAAGAGAAGGGAAAAGCCCTAGTGCAGTTGCCACATCCACCCCTGAGGGTAAGCTACTGTTGCGGGAGTGGTGCAAACTGGAACTAATACAGGGGGTGCTGCACCGGATCACCGTAGATCCTTTGCAAAATCGACGAACGCAACTAGTGCTACCAAAAGAGTACAGAGCCTTGGCCATGAGAGCCCTGCATGATGATTTTGGGCATTTGGGAATGGAGAAAACCCTGGAACTTATCCGTAGTAGGTTTTACTGGCCCCGAATGGCTGAAGATGTACGAAAAAAATGTGAGACCTGCGCCCGATGTGTTCATAGGAAAACTCTGCCTATCAGAGCTGCTTATCTGGAGAATATCACCACCAGCAGGCCTTTGGAGCTGGTGTGTATTGATTTCTTGTCTTTAGAAGTGGACAGGAAAAATATGGGGAACATTTTAGTAGTGACTGACCATTATACCCGATATGCACAGGCATATCCCACACGTGACCAGCGAGCCACTACTGTGGCACGAGTTTTGTGGGAAAGATATTTTTCAGTGTATGGTCTCCCAACTCGGATACATTCTGACCAGGGGAGGGACTTTGAGAGTCACCTCTTGAAGGAGGTGCTACGATTGTCCGGAGTTAAGAAGTCCAGAACAACACCTTACCACCCCCAAGGTGACCCTCAGCCTGAGCGGTTCAATCGGACTCTACTAAATATGCTGGGGACTTTACGCCCAGACCAGAAAGCATCCTGGAGCCAGCATGTCGCATTTTTGGTGCATGCCTACAATGCTACAAGAAATGATGCTATAGGGGTCACCCCATTCTTCATGATGTTTGGACGAGAGCCGATGCTGCCTATAGACATATGCTTTGGAGTATCAGGAGATGGCGAGAGTTATGAGACACACTTGCAATATGTCTCCCGATTACGAGAAAAACTGCAGAATGCCTATCGCTTGGCTACTGCAGCTGCCCGGAAAAATGCAGACCGTAATAAACACCGATATGATGCGCGAGTGCGCCCACAAGAGCTCCAACCTGGGGACAGAGTTCTGCTACGAAATATGGGTATTGCTGGCAAACACAAGATTGCCGACAGATGGAAGGCAATGCCTTACCGGGTGGTGGAAAAACTTAGAGATCTACCGGTCTACAAGATTAAACCAGAAACTGGGCCAGGGCAAGTAAAAACAGTACATCGGAACCTTCTGCTGCCTGTGGGAGAATTGGTAGGCGCTCCTTACGAAATGGACCATGACATGGGGCCTCAGCGAAAAAGAAGTGTCCGGCCAAGTCAACCACCCATCATGTGTGGTGAGTCCTGTGAAGCTAATCTCCCTCTACCCAGCACCTTTGAGAGTGAATCTGAAGAGGAAGATGATCCCATTGAGTATACTGGGATGCAGACCAGATTCCGGACTCCATCAATGAGACATGGAGAGAGCTCCACTTCTTTGGCTCTGAATCCTATGGCTGAGGCATTTAGGCCTGTGGAAGGAGGTTCGGTGTCCTCACCTAGACAAACCTCGGAGGATGAGTTTGTCCCATCTACATCTTCAGAACTTCTGGGAGAGGAACAGGCTTGTGATGACACACCTGTGTCAGTGGACAGAGAGTATGTTCCAGGGGAAGGTGTCCCCAGTGCCCTGGACATCCCAGCATCTCAACAAGAGGTGCAACGGCATGTATCTGAAGAGAGGGTACCTACACATAACCCCTTGTCAGCCCTACCCCCAGAAGAAGTCCCCACAGTTCCTGCTGTGCCTGTGCTCGATAGGCGTGATAGGGTTATAAAACCAGTGAACAGGCTAACTTACAATGCACCAGGAGTGGTTAGTGAGGATGTGATACACCTGGCACACAGGCTGGTAGAGGCCATAGTGGGGTTCCTTAGACCCTTTGAAGAGAACTCACGTTGCTGGTATAATCAGGAACATATTTTGCCGGGACGGCAAATTTTTGACTGGGGGGAGGATGTAAGCAGGGGCTGAACTGCTGCTTGCTGTCAGCCAGCTGAAAGGAGGGGTGGGTGTGCCCACTACAGTTGTTTAGCTCTGCAAGGTAATTAACTGTTAACTGTTGACATGTAAACACTGCTCAGGAGAGAATCCAAGGTGTGGCTATGTAAATCCCATTCAGCCAGGGCTGATGGAGGGTCAGTGTTGGAATGGAATGTGGAGAATTGTATATAATTTGGGACTGTTGTGGGGGTCACTAATCATGCTACCCCTAAATGTGGGAACTGTCAAACATGCCACCAGTGCTTGCAGGAGAGACACCACCATCATGGAAAGAGGTCTCGGAAGAACAAGCCTCCCCCCTTCCAGAGTTGAGTAGACGGAGCTGGGGGAAAGGGTTAAAGGACTTGAGTCAGCCTGCTTCACACCTACCAGGTGTGAGCTATAAGACTGGCCCAGCCTGCACCTTTCCCCCTTTGTTTTAAGGACAGACCTAAAGCAGACTCCCTGAGGAGTCTTTTTGTTTACTAGTCCAGTGAAAGCTGGATTCATTTGAGAGCTGAAATCACTGGTTTGGCTGAGAGCCAGACCTACTGCAGACAGTAGAGTGGCAGCAGGCGAGGAGCGGCGACTAGCGGTGTGGCGTGGTGCGGCGGCAGGCGAAGAGCAGCCATCAGCGGCGTGGCGTGGCGTGGCGTGGAGTGGCGGCAGGCGAGGAGCGGCCATTAGCAGCGTGGCATGGAGCAGTGGCAGGCAAGGAGCGGCCATTAGCGGCGTGGCGTGGAGCGGCAGCAGGCGAGGAGCGGCCATTAGCGGCGTGGCATGGAGCGGCGGCAGGCGAGGAGCGGCGACCAGTGGCATGGCGTGGAGCGGCAGCAGGCGAGAAGCGGCGACAGGTGCCCAGCGGAGCGTCCAGAGGTGTGGGACGAGACAGCTGGTGAAGCGTAGCGGAGTTTCGTATAAGGTGCCCCCTATCTATCTCCCCACCCCCATATCTACCCAGGTTGGGAGGTGAAACCCTGCGGGTGAACTTTGGGACTCTGGGTGGCACAGAGACTTTTGGGGAGTCGGTGGACTTCGGGCGAATCTTGGCCGGGGTGGGGGCTCATGTTTGGGTTATGAACTCTGTTTGTGGTGTTTTCTCCAAGCTAATGCCGTATGAATTCTTCCTCTGTTTCATTAAATGTTCTTTCCCTACACTCAGACTCAGTGCTTGCGAGTGGGGAAGCATTGCCTCTCAGAGGCGCCCAGGGGTGCGTGAATTTCCCAGATCACTGGGTGGGGGCTCGAGCCGGTTCTTTGTGAGATTGACCCCAAGATATTGAACCCAGCCCTGGTTCCTGCCAGGCCTACCCGGCAGAAGGGCTACAATGGTTATCATGTGACCTCTCAGTTTTCTCCTTTCCTGACTAAACAAAGCCATTTCCCCCCAATATACCCTCATACATCATGTTTTCTAGACTTTGAATTGTTTTGTTGCTCTTTTCTAGACTTTCTCCAATTTCTTCACATCTTTCTTGAAATTTGGCACCCAGAATAGGACACAATACTCCAGGTTGAGGCATAATCAGTGCAGAGTAGAGCGGAAGAATGACTTTTCTGTCTCTTGCTGACAACACTCCAGCTCATGCATCCCAGAATTATGTTCACTTTTTTTGCAACAGTTTTACAGTGTTGATACTTATTTAGCTTGTGGTCCATTATGACTCCCAGATCCCTTTCTACAGTACTCCTTCTTAGGCAGTCATTTCCCAGTTTGTACGTGTGCAACTGATTTTTCCTTCCTAAATGGAGTATTTTGCATTTGTCCTTATTGAATTTCATCCTATTTACTTCAGAACATTTCTTCAGAACATTCTCAGATCATTTTGAATGTTAATTCTATCCTCCTAGCTTGGTATTCTCCGCAAATTTTATAAACGTACTCTCTTTGCCATTATCTGAGGGAGATATTGAACAGAACTGTTCCCAGAACTAATCCCTGCAGGATCCCACTAGTTATGCCCTTCCAGCATGACTGTGAACAACTGATAACTACTCTCTGGGAATGGTTTTCCAACCAGTTTTGCATTCATCTTATAGTAACTCCATCTAGGTTGCATTTTCCTAGTACATGAGAAGGTCATGTGAGACAGTATCAAAAGCTTTACTAAAGTCAAGATAAACCACATCTACTGCTTCTCCCCATCCACAAGGCTTATTACACTGTCAACAAAAGCTGTCAGGTTGATTTGACACTATTTGCTCTTGACAAACCCATGCTGACTGTTACTTTTCACCTTATTATCCTCTAGATGTTTGCAAATTGTTTGCTTAATTTTTCAATCCATTATATTTCCAGGTACAGCAGTTAAGATGACTGGTCTGTAATTCCTTGGGTTGTCCTTATTTTCCTTTTTATAGGTTGCAACTATATCTATCCTTTTCCAGTCTTCTGGAATCTCTCATGTATTTTGTGGCTTTTCAAAGATAACCATTAATGGAACAGATAATCTCCTTAGTCAGCATTCCATCAGACCTTGGTGACTTGAAGATATCTACATAATTTTTAATTTGATCTTTTCCTATTTTAGCCTCTGATCCTGCCTAATTTGCACTGCTATTCATTATGGTAGATGTCCATCAACCTTCTTGGTGAAAACTGGAACAAAGAAGTTATACTCGTCCTTTGTAATTTGACTTAGTTTCCACTTTTTGTAGAACTCTTTTTTGATTTTAAGATCATTGAAGATGGTATCAAAATCTCAACACCTTGTAGGGTACGTCTAGATCAGTCTTTCTTAAACGTTTTAAGACTGAGGAACACCAAACAATAAGGTCACCTGCCCCTTTAAAGGCAGCCATTTTGAATTCTGTTGTTCTCTGCGGAACACCTCCGACTGCCTTGTGGCACATTGGTATGCCACGGAACACAGTTTCAGAAACACTGGTCTAAACTGCAGAGCTTTTCTGGGATACTGGATGAACACATTCACTCTTCCGAAAAAAATGTTGGAAAAGCAGACACATTTTGTTGGCATCCCTGGAAACCTCGTTTTACGAGGAAGAAGGGATGTTCCAAAAGAGGGTTTTTTTTAACTTTGGCCCCATGAAGATGGGCCAAATTTCGGAAAAGCCTCTTTGTAGTGCAGACATAGCCTTAGGCAGCTGGCTTTTAGCTCAAGCTGTAGAGGTCCAGAGGTCCCAGGTTTGGTTCCACCTGTCTATGTTACATACACCGAGGGGGGGGGAAATATCTCCAGAACCACTACATGAGAAGGGGGAAAGAGTAAAAATGTGGGTCTTCTATGGCTCATGTGAAAATACTGGGAAAGAAAGTATGGGCTGCAACTGCTCCCTCCAGGACTTGCTGTCTGAAAGCTCCATTCCCTTCTCCTGACTGGTGTGAGGGCAGGAGTAAGGAGCACTGGGGAGGAATTCTGACCGACTCTGCCAAAATTCTTCGTGAGCTCCATGGGAAAGCTGCTCCCCCAAACTCCAAACCAGCACAGGGGGATCGAGCAGAGACATTTTAAAGCAGTGGGAGACTGAATTGCATAATGCTGCTTTAGAAAAGACCTTTGATCGTGGATCCTTTTTTTATACTCGCGACTCCACAAGTGAATCTGAAATGGAACGCTCCTGGAATGTGAGACTTGGGGGATGGGTACCGCCTTGATCCTCTGCTCCATTCCAAATGGCCTATTTTTATTTGATGACATCAGACCAGCTCATTTAAGATGTTGCGAAATGTCAGGAAGTCCCAAAGCAAACAACCGGCAGCAAGGTAGAGCTTCAAGATAAAAACCTACATGATGAGGACTCCATACTAGCCCAGGACTCGAGAAAGAGGGCAACAACCCCGAAAAGCACATTACACTGAAAGGTGCATTAGAAACAGTTACGTTAACACTTGACTCTGTGGTAGATAGCAGGGAGAAAAATAAACAGGCCAGCTGCTCTCAGCTCTCTAGCCAGTATCCTAGGTGACTTCAGAAATCCAGAGACGCTAAGTAAGTTGGACAGTTAAAAATGTCTCCAGGACTTGGAGACAGAGTTCATGTGGAAGTCATAAGCGCTCGCTCTGGCGGCTGTGGCTGCCTCGTGTTATTGCAATGGCATGTCCTTCTGCCGCTAGTGCTTACATACAGTATTAGCGGATCTCTCTAGCTACTCTACGTAGTTCTTATTTTTAAACTGTTAAGAAATATAATCCTCATTTATTTCTAAATAGCCATTTTAAATAAAGCTCTGCTAGTAGTTATGAAGCATATACCCAGACCATAATTTTGCAGCTATGAGCCTCCTGCAGTGATCTTTCCAGCTCCCACAAGCTACTCGGGGTCACAGTGGGTCAGTACTTGGCGGAGAGATTTATAAGGCAAACACGTGTGTAGGTAATGGTACTGGTGATTTAGTAAATGGGGCATTCGCCCTTCTGAAAGAGAAGCAATCACACAAGAAACACTTGGGAGATCAAGAGTGAGGATGCATTGGAGCTACAGCCACACCAATGGGGGAGGATAATAAAAAGTTGGGTCTGACATGTTCCACTTACCCTGTGAGTGGTTGCTTCTGTTTTCTAACAATGTACAGAACCGATGGTGTTAGGTATGCTGCTGCCGCTGCCATCTTTCAGATGAGGCGTTACAACACAGAGCCTAACTATTTGTGGCATTAAAGATCCTGTGGCACTTTTCATAAGACATGGAGAATTAATTATGCTGAATTGGCCTAATTTTTAGTTTGGATAATTATATCCAGCCCATCTAAATTCCCTTTGCAGTTTCTTTAGGGGGTGGGGGAAAACTGTATTTGTCTCTTGCTGGGGGCTGCTGAACAGTGAGTTTATTTTCCTACAATGCCCAGCAATAGCTGCATTTCAATGCTAGATGAAGGAATCGGGTGTATTGCTTGAATATCAACTTGTTAAAAGAGCAAAGCACTTTGAGATCATATTAGGATAAATGTAAGATCATACTGATAAGTGCAGAAGTTGCCAAGAACTGGGTAATCAACCACATTTGCTCCAAAAACCAGAGGCAGCAGAGTAATTTGAGAATCAGGTTACCTATTCCCCCCCCCCACACACTTTTTTGCTTTTGAAGCGAATGTTGTAATGCTGTCTGAACGTTCTTTGTGGTTTAATAACCATAACATGCTTGCACTTGCTTTGCATTTTAATAGCAATGCAGTGGCAATAAGACACTTCCACAAATATAACATATGCAATTACAGAAGTACTTAAGTGCTGACTTTTTGTCACACTGTCTGTAGTACGCCCTCAACTTTTATTGATTTTATTTATTTTTTTTTATTCTGCCCCAGTAAGGTACTAAGATTGTTAGTTTTTCATGTGGTGTGCTTTGCAGATACACAATGTGTTTTCCAGTGGAACTGCTAGTAACTGTATCTTTTGTGCCTCCATCGTATCATAGGTAGCTCCACAGCAGGCTTTTATGACAGATTAGCTGAAAACTGCCCGTGGAATTTGGTAGCACTGTGAATCTGTCGACAGTTTTTAACTTTCCTTTGTGTGTCATAGAGACAGGTTAAGTATAAGGAATTTTATCTTTTTTTTTTTTTTTTGATGCATATTTACTCCATCCTCTGGATAAAAAAACCCTCCCTGATGAATGCTGCCCCTTTAAGAGCCACTGACACCTCATGAAAAACATTAATTTTGGAGATAATACCGCTGATTACTACCTTTTCCTTCCTCTGCTTTTTTCTTAATGCACCAGTGCTGCTTCACGTTCCAAAGAAATAGGTTGAAATACACCTCCAGTGTTGCCCACAAACCGATGGAGTGGTCCTCTTTAAAGGCAATGTAGCCATTGAGTTTCAGAGTTCATATTCTGCTCGGCTGAATGAACCAATATCTCTCGAATTCAGAGAGGTACCCCTCCTTCTGTTCTCACCCCACACAGGTGCATTGCGCCAAGGGAGACGTCTTTTAGATTCCATCGACACTTGTAAAACCTATCGCTATTTGACATTCTCCCGCTTTTAAAGTCGCCCTCTGAATTCGGCCCAGTGTGTCTAAACAGATGTGAATCTACATTAGCACAGAGGGGTCCGAAAAAAAAAGTTACAGTAAAAGCGATGAACAGCAGAGTGTGAGACTTGTACACGCGACAGCAGGCAACCCGTTTTTTAATACACACTTCTCACCACCTCGTTGTGTCAGGGTAAGTCTGCACAGGGATTAAAAAAAGGCATGGCTAGCCCAGGTCAGCTGACTCATGCTCTGAGGGCTCTGCAGCTCAAACATCACTGTGTAGACAGAGTGACACTCAAGCTTGCGTTGGAGCCCAAAATCTGGGACAGAGTGAAGTGAAGGGTCCCAGAGCTCTGGCCCACCTCTGAAGTGATTTTTAGCCCTGTGGCCTGAGACCCATGAACCTGAGTCAGCTGACCCAGCCAGCCATGGCTGCGATGTGGATCTTTTATCCCAGTATAGACCAATGTTTACTGTACTCTTTCCCATGCATGTGCAGATTTTTTCCATCCGTGTGCAGAATACATTTTATGTGCACCGAGGCATGTGCCAATGCGCACCACCAGTAGAAACAACAACAACAAACTAGCTGTGGGCCACTGGGTGGCATTTGAATCTCTCCTGAGTGATCCCACAAGCACACCGCTTTCAGGGAAGGCTAGTGTAGACATACCCAACCTTGCATTGCCTTAAGCTCCCTTAGATTCACAGTAACCATAAATTGTTATCAATGTTCTGAGGCCATCTGTGGACATATTTAAGAGTAGGTGAGATAAATGTCTATCAGGGATGGTCTAGAGAGTACTTGGTCCTACCATGAGGGCAGAGGACTGGACTCAATGACCTCTCGAGGTCCTTTCCAGTCCTAGTATTCTATGATTTGCCTTCATTGCCCCAGATGACAAGGATCTGAATGGCAATGTGCACCAAAGTGCTCCTCTGTATCTCTTCCATGTAGATGCTGTGGCAATAAAAGGCAGAGTTTGTATTCACAGTGTCCTCTTCACACAGGACTCCATTAATGCAAAGCTGGAACCTTTTCATTGCACCCGATGCCTCGGCCCAGTGGAGTCACCATAGAACACTTCTGTGCGCACTGCTGATTGCATCTTTGTAGTCCAAAGAGTGGGACTTGTGTATTCCCAGTGGCACCATTTACAACATTATATATATTTGGTTTCAGAAATTATTGCAGTAAAGAGGGTTCAGGTTATAACCATAATTAAACATTTTACACTAATTACCTAAAAGAACCATAGTCCAAAGTCTTCTATCACAAACCTTCATGGGTGCTTGAATGACAGACACGTGAAACTTCATCTGTATGAGCAATCATCAGAGGGCAGAAAGTGAAATCTTGATCCCTCTGAAGTGAAAGCCAAAACTCCCATTGATTTCAATGGAGTCAGGATTTCACCCTCTGCATAGATTTTAGGCCAGCGATTGGTGTTAGCCACTTATTCTGTTAGAAAAGCCTCTTTAATTATTATCTGAACCTTCACATACAGTTTTTTTGCCCTATGAATCTTCTCATACATTTTAATTTATTTAATGTTTACAGGTTTGAGAAAGCGATTTTATGACATAAAACCAGAATGACTTCCTTTATAAAAACCCACAATTGGTGCTATAATTGAGCTGAGCATACTATTTTCAGTCTTTTCACAACATAATCTGATAAGAGACTTTATTTTCTCAAGGGACTTGCTTGATCTGCTCTTTATAGACATTCAGTCTCTGTAAATATGCTTTTGGTTACTTTATCAGTAATAGTATTAGACCTAAATCTTTAGTATACAGCATAATGGATTATTAAAGGGCTTTCTGTATACATTTTAGACAAGCTAATCCAAAAAAAAAAAAAAATTAACGAACCCTGAAGGATATTCTTCACATTTACAAGGCTTCTCTGATACCTGTCAGTTCTTATTTTCTTACAAAAATTGGCATTCAATTCTGGTTTTTCCCCCTTCATTGTTTGCCTTTTCCTTCTGCTCATACTTTGTTACCTAACATCTGACTATCTGTGTTGCCATGGGAAGGACTGTAATGCCATAAATTCAGAGAAGAGAAGTCCCTGTGTTCTTTTTTTAATCGTACACAATCATTAGCACAGATTAGCTTCTTTTATAAGGGTGTGCTGGCACCACAGCAGAACTGTAAAAGATTTTGGTTTGGAAAAGGTACAGCAAAAATATTTTACATGCCTCCCAGAAAGATTCTAAGCATCACACACACGAGTCAAAGCTTTTTAGCTTGAAGATACCTGATGAGTTGAGAATTGGGATGATTTAAGAAGCAGTTAAACCTTCCCCATTGACAGTAGGTAACTGGTGTAGAGAAAACGCAAAAATACTGTCTCGGGAGATTTGTAATGCAGTAGAGAGACTTTTATTTCTAAATGGCTGGTTAAATCTACCCCAGGCTGGTAGTGACTGTGTTATTGAAAAGCAGCTGTAAAGTGTGGCCTGTGTGAAATGAGTTGGTGGCATCACTTTTGTTTCTAGTGGGAAGCTCTCTTCATTGGAATAATCACGTCCGCTAATTGGCAGTAAGTGGCACCCTGTTTAGTAACCTCATTATAAAGGCCGAGGACTGAATGGATATAGGGACTGAGTCTTTGTCTAGGTACCTTGTCCATCGATAACTTTATATTCTACTAGAAGACTTACCCGGCATTGCCTCGGGTTCAGGTTCAGGTTCAGGCTCACGGTGGCAGGGGCTGTGTGGCCTGCCCAGAGGCTTCTCACTGGGAGTGGCCCAGAGTGACGGGGGCCGTGTGGAATGGTGGGCAGCTGCTCTTTGGAGAGGGGTGCAGACCAGGGTGGCGGGAGCCATGCTGCTAGCCATCAGAAGCTCCCTGGGCAAGGATGCTCGCTGCCCCCTGTGGTGATTTGTCAGTACAACTGCCCTCGCTCCGGCACCCTCATGACCTGAGTGGCCCCGAAGGGGGGAGTTTGCCGGACCAGGGGAGCTCTAGCCTGGGGCTCTTTCGGGGCTCCCATCCTGCCCGCCGGCCCAGCCAGTGCGCTGCCCCCAGCTGTTGACAGGGCTCCACTCCCAGCTGCCACCCAGCTCTGGCCCGTGGGGCTCCCTTCCCTTGGCTGGTGGGGCTCCCTACCGCTGGCCAGCAGTGACTCTGCATCTCCAGCCACAGGGTCTCCGTGCTCTCGGCCCCAGGATCTCCTGTCCGGGCACTGGCTCTGTGCTCCCAGCAGGCGTGGGCTCCGTGTCCCTGGCTGTAGGGGCTTCCCCGCCTCAGGCTGGTGGCGCCTCCACACCCCTGGCCACAGGGGCTTTGTGTCCACGGGCAGTGATGCCTCAGCACCCTTGGTCACAGAGGCTTCCCTGCCCCCAACTGGCAGAGCTCCGCTCTTGGCTGGCGGGGCTTCCCACCCAGCCCTGCTCTGGTTGGGCTTTCTGCCCTCAGGACACTGGCCCTTCAGGTTGCCTGCCTGGATGAGCCTGTAGCCACTGGCAACCTGTGTGGTTGGGGCTCTCTAATCCGGCAACATCCATGGTCCTATCGGACCATGGATGTTGCCGGACCAGAGAGCCCCAGACCACTGAGGTTCACCCCTCCCTTTCAGTTTGATGCAAAACACTCACATTCCAGGCACATCCCATTGTGCTAGCACAACCAATCCCTGAGCTTGCTTTAAGTCATGATAAGAGGAAGCTGCCTACCAAATGTCGCGGTCCTAGCTCATACCGTTTAGGAGGAGTTCTTGTCCAAATTAACTCCAGAAGGATGCATGGATACACAGACAGATGCACAAACTCTCTGAAATATAGAGTAAATTGAATTTAAAGGACAGGTCTTCAATGACAATAGAATTATGCCATGTAATGCATACTCAATTTCCCTCAATGGCATATACAGCTCAAATTTATTCACATATCAAAACAGGAATTCCCAAATGCCTTGCACCGTGAGCCCAAACTGGTATAACCATCTGTTTTACATACTGCCGTGATAAAAAAAAAAGAATCAAAAGTTAGGGCTCAATTCTGCTTTCATTGAAGCCAATAGCAATACTCCAACTAGTTTCAACAAACACACAATAAAGCCGTTAGCAGGTAATCTGTATTGATAATGTACAAATCAGAACAGAATCCAACATGCATTTCCGCAGCTACATTAGCCCTGGAGCGCTGACATTAGTAACATCTTGTTTTGACCAGCAAACTAAACAGATATGACTTGGAAGACACATGGAGCAGATATGTTCAGTGCCAAGAAAGCCAAGTGTATAGAGTGGCTATTCTGACTACAACCACATGTTAATTTCATATTCAGCCAATGGCTGTCTGCTGTGATACTCTGTTCAACATCTGGCATGCTGATTGGCTTGTTATTCACTTCTCCCTCCATTGAGAACCAGATTAACCTGCAGGGAAGTGTAGGACAACAGTTACAACTGAATGAAATGTTCATGTGACTGGAGCACACCACAACACTTCACAATATTTCTTTGGCATTAGTGCATTTGCTGGCATTCACACAATGAAGATTTTAACAAGACCAACAAACCCTATGCATCTCTGAATGAACATCTGTGATAAAAATTGGAAATTAAACCTAAAGCACACTCACTTCCATAACTTGCGTTGATTCCAAACACGTTGTGTTAATACGGTATGGTGGCCAAAGCACAATGGAAATCTTTGGTACAGTGGCACTTAATTCTTTACCATTTTGAAAAATTAACATTTAGATTAACATTTAATATTTTTTTCAAAACCAATCCAATGCCGCTCTGATTTTTCATGCTTCATTTAATTTTTTGTCCCTATTGCATGTATAAGGTCAATTAACTGGCAAATATAATCATTTTACTCACATAGCAAACTGACGCTATTATAAATAACGTATTTGCATATTTTCTTGTTTCTTGAAAGGAATGACAATGTTCGGGGCCTGTTTGGTAGTCTCTTTAATTGTAATGTAGTGAGGTATTAATTTGAAGTTTGCCATTTCTTGGCTATAATCAGTGGCCCGAGATGGGCCTTGTAACTCGCTTTATTTGCAGTTTGAAAATGAAATAGAACTGAAAGCTTTCAAGGTTGATTAGGCATCCCTTCTTCTTTTAGTTGCTCCTTATAACTGAAACAGAGATGCTATGTAGGAATATACCACTCCCGCAACACAAGTAAGCTTTCCAAACTCTATTGGGCATTATGGCTTATAGTCACCTTTGCAATGTTCCTTAAGTTCAAGCCCGGGACCTGAATTCTGTCTGAATTTTGCAAAGGGCTTGGGAAAACATGAGACTCAGAAGACTCAAATACCAGGGGACACAAAGACTCCTTTCTGCAATCTATTTTTCAATTCCAAGGTCTCTTTAAATCATGCAGAACTTTGGGATCCCGGGGCAATGGCATGGACTTGTAAGAAAGATTTTTTTTAAGGTGAAATGAAAGAGGAACACTACTAGGGTGTCTTTTATACGGTGAGTACTGAAGAACAGCTTGACACTGGTATGCTGTGTTCTGGGCTGGATTAACATTTCTGGAGACTCAGAGCTGTTACATTTTGTGAGGCCCCAAAGGCTATGAGGTGGGGCCAAAGTTGAGGGTCTCAGAGTGCAGTAGAGGGCTGTAGGTTGAGGCAGGGGGTTGGTTCAGAGCAAGAGGTGGGGGTGGGGTGCAGGGTCCAGGAGACAGTTAGGGTGCGGGAAGGAACTCAGGGCTGGGGCAGGGAGTGTGGGGTCTGGGCGGGAGTTAGGGTACAGGAGAGGACTCAGGGCTGGGGCAGGTGTTTGGGGAACAGGACAATTACCTGGTGTGCAAGCCCCAAGATGGGGAGGAGGCGGGTGGCTCTGTGTACTGCCCCGTGCTCACCTGCAGGCCTGGCTGTCCAGGAATCGCGGCCAATGGGAGCTGGGGGGTTCAAGGCAAGCCCGGGGCAGACAATCAGGTGCTTGCTGCTCCAGGCCAGCAGGGCAGGGGAGGAATAGGAGCAATAGTGGCTGCAGCCCTGCACTTTTGGCAGCCGAGATCTTTCGCAGGACCCTCCCTTAGCCCAGGCCCTGGGCTGCAGCCCCTGAAGCCCTTTTCTGAATTCGGCCCTGGACTGTGCTGTTCTGAAACTGTGTAACTGAGTGCTCACCCTGTGCCTATTTCTCGATGATAGTCTAGTGCTACTGGATCGGAGCTGGAGGCAGTGGATCCGAGCGGCATACATACTGGCGCCTTGCCTGACACGTTCGGAGGAAAAGCGGCACAACACATAAGAAGTTTAGACAAATGAAGTGGACCGAGAAGGCCGAGTTTCACGTGCTTCGGAACAAGCGCATTGGGAGAATTCCTGATTTATTACCCTGCCCCCAAGAGGAAGGCTTTGGGGGGCTTTCCCCCCTGAGAACTCCTGAGGGGAGCAATCCGCAATGTGCTGGACCTCAGAAAGATTTTCAAGCCTGCTGCAAAAAGACAGCAATCTCTGCCAAGCGGGGAGAAAAATCGATGACTCGGCACCTGGCAGGGAAATCTGGCAGGGCATGTCTGAGGAGAGCTGAGTCATCGATTTCTGTCCCAGATAGGCCGTAGCTGCTTCATGCACATTGCAGAAAGCTTGTCCTTTCCAGACAGCGTGAGAAGGGCCCAATATGACAGCAGGCTTCGTTGTCATTAAGGAAAGAGGGGGCTAGCTGACAAGGCCTCGTGTTGCTCCCCAAATTGCAACCCCCTGCTACGTCCATCTACATTTACTGTTTCAAATGTGCTTTGCTGCCGGGATGCCCAGAAGGACACAGATCAAAGCAGGAATTCCAGGCACAGAAGGCTCCACAAAGCCTTATAGCATTTGTACGATAGATGTCCCACTATGGCCCTCCTCGCCCTACCTGGCGAACTCGGATTCTCTCTTCAAAGGTGTTGCCTGAACAGCCTGTCCCCATTTCAACCACGTGCTGAGGCATTTCAGGGGGAAGGCCCACATGCTTAAGCATCTTGCCTACACGTGTGTCACGGCGTGTGTTTTACCCCCAGTACAGTTTGTAGTTGAACATGGCACAGCCACGGCCGAATGATCTTATTTTAGTTTAGCATTTTATAAAAATTAAAAAAGGCAAGAGGCAGAAGCCCCCACTATTCACAAAAGGAGTGCATTTCTCCCCCCTTGTTTAATACTCAGAGCCTAGCAAATCAAGCTTGGCTACAATAACTAAGCTAATAAAAGTGCCATTAAAGCAGGTGTATTACAAGGCTCGTAGTTTGATGTGCACGTGTGTATTCCTGCGGTTGTTCTCCCATTGACTAGAGTGTTTGTGTTCAGGCCCACGGGGGGGAGAGGGCGGGAGGACAATGGTGGAAACTGCCCTTGGGCCTGGGAATTCAAAAGAGCTCAGTGGTGACAGCTGGAGCCATGGGCCCTTTAAAACGCTGTCAGAGCTGCGGGCGGCGCACTCCCAGCAGTGCGGAAAGGCTGGTGGGGAGACACTAGCCCCAAACCCCGCCCCTTCTGCCTGAGGCCCCGCCCTTTCCAGGAGTGTGGAGCCTCCCCCTTCCCACCTTGCTCAGACGCCTGGCAATTCTATTTGTGTTAATATAATCACTTCCTAATAAGTTAACATCTTTGAGTAGCCGTTTAAAGTTTGAGCAGTTTATAAAAGGAATCCAAGAAAAGAAAGGGTTGTCATGAGACTGAAGCTGTCACTCTGGATCAAGATTGACTGAAATGCACTATTAATAGCTAGGCCCTTTTCGGTATGTACAATTGCTGACTTTCTTCACTTCGAGTTCTATGTGGCAGAAAAGAGTCAAGACTCTGCCTTACAAAAACTGGCGGAACAAGTCACAAATCAGATTCTGTGCCTGGCCTCGTAATTCAGCAAAATCTCACTGGGCTAGCTACTAAAACCATTTCCCCCTCTGCTCGGAGGATGTCGAGCCCTCATGTAAATATGTCTCTTCGCTAGAGTGATTGGTCTGGACTTCGGAAAGCCGACAACTAGTAAATTCAATTTTCAAAAATAATCCAACTGCAGATTGGAAACTTCTTGGATAGTTGACATCCACCCCTTTCCCGGCAGGTTCAAGTCCATGTACAGGCATTTGCTTGTCAAATGACTTCATCTCTTGTCTTCTATGGGCTCTTATTAGAACTGCGTGGAATCCACTGGTTTTGTAAACCTAAGTTGGTAAATTTGCTTCATCTTACCTCTAGTTTTGTTTGCAGTTCCACAAATTCCAGAATTCCAAGGACAGAGCAGCTGGGAGACACTCACTGCTCTGTCCTCAGCAGGGGAAATGCCTCTCCCCCCACCAGGCAGCTCCATGCTCAAGTCCTGAGCCCCTTGCTGGGCAGGGTTCATTAAGCAGCTGCGGGGCCATGCAACCACATGGGGGTGGGGAGACAGGCAGATACAGAGGCAGCAAGGGGGGGTGGATGTGTGTACTCGACAGGATTAACCGATAAGCCTAGGTTTATCAGTTACTCATATGGTCATCTATACGTTGACATCCCTAAAAATTACACTAACTATGACTAATTATAAGCTAGAGAAAACAACAGTAGAGTAGGGAAGATGTGGCAAACTTGGAGAACAAGATGCCACAGTTCCAACGACGGACACTGGCGGTAAAAAGAAACTAAGGAGGAGCCACATCGGCAGGGCACCAGGCCTTCGTATATTGAGGGCCATGGAGGTGTCACTCCAGGGGTCTCCACTGCTGACAAGTAATGCTAGGGGAAAAACGTACCCACTACTGTGCATGCAGTGCACACACACCTAATTGGAACTGATATGAGCAATCACTGGAAGAAGAACTATTGCTAACTAAAGAAATGAGAATGAGAAACGCTCTCCAAGGCTACTTGTCCACAATGCTGAAGTTAATAAGCTATAGAGCATCTTCAATCATACAGGTATCACTTTCTTTAAAATTGTTGGCCAAAGGCATGAGACCAATACAGAAAAGTATTAAATGAACTCAAAGGACCATGGAAAGTCTGATGGGACCCCACCACCACCATGGATTTTGTTTGCTACAATCCATGTGAACTGAAACTGGTGGCCTTCACCCAGTACTTTGTGTCAGAAACAAATAAACATGATCCTGGAAATTCTCAATTTAACTGACAATGAATTTAGCAAAATATCAAATGAGAAAGAAAATTGTGACCAGAGGCAGCGTTCCCTGTAAGCTATGCACTTGTGTGGTCAGTCAGGAGAGATTCAGATGCTGCCCAGTGTTTCTATTGGTGATGCACATTCACACATGCCTTGATAAAAAATTATCCCGCACTTGGATGGAAAAGATTAGAAGGGGTATTGATCAGCGACCAGATTCTGATACCCTTATGCATGCTGAATAGCACCTTACTCCATGAACAATCACAACTCATACAACAAGGGTAGAATCTAGCCCAAATTAGAAAAGATAGTAGGACAGGTCAGAGATATCATTATCTAAAAGATGCTCTAGGACAGTTTTCAGACTGAAATGGTAAGTGGTTAGAAAGCAATGTGAAATACTATAAAATACTGCTAAGATGACACACACAATTTATTCAGATAAATGGGCAGTTGTCAATACAAATGACACATATTGGGAGATGCAGCCCAGTTTTGGATAAAAAGAGCTTATGAGGTGCCAGTGAAAAAGCATAGCAGGGCCTTGGATCGTATATACTTAATAAAGATAAAGATATGGTCCATAATCAATATAGATTCAGCAATTTACCCAATTCAAATGGATTTGGGTAGAGGGCATCAACCACACTTTTCCTTATGAACAGAAGTAAATCTACCATATACTTGAGAGGGTTTGTCTGTCTGTCTGTCTGTTTGAGAACGCCTCCTAAATGGTAAGAGCTATGACCACCAAATTCAGCATACGGCTTCCTCTTCTCATAACTTAAAGCAAGGCCAGGGTCCAGTTGTGCCAGGAAAATGGGATGTGCCTGGAATGAGATTGCTTTTCATAAAACCACACAGAAAAGAGGCAGAATCCACCAGAGGCTGGCTGGGAGTGTGCCCTTTCCCACCTTTAGGACTGCTCCAGTCCTAAGCCTCCTGCTTCCCAGGTGCCCTTTAGGGAAGGCAGGGTAGAGATGAAGTTCCCACCCAATATTCATATGGAGACATTGTTGGTTGTTCCCCTTCATCAGGGAGTGAGGGGAAAATGCACAATTTGCCGCATTCCCCGCCTCACCTCCAACCCTGACTACTGCACCCCCCATCCCTTCCGTCCCTGCCCTGAGCCCCTCCTTAAGGATCCAAGCAATGCTTGGTAAATGTGCTAGTGTTATATAAATTAATGTCCTCTCAAGGATAATTTACAACCTTCATGCTTTGATGATAGAAATCTCACATTATTTAAAAAAATAAGATTTTTATTATTAGAAAAATGTATAGGATTACAATTAAGAGGCCAGATTCTCAGCTGGTGTATATTAATATACCTTCACTGAAGTCAGTAGAGTTGTGACACTAACACCAGTGGGGGATCTACTTCAGTGTGTTTACCAATGAGAAGTGATGGATTGAATTTTTCAGAGAACTATTACCATCTTGCAGTCACTATCAAGCAACACTCATTTGGGGAGAAAAATAAAACCTTGAATTAATGCTTGTTTGGGTACAGCTTGAAGAATGTATTGCTTCAATACCCTCTTTCATCAGCTTTAAGCTGTCAGGACTACAATAAAAAAAGTTTCCATTACTTCATACAATTAAACGTACCAGGAAAACTTGGATCACATTGTTTAAATAATCTTTTATTAATAGCTTCCTATATCAAAAGCAGAACGAGTTAATTGTAGCCAAAGGGGACTAGGAAAATGGGAGGGCTTTTATAAACATACCAGGGAGAAGTATAGGGTAGAAAGTAGCCCATTAACAAAGGGCTGGTCTAGCTCCCACAGAAGTGAAGGAGAAGCTTTCTATGGGCTTTGGATCAGGAGGAAGAGGGGAATTAAAATAATAATTAGTCTTTAATGGATAAAATACTGGATCCCTTTTAATAAAGACTGATTTAGATCGTTAGAAAATGGGAAGTCCTAAAAGAAACAGTGACTGATCAGGGAAAGAAAATGACCTGGTTTGCCAGAATTAAACAAAAACAGATACCTGTTTAGAATTCTTGTGACTGCAGCCAATCACTGGTTTTATTCCCTGGAACTGCAAAAACAAATACCATCTACAGAAACGTGGGAAACCAGAATACAAAACTGAGATAAATAGAGCTACTCAGTGCCTGAATTAGCTTCCTAACTGATCCTATTGGAACAGATATGGACCAAAAGGGACTGGATTCCATTCCCAGTTCTGCTACAGATGTCCAGTGTTTCCATGGGTAAATGGGGATAATATCTTCTTTTGTGAGGATAAATCTATTAATGTAGGTGAAGGGCAATATATAATGGTAGTAAGCCACTATATAAATAAAAATACTAAAAAATATGCAGTAGGAAGCAATCTGGCATGGACAAGAGGATAGACTAAATGGCCTAATAAGGATTTTTCTGTCTCTAAATTTTATGATTTAAAAAAAGACAAGCTAGTTATAAAATGAATATTAATAAATACTACACATGATACACAAAACTTTAATTCAAGTAACGGCACGGCCTGAGGGCAATTCTCCACTGACATTTTCTTGATCACTGGAAGTTCCTCCTACAAAGGAATAAAAATGGGCAATGTTTGCAGATTAGAAATGCTGGTATATTTATTTTGTTTAACCTCAAATGGAAGAAACAAGACTATTTCCAACCCTCCACTCTTTGGCTTTCTGGATTCCCTTACGTTATCTCGGGAGTCCACATCCAACATCGACAACTATGAACTGAAATAATCTAACTGTTCTGCTGAGAGATTAAGAATGATGTGAAGCACAGATACAGATAACATGAGAAAGTGGGAAGATATTTGGCAAAGCATTAGTAAAAAAAAATGCTAGACTTTAAGTTTAGGCTATTGCAGAAGAAAACTATTTGCAGAATGTACTGAGCATTGGGTAGAACCTGAAAAGCTTGTATATGATGGATACTTACAAAAGCTGTGACATTCTGCACTTCTTGTGACATTGTATTGAGATCAGGAGTTTGGGAAAAGGTTAGGAGATTAAATATGATTAAACAATACTCCTGGTGATCCCAGCTCTCTGTTGTACAAGATCGGAGTCTTTCTCGAGGTGCAAATAATCCTAATTTTCAGAAAACAAATGGTCCAAAGCTCTACCATTAATCGAAAGTTGGTGGATAAGTTGAACATTGTGGAAGGGTTCAACAAAGTGAGTAAACTGGCAAAGTTAACAATAGCCTGCAGGAGAACTAGGAGGAGGAATGGTCTTTTGTTTTGAATCCTCATGACTGATAAGTGCTATCAAAGTGTCAACGTTCTAATAGAACTTTGGAATTGAGTATCATAGAATCATAGAATACTAGGACTGGAAGGGACCTCAAGAGGTCATCGAGTCCAGTCCCCTGCCCTCACGGCAGGACCAAATACTGTCTAGACCATCCCTGATAGGCATTTATCTAACCTACTCTTAAACATCTCCAGAGATGGGGATTCCACAACCTCCCTGCGCAATTTATTCCAATGTTTGACTACCCTGACAGTTAGGAACTTTTTCCTAATGTTCAACCTAAACCTCCCTTGCTGCAGTTTAAGCCCATTGCTTCCTGTTCTATCCTCAGAGGCTAAGATGAACAAGTTTTCTTCCTCCTCCTTATGACACCCTTTTAGATACATGAAATATGCAGCATTCTTTAATGTACTAGTAGTTTACATGTGGAGAAGAATGGTGGTTGTGCCTTTAAGGCATTGGCTTGGAAATCAGGGTTCAATTCTTGGTTCTGTCATAGACTTTCTGTGTGATCTGGAAAAAGTAATTTAATCTATCGGTTCCTTAGACCCTGTCTACACTACTGCAGGCTGTCAACCTAAGTTATGCAATTTCAGATACGTGAAAAATGTAGTGAAATTGACATACTTAGGTCTGCTTACCACTGTCTCTTCAACATGGTAAGTCGACAGCTGATGCTCTCCTGTTGACTCCATTTACTTTTCTCGTTTTGGTGGAGTACCAGAGTTAATGGGAGAGCGCTTGGCAGTCAATTTATTATGTCTATACTAGTCATGATAAATCGGCCCCTGTTGGATCAATTGCTGCCCATCAATCCAGCGGGTACGTATGGGCAGTTTCCCATATGTAAAATAAGGAAAATAATGCATCCCTTCTCCCACTTTATTGTGCCTATGATGTTTATTAGCTCTTTGGGGACAGGACAATTTCTCAATACATATTTGGACAGTACCTAATTCAAGAAGACCCCGTCCTCAGAGATGCCTGTACGTGCGCACCATATGGTACAGATAGTAATCGTGGGTACAATATGTTACTTTTGTATATCAGTGCATGCCCGTGCCTCATTTTAACAAGTACCACGCCATTTATGAAAGAAACATCCCAAATCACTACCTGCAAATGTTTAAAAACACGTTGCTTTTGTCTAGGAGATGGTGACAAAGCACCTAACACCAGTAGCAAAAGCAGGGTTGGTGTGAGGCGTGTGCAGTCAGTTCCCTCGCACGTGGCCCTGCACTTTATTATTGGCCCTGCCTCTCTGACCGGCACATCCTGCCTGAGGTGCATCCTGATGCCGAGGGCTGCCCGTGGGAAAAGAGGAGACTGCCACAACAGATGCTACTGATGAGGGCACCCCAGCCTCTTGTGCTGCTGGCCTGTGAGCTCTTCACACCACTGAGGGAGCAGCTGCCACCGCCCCATGGGGCAGAGCTGGAGCTTCTGGTGAACCATCTCCGTCTAATTGCCCACACCGGCTTAGTTTGTTCTTCATAAACCAGAAAGAGCTTAATGAATTTAAATCATTTTCTGGCAAATTGGCTGAAAGGGCAAGGTACATGAAATCTCAACAAGGGAGATTTATATAGGAAACACCGATTTAACTCGAGCGATGCTGGACTACTGCTGAAGCACCATAGCTTATGGTTTTCAACGTATTACGAGTACGAGAGAGGAAGTGAAAAAGAGTACATACTAAAAGGAACAGACGAGGCTGCACCTGGACGGGGGGGACAAAACGTGAGGTACTGTGTATTACATCAATGTAACTTCTTTGCCATGTGCATGAAAATAAAACCAGCTTTAACATACATGTAGGAACAGCAGCACTAAAGCGCCTTTCTCTGGCTAAATGTTGTTCCATTAGCTCTCAGCAGTTCAGAAGTACAGCTGTTCGGTGTTTAAGGTTTTATGTCATCTTGCAGACGACGACGATGCTGTATAGTCAGCACACTTCCCTGGCATGGCTGCTTCCTGCTCCCATTCTCACAGTCCCAGTGGTAGCTGCCACTGCCGCTGCACTTCACGTGGTACCAAATGAGCTAGAGATGATCCTTTTCTGGAACAGACATCCATGGTGCTCCTTGGACAGAGCCTCACAGATGCTGCAGGGCAGGGCTGTCAGACTCATTTTGTGGTGAGGATCAAATTATGCTTTGAATTAGGGTCTGGTGGTTGCATTTTCTGTTTGTAGAGCGCTTTGGTGATATGGGGCCAGAGCCTCCCCTGGTGTAAATTGGCATAGCTCCACCATCTTCAACAGAGCAACGCTGATTTACACCAGCTGAGGTCTGGCCTGAGGGTTAGAATATATCTTTTAATTAGTAACTTTTTAACCTCGGATGATTATTTTTGGCCTGGTTTTAACCCTGTGCAGCCCCATTAGCTCAGAGGTAAGTCAGAGCGGTAATTTGGCCCTTAACAGCTATTTACTACATTCAGTCCTTTCTGCTTTTAGTTACACCATCGGAGGCAGCATGCTGGTGCATCTGAGAATAGAACCAGGTCCAATGCATTTGGCTGCATTTTCCACTCGGTGGGCAAATGCACATGGTTTACCACTGGGACGTGTAATTCTGCACTTTTATTTCTTTTTCCTCATCCTCTTCTCTCTGCTGGTCCCTCTCTCTTCTCTTACTCCATCTCCTTGCTTCTATTACATTTCTCTTCTCTTATCTACCACTTGCTCTTTTCTATCATTTCCTCCTGGTTTTATTTTTTTTCTTTCCACCCCCGTCCCCAGTCTCGGGTCTCTGCAGGGCAGCAGAAGAGCTTTACATGTGGAAGGGCAGCGGTGTGAAATCGACTCGCATTCCTGTCAATTTGCCCCACCAGCTTCCCATGTGTAAACTAGAGAAACGAGCTCAAGTTCTTAAGACACGAAGGGCCCAAATCTCTTGTGCTACGTAAGCACAGTTAAATCCAACCAGGATGCAAGGGAAGAACACAATTTAGTCTGGATTCTACTAGGAAAGGAAGCAGATTAGGATCCTACAATCGGGGGATTTTTCTTATGAGCAGCAGAGATCTGTGCAGAAGAAAACTTGCTAATCCTAGTGCAGAGGCGCTGTACATGGGGCCTTATGCTGGCTTCATAAGGAGCGATTTTCACTGCTTTTTGAGTCCTGCTGGCTGTGGGCCAAACTGTAGTGTCATTTAAAGCCGACGGGGAGACAGGAGGAATTAAATGAGTCCGGAGTCTGACATGCATGCTGTAGACTGTTATTGCTAGAACCCTCCTCTCTACATCATTCACCTGCAATTTACAATGTATCTTGCTATACGATCTTATGTAACTTTTATGCCTCAATTTTATGGGCATTGTGCCTTTAAAGCCTTAAGAACTGCTGTCTGCAAAGACAGGCAGCCATATTTTGTGCACTTCACTACAGACTGTTATAGAGGAGACACACACTGTTCTGTCTCCTTCAGACTAATTGTTCTTGTTTGGTTGTTCTCGTGAATCCAGAACGAAGGTCATTCTGACTGAAAATGCATGGCTGCTGCTTACACACACAAAGAGAAAACAGGTTTCCATGCAGCCATGGCAACATCAGATTGGTCGGGGGTTTAGTACCATGAATATTTCTTATTAGAAGACATTCTGACAGTCCCCCAGATGCAGGCAACAGATATTTGCTCCTAAAGGAATCAAGCCATCAGTGTATAACAGGAGGGAATATAGAGGACTGTGATTAGTTTACAAGTGTTCCAAAATCTGCAGATACGTCCACATGGCTCATCACTGCTTAGCCATGCCACTCAATTGTCTATGCACAGCCTGCCACGGAGACAGCCTCTAGCATCCCACAGACTCCTAATCTTTGGGGTGTTGCAACATAAGTTAGAGAATTGCCCAGAAAATGGAAATCCATTCCCACAATCAATCAATCAATCATGTTTTTGAGATTTTTTTCCCATCCCAAATGGGACTGATATTTGTTGTGGGTTGGGGTTCTGTTTTTAAAGACCCAAAATGGCTTCACTGATTGCCATCTAAAGGAGGGGAGAAGCCTGGCTTCTTGAGTTGCCCAGAGGCCCAGAGAAGGCGGCTAGCCTGCTGGGGACTAAGGACCCAGGAGTAGATTAGTCTCACAAGCTGGCCATATGGAAAGTAGTGCCAGCCTAGGGAGTTGGCCAGGAGGGAGCAGGACAACCTGGGGACCCAGCCACCCAGCTCGCTCTGGTTACCCAGGGAGCTGGACACCTTAGGAGTCTGGGCATTTAGGAAGCCCAATGAGCCTGGAAGCCTGGGAGCCCATCTTCTCCAGCAGCCCGGCAGGAGAACTGTGGAGGAGTTTGAGCCTTTTTATTTATTTAATTTTTAATCTTCCAGTGGAAAATGTCGATCAGAAGATCGTTCTGTTGGAAAATTCCCAACCCGTTCTAATAACGATAACATTGTCTCAATTCCCAAGAGGCAGCAAAGTCTGCTGGTGTGAGTACGTGCCCTGGAAATCAAGGGATCTGCAATCTAATCCCAGGGCTTCCAGTGACTTCCTGGGATGCCTTGGCCAAGTCTCTGAATATCCCCTTAGGCCACCTTTTGCCTGGCTCTGCGAGGATGGGTAAGGGTGGGAGAGAGGTGGCCAACAGGGGGCCCAGCTCTGTGTCCCTAGTGCAGCGCCAGGCCCCCCGCCCCGCAGCCCTCAGAGGCACAGGAAGGCTCTGCCGCCGATCCACTGCTGGACGCCATCACCACCGCCTCTCTGGAAGTCCCCGGTGCTCACTGCACCCCCCTCCTCTTGGGAGGGGAGAGCAGGGGGATGTGGCAAGCCCGCTGGTGGCCAGCTGAGGGTGTGTGGTGGTGAAGTGAGGCAGCTTGGCTGGGTGCCATCCTGTGCTTGGGGGGCTGAAGTTTTGGGGAAGGATGAGGGCTCAGCCCAGTGCATGGGGGGCCAGCGGCTCAACCCAGTGCTGGAGCTGGCCCAGACAGGCTGAGGGGGTGTGCCTCAGGGGTGGTGAGCTGGCACCTCAGCCCATGCTAGGAGTGGGGGCGCTTGGCCGAGTCCCGGGGCTGGGCTGGCAGCTCAGCCCAGTATGACTAGGGGAGGGCTGGGGCTCCTCAGGATCTTCCTGTTAAGGGGGGGGAGTTTGGGGAGTTCTGGTGTGCGTGGGCACAGGGCCTAAGGCAGAAGTGACTAGCCTCCCCAAAAGAGGGTTTGCCTGCTACCCATGAATGTAGCCTATTGCAAATCTACACAAATACCTAGATGAGTTGCTGTGCCCCAGGAAGGCCTCTGCCAACCCCAGGGGTAAGTGCACCCCCGCTTGAGAACCACTGCCCAAGCCTACACGTGAGGTGGGGCTGACAAAGGTTAGCTCTGGGCATCAGGAAGCTGGAGCAAATTCCCTGATGGTCCCCCCTCTCTCACTGCACTGAGCAGAAATCTGGTGCAGGAGAGTATCTGGCCAAGAGCAATTCCTAGCCATTATCAGTGTATTCGCTGTTATTCCTAGAATTATAATGGTTCACCCACGGGCTATGAACACTCTCTGTGGGCCATAACATTACAGCCGTGGGGGGAAATCAGCGTGGCTGTTCTGATTTATAATCCTGGAAAGCTGAGAGTTGGTACTTCTCCCGGGAAAATGATGCATCAAAATAAAATAAAATAAAATAAGCACAGGTAGGTTAACTTTCCCATCAGCAATAAAATTCTGCTAAAAGAAAATAAGTGATGTTACAAACCTTACCAAGCTTCCTTGCGTCACTGTGAAGAAGCCAAAGGGAGGAGGACCCCACTAGAACTACTGAGGTTCACCCTGTGGAGCTCACTTCCCATTTCTGACCTCGTATTGGGAGAACCCCACATAGCCAGAAAATCAAATGATATCCCCCCAGATCATGTAGTACTATTGGCAACATGGGACCTGCCTGTACTATCTTTAAAGAGCATGGTTCATTTTGCCTGTAACTTAATCCTCCAGGTCAAAGGAAGCAGAATGAGAGGAGGAGAATTAATCCTGCTTGGAACGGCATTAAGAACCATGTGGATTTCCGCTTGGAAAAGCAAAGGGGAGAGGGCAGGGCACACAGCAGCTGATCCTCCGGCTCTGCTTCTTAACACTTCTAAACGCATTTCCTCCTGGCCAAAGAGTCCCTTCTCCCTCCCAGTGCAGAAGGGCTTCGATGGGTTTGTGCTGTGTGCTCCTCACCCCTCATCCATCCAAACCAGCTCCTCTGGCTTTCGCTCCCCTCCACCAGTGCATGAGAAGGGATGCAGGCCACGCCACAGGTTACGCAATCGCTGGCCCAATGGGATGATCAAAGGAAGGGAGATTGGCACAAATTTCCTCGGTAGTGCGCATTTCATTAGGCCCAGGTCATTACTTTGATGTCAATGTTTGTGGTTTAATCACACAGTGGACGTTACACGTAGGTAAGCTCCAAAGCTCTAGCCTTCTGACTCAACCTGCTAGTCCTTGTCTTGCTGACTGTATATTTAATTTGTTGGGCCTCAGTTCCACCTTGGCAAATCTCCAAACATGAATGGGTCTTACATCTATCTGAGCAGGACTGGACACCAAGCTGTGATTTCTTTTCTAGTGAAACAGTTCTTACAGATTGACCAACAAATACAGTCAAATGTCCCTTTGCCTCTACATATATTACGTTCTCTCCTTAGTGACAGGATGCGAGGATCAGTGCATAGACATTCAGGGAGCTGTCATTTTCATAACTTTGCAGAGGAAGCCCCCCTTGTGTGCGCAAGTCCATTTCAGCTTGCCATGCTGCACCGGGGCAGGAAAGCGGTACACACACTCATGCAAACTGGAGCGCAAGGCCCACAACATGGCTTCTTGCCACCACAGGTAACTGTGCGTGAACAACTGCAGGTACAAAGGCAGAAGCTGGACTGAGGTGTGTGTGGGGATGTCTACACAGCAAAAATAGACCTGTAGCAGACAGCCTCAGAGCCCGGGTCCACGGCTGGGCAGAGCCGTCCTTAGGGATATGCAACATGCACAGCAGCGTAGGGCACCACTAAACTCGGGGCACCATCCTGGGACAGGACCTTAAGCAGCTATGGGCAGCGTAGCTCTGGGGGCCCCATCTCCTGGCTGTCCCCCTGAATAGGCTTGGTGTCCGAGTGTTGCCATCCTCCCCTTGGGCTGTGCCCAGCGCCCACGCACCAGACGGCAGTGAGCAGCGCTCGCAGGCCTGAGGACTTATGAGTAGCTGGCGGCTGGAGAGAAGTGGCGGTTTCCCCTTCAAAGCACTGCTTCTCTATGGCTGGTGGCAAAGCCGCTCCCTGCTCCTCTGTCCCACACCAGCGCCGCCTGCGTTACTGCCTCGAAGCCGGAGATGAGCCTGCCTTCTGCCCTGCTCCCAACTCTCCCACACTGGATGGACCAAACACCACTGCAATTAATAGTGTCTGGTCCATTTGGGCCACGAAAGTTGGCACCACTTGCCCCCCACGGTTTCTGTCCCAACAGCTTCTCCCCTGTGGTGCGGTCACTCCCTTCGTGGGGAGGAGGTGCCAGTGCTGGATTGTATAGGGCACCAGCGTGGGTAGGGGTGTCCCTGTGACTCGGGCTCACCAGCCCAAGCCCAAATGTCTGCTCCAGTGGTTCCCAACCTTTTCGAGCACATGGGCCCCTTCCAATCTATTAACACTTTATGGAGCCCCAAACAATACAGCTGTTTTCAAACATTCCCTCACTTGGTAATCATCTGGAATGTAGAATAGTTCGTGTTATCGAAACAAAGTGTATGTCTACACTAGCCACTCTAATTCGAACTAGGGTGGCTAATGTAGTCATTTGAACTTGCAAATGAAGCCTGGGATTAAAATGTCCCGGGCTTTATTTGCATGTTCCCAGGCGCCGCCATTTTTAAATGCCCGGTAGTTCGGACTCCCTGCCCGTGGCTACACGCGGCATGGGCTAGGTAGTTCGAATGAAAGCCCCAAATTCGGACTATCGTTACTCCTCATTGCAGAAGGAGTAACAGTAGTCCGAATTTGGGGCTTTAATTTGAACTACCTAGCCCGTGCCGCGTGTAGCCACGGGCAGGGAGTTCGAACTACCGGGCATTTAAAAATGGCGGCGCCCGGGAACATGCAAATAAAGCCCGGGACATTTTAATCCCGGGCTTCATTTGCAAGTTCGAATGACTACATTAGCCACCCTAGTTTGAACTAGGGTAGCGAGTGTAGACATAACAAAAGATAGTAGTACCAAGAGATAATACAGTGTGTCCACATTGAAACATATCAACTGTGAGGGGACATATATTTTTACTGAATAAAATGTTATTGGATCCAGGGATCTATTTTTGCTAGTGGCCCAATTAAACCCTTCCCGCCGCTCTAATAGCATTTGAATGCTTAGAGCTGGGTGATGCATTCAAAAAAGAGAAAAAAATGTTAAAAAGTGACTGACCCTTGTCGGCTTCAGCATGGGTGGAGGGAAGTGCAGACTGCAGGGCACGGAGCTTCTCCGGTCTCATTGGCTGCTGTTCGTCCACACTGCCCCCTCAGCTCCTGCCCATCCACGGAGCGAGGGGACTCTCGTGGCCAAAGGGAGCTCTGGAGCTGCCAGCTCCTCAAGGGTGGAACTTCAGGAAGGTAGGGGGCCAAGGGTGGAACTTCAGGAGCCTGGGGCGGGGAGGCACAGTTGTGCTGTTCGGGTCGCGGCTTGCTTTTGATCCCGTTCCCAGGACACTAAGGGAGCATGGGGGAAGTGCTTGCATCCCATGCATGCCTCTCACACACCAGCCAGGCGTGAGAGGCATGCACAGGATGCACGCACTTTCCCCACGCTCCCTTAGCTTCTGGAGAACGGGAGGGCGTGGGAGAAGCAAAGGAAAATCCTTCCTTTTAAAAACTTTCTGCTGACCCCCTGCAGTGCCCTTGCGGACCACAGGTTGGGAACCACTGGTCGACTTCGCTATTTCTAATCCCACAGTACAAACCCTGCAAGTCTGAGTCAGTTGACCTGGATGCTGAGACTCACTGCCGAGAGGTTTGAGGGTTCTGGCCTCTCCTCCCACCCCCGAGTGGATGTACGTGTGTGACAATGTTTCTAAGAGCGGGGTTTTCAAAAGTGCTCAACACCCGCCTAACTCAGCTCATACTGACTTAGTAGCAGAGTTAGGCCCAAGCTCAGTGCTTTGGAACATCCCACCCTAAAAACAATCCAAATTCTCTTCCAAGACAGTGGCAGCAACTGTCTCGACACGTCTCGGGGCAGAAATGGCACATTGACTATCATTAAAAAAGATAAGCTAGTGAGACTGCCTACCCTGCCGTGCCAAGAACGGAAGTTTGGATTTAGGTTGGGCCCTGAATCAGCCTGCTATTGTTGGGAAAGCAATATCCTTGGCTCTGGCCTCTGCCCAGTGATTCCTCACGATGGCGTCAAGAACTAGCATGTAACTGCCTTGGCGATTCAGATGCGGATATAAGGAGAAGAAAAATAAGGGGGTGGATTGACAGGAGAGCGCCACATACTTTTGGCTTAAAATGAGCCCATTCTCAGGCGAAAGTAAACGACGTTGGTTTATTTTCTGGAACAATGGACATAAAGAGGGAGTTCCGTCCATGAAAGTGATCAAAGACTAAACTCAACGTTCAGGATAAATTTATCTTTTAATTTTTGTTTTAAATGGGGAGTGTGGGGGTATTTAAGAGTCATGTTACCTTGAAAGGAGGTTTTCAACCCACAGCTTTAAACAGCAATCTGTGCAGGGCAGAAATCTATCTTACACTTGTCACATCTCTATTAAATTATCTACTTTTTTTCGTTTTACAAGGGAAGACGTGAGCAGAACATTACTCAGCTGTCAGGAGACAGGCCTGTGCTCCCGAGCTGAGTGCAAGGGAATAAACTTTCCAAAGCTGCAAGTCTAGCACAAAGGTTCCTGAGGAGGGGATTCTGGGTCACCATTTCCAGCAGGCTGTGCTTTGACTGCCTTTCGCTAGGATGACATTGAAATCTAATCAATGGCCTTTTCTTCCATAGAAATATCGCCTCCTGACTGGAACATTACCGATAAGGGCTGGGAAAATATCTGGGGCATAACCTGCGACGACCTTCCCAGATGGCACTTAACCCACGACTTGAAAGGTAGCAGAGGAACAAGCCTGCAGTTAAGTGCTTGCTACAGTTCAAAGGGGTATTACAGCAGCACCTTGGCCACTTGCTGTAGAAGATGGTGGGTAGGTATAATACCACCTAGAGGTGCATTGAAAAGATAGGAAGTGTACAAGGATCTCTTTTATTCTCCCCCAAAGCACCCCTAACGGAAGGAACATAGTTGAGCTGCGGATGATGGACCAGAAAAAGTAGCCCCAGGACTCCCAAATGCTTTACATATTTATCCACGTAGCTGGTTTTTAGGGGTCATGGGCAGTATTCCCTGTAAACTGTACACTTGAGCAGCCTCCCAGGTACCACCCAGCTGATTAGCAGAGCAATATGTGTTTCTACTGGTGGTACACATCCACACATTCCTCAGTGCACATAACAAAATTTATTCCACACATGAAAAATCAGAGGGACTTGGTCACGGGGCCTGCAGCCATGGTGCCCCTGATTTAGGGGAACTAAAATGTAAATGTGAATCTCAGCTGCTATGTAAAGATGGCCTGGGCTTCTTCTTCTGCTACCATTCAAATCAGAGAGGGTATGTCTACACTTGCCCCCTACCTCAAAGCAGGGAGGCAAATGAAGGCAATCGAAATCGAGGAGTACAGTTAATTCGAAGTACGGGGTTTTCCCTCAGAGTACCACTTCTACACACGGCGAGTTAATTCGGGCTAGTCAATTTCCAACATGGCGACCGGACGCAACTATGCTAATCAGGTGCGGGATATTTAAATCCTGCGCTTGATTTGCAACTTCGGTCACCTTCATTTGCCTCCCTACTTCGAAGTAGCGCACAAGTGTAGACGTACCCAGAGTAAGTACATCTACCACCAATATCAACTGATGGAGTGCAAATCATCATTCAGATTCAAAGGATCGATCAGCTGGGCTCCATTAGACTGACCCTGTAGTCAGCGCACAAGGGCTGGGTACATTTGGAAGGAAAGAGCAGCAAAATATAATTCTACAAGCACCATCAACGCACACACGTGCACACACACACAAAAGCCAGTATCTGAAATGCTGATCTATGCACAGTGCCTCCTTCCGCACTGCTTAGGCATCGCAAGTACCTCTTCTCCGGCATGCTCCCTTGCCTGTCAGGACAGCTATCTGCTACAGTGCCTGGACAGAGGCTGGGTAAAACACAAATACACTAATTAAATGGCAAAGAGCACAGATGAATTAAAGTGAAATACAAAAGAAAAACTGCAATGTGCGTATATTTTGCACTAAAATATAGCACATCAAACCCCCCAAACATGACTAGTTTCTGTTCCAGTACGAGTCATTGCACATACAGAAAATAAAAACACATCAGCTCTTTCTAGATCAAACGTTTTCCTTGGTAATCGGCAGTCTTGGTCACCAAAGGAGCCAGGGATGCACTTTCCCAGCTCAGTAAGTGAGGCAAACCCCAGATCAGCTGCCAAACCAGTTAGTGAAATCTCTAATGTCATCAGAAAGCACTGGTTTGGCAGAATATGTCACCGTCTTTCTAGTCTCCTCAGTCTCATTTCCCTTCTCATAAACTCCTTCCAGCAGTCGCGCTTCGCGTGGCATTTGGTTACACACACGCCTGCTCAGTTCTTGTTTGATCTTGTTTGTTTACCTTAGTCATGTTATACTCGCTAAATCTACTTTCCAGCTTATGACAAGGGCTTCTAAGATTCTCTTTCTTTTCCTTCCAGCATCCGCGGCTTCTGTAATCTTGGCCACGGGAAGGCTGTCGTTTTTTCAGTTTCCATTTTCTCATTTAACACTGACAGCACTGCCAGGCCTTCACACGAGTCGGCCTGGCCTCAGAGCTCACGAGGGCTTTGGCAGTTCCCCTGTGACATGGTGAAGAGAGGATGGCTTCCCACTTTTAGCCCACTGGAAGTCTCGGAGGGAAATAGGAGAGAAGCCGGTGGGATTCACATGGCCCGAGTCTCCCTGTTTTTCTCATAGCCCACACATGTTGTGGGAGGAGGATTTCACCACATCACCAGAGCACCCATGGAGGAGACAGGTACGATTCTCACCTAACATTCCCTTGAGTAGGCCTCAGCAGGGCCAGCTAACACAGACTAGTTACTTGCAGACGTACCTTCAGCTCCCTATCCCCATGGGGTACATGTTGCTCTTTTGGAGTGTCAGTCAGATACTGTATAGAGCATACTGGTCCAAGGAAACCCCATCTTTCTCTCGTGGCAGTGGAATGGCTCCTATCCCTTCTGTTCAACCCCCTTCACTTAAGCAGGCTCAGCACCACAAGAGCAGATTTTCGTCCCGAGTCACGGATTTTGTTGCTCAAGGGGCTGGATCTTGTGCTGCCCTGACTGTCCTCGGCTGCTGGGAAGTCCACAGTAGGAAGCATGGGAGCTCAGCTCAGCTCAGCAGCAGACAAGAGCAGGCCTATAAAGAGTTTATCACAAATAAATGCAGGGAGTCGTAGTGCTGGTTTGGATCTTTCGCACTGGATGACTGGAGACTGCCAGCAGGCCGTATCTCATCCTTGTGCCACACTCTGGGGCCTCCGTGATAAATGTTCACCCTCTTTAATTACCAGGTCTATTTAATTGCTCGTAGTCGATACCATAATGAAATCGTATCATGCACTTAGTGTCACTGTATTTCCGACTCCTGCATTGGGATCTCATTGATGCATTTGTTACTTCGCTGAACTTGCTGGGGGTTGGGGTGGGCAGGCGGTCGGGGGCTGGCATTCCAGAGTCAACAAAGTTTGCCATTATTAAGGGGAGCATTTTTCAGGCACTCCTCCTTGAACTGGCTGAATTCAAACTTCTCACGTTCCTTACACAACAATCTTTAGGGTGAGACTTGTGCCTCCTGGAGCCACGGAGAGAAAAAAAATGCTAGAGAGCTGCTTTGATGTTGGCCCTTTTGTCCAAGAAGGTTTTCTTCAGGCTTGATTTTGCTTCCTCCCAATGATTTCTGACCGCGTTAGCAGTTTTGTATCAGCGGCAAGAATCTGCCTTGCCAGACCCACTCTGTCTTCATAAAACGGCATGTGAAAGCACTGGAGCTCATGTGATGCTAATCCCCAGGCCACATATCTGTCCTGACACTCCTCCTGAAATTTTCCAGAGCTTGCTTCACTTCAAGGCTTCAGGGACGATCCCTTGGAGTTCATATCCCTTTTCTTTATTATTTTCAGACACTGTGGGACAAGGAAGCCCTGGCAGCCAGTTGACAGAGGGAATAATAAAACATAAGGGGTACACCAACTGAGTTAATATATTAAAGGCAGCAAAGGCTCAAAGGTAAGGATATTATTGATACAAGGAGCTGGCCAATGTCCAGTGCTTCCCAAAACATCCCTCTCCTCATAAAAATCCTCCAATAATGATCCATTTGTTATTTCTTTTAAACAACAGAAATAAAAACAGCTATTACAAAAACAGACCGACTAACATCTCAGAATGTAACATGATGCAACAAACCATCATGGCAACCTTATACTGTTAGCCAGCAGATTCCTTTCTTCTTTCCTTCCTCTCTCCTAACATCTTGCCTTGATGTAGATTGGCTGGAGGCTCTTTTGGACCGGAACTATGTCTTTGCTTACCTTGCAAGGTACCATGCATGCCAACAGAAGCTAAAAGCATGATGATCTGATCTTCATGACTAAGCTTCCTGACTATAGAAGTGTTTGCACCAAAATGCTGGATCCAAATCCCCCCAAGCTTTCGGGCATGTTGGGCTTGGTATTTCAGCATCGGAGCAGGATCTAATGTCTAACGATGTTAACCTGGAACAGGTGTGGCCTGAACTCCAACTCTCTCAAATTGGGGGACCCCTGGAATTGATATGAGACCCTGAACTCACGAAGCACACTGCCCAAGAGCATCTGGCCTCTGTAAATGAAGTTAGTCCAACTCACCCATCAGGGTGTTGCCATCTGGCCAGTTCATAGGGCAGCATCCAAGGGTGATTAAAGATCAACAAGAGGCCCAGGAGGGAAGTACCTGAAGACAGGCAGGAAAGAGGGCCCTGGTGGGAGTGACTCAGGAAAAGCCAGAGCAGGTCTCTGAGGAAAAAAGAATAAACAGCCCTGTGCTGGCCATCCCTGGGAAGAAGGAGGAATTGGCTAGGAGATGCTGGTTATGTCTACACTGCAATAAAACACCTGCACCCAGCCTGTGTCTGCTGACTCGAGCTTACGAGGCTGAAGCTGCAGGGCTGTAGGACTGTAGGGCAGATGGACAGACTCAGGCTGGAGCCCAGGCTATGGGAATGTCTAAGCCTAAACAGCTGCATTGTGATGAAACAGACCCATAGCCCAAGCCCCGCAGCACAAGTCAGCCAGGAAGGGTGAGTTACAGGTGTTTAATTGCAGTGTAGAGAGACCCTTAGGCACCAGCATTCTGAGCACCCGGCAGGAAGTAGAGGAGAAGCAGGAATACATAATCGCCTGGGGAAAAAAATGCACATTTGCATGGACAGCAAAAAATACACCAAACATCATCATCAAACCGGAAAAGTGGCACCCTCCCCCACTACCATGCACTGATTGTGTGCTGACTCTGACAGTGAGTCAGAAACCCCGGCAGACTCCTGCTACGATCCATGTGAGCAAAACGCTGTCTCTTTCCTCGAGACACAAAGCTCATTGAAAAAAAATGAAATAAAACACAATCCCTAGGAAATACATTCTTTGTTAAACCAGAAAGAGACAGTTCCAATCGCCTTTTAAAACGTTAACAGATTGTGGCTGCAACATACTCAGCAAACCTTCCTGGGATGAGCACCCATTTTTTTTTATTGTGACCCACTGTTGCTTTACTAGGTGTAATTACACATGTGTAACTGCCACAGTACACTGATATTTTTTTCAGAGGGATGGACTGAGGCCAAAAGCCAGGATTTTGCCTGCACATCTGTGTGTGATGTCTCTCAAGGACACAGAGCACCGGACTGGAAACGAAAGGGACAGCTGTAAGGTCATGAACATTCCCGGAAGCCTGTTATACCTGGGTACGATGGAGAGAGAATGTGGCAATGAGAAGGTGCTTGGACACTGCTCAGTGTATGGTGAGTTTTACATGTTTTGAAGAACTCAAGCCATTTCAGACCCTTTGTCTTGCATCACCCGGTGTGGTATCAAACAGCTTCAGCTGTCGGAGGCAGAGTACAAACCTAGCACCACTATGTAATGCAACTCCGGGTTGCAATTTTTTTTAAATTTGTTGTAACAAGGATCCACCATATGTAAACCTAGGAACTTCAACACCAGTTATAAAATAGCACATGAAGATAACTGGGGAGTATGAACTGAGTGTAGAGAAGGAACATGTTAGTCCTTTTTTCCCAAGGTGGTTTAATCACAACTTTTTTTTGGTAGTGTTTCTATGCACCCTATCTATTTAATAGAGATATCCCTCTCCATTACCTCTAAAAGTAAATAAATAAATAGGACTTCAAAAAAGGCTAGGCCTGATTTTAGGAATGTTTCTGGGCTCCAGAGAAACTGCGGGAAACTTGACCACACCCATGATAAGTGGACATCTGGCTAACTAAAATCATGCTGCACCATGGATGTTGCTGGACCAGAGAGCGCCAGACTCGAAAGGTTCAACCCAAACGTTTCTTTGAGGTGAGGTAGTTAATGTAGATCTCCAGAGCTCCACTGAAATGACTGATGCTACACTAAGGGTATGTCTACACAGCAGCATTATTTCAAAATAACTGCGTTATTTCGAAATAACTTAGTCCGCGTCTATACAGCCGGCAGTTATTTCGAAATACTGTTGAAATACTGTCAAGCTGGAAGACTTCTTACTCCAACTCCTGTAACCCTCATTGTACGAGGAGTAGGAGAAGTTGGAGGAAGTTGTGCTCTATCTTGAAATATGTGCTGTGTAGATGCTCCCAAATATTTCAAAATAAGCTATGCAATTGGCATTTAGCATTTTTCTGTTTATCAGACACATTTATTGGCATGTCAGCTACATGAACACAAAAATCCTTATCTATCATCTGAGTTCCAAGAACAACACAAGGTCAAACCCTCAAACCCCACCCCCCATTCTCTAAATGATTCAGCTCCTAATCAATTCTTTCTAGCCTGAGTGAAGAGAGCAGCCTCATAGCCACTCCTGAAATTCAGCAAAATTGAGGTTCCTTGGATCAGTAAGAGCAGCAAATTTCCACATCTTGGATCTTCCCGGAGGTTCAAACAAGGGACTGTCAGAGAGAGAGTCCCAGGTGATTTCAGTGGCTGGGATGAAACCCAGATTCCAAGCTTTGCACTGGCCCTGGAAATCAGCTAGTGCATGCTATAGAGCTAAGGAGGATTAATTTGCATTGTGTTCATGCATCATTCTTGGCTGCTGCCGTGCTGTTCAAATGAATGCTGATTGTTCTTGGCTGCTGCCTTGGAGTTACCCACAGGCTTCAGGGCGCACACCAAAAGACAGCACTTCTACCCGGATGACCTTCCCACAGTTTTCTTAGCTGCACAAGTATTTTGTGGTCCCTCTCCTTGATCCAGCAGTGTTAGATCTCAGCGGCATGTGGAGGGCAGAGAGCAAAAAAGAGGCAGAGCTGCAGGAGAGATAGAGTGTGATCAGTCCTGCTTTGTAGACTGGCTTCCCAGTAAGGGATGGGAGGAGGTGAAAAGCAGAGTGCTTTATTTTTACGCTTTTCTTTCCATTAAAACTATTGGAAGTGGCTGATATCTAACATCAAAGCCTGGACAGAACCTTGCTCATTCTGAATCCAAGGTCAGGTTGGATTTTAAGGAGGACAGGTACAAATGGGGCAGAAAGAGACACAGAGGAGGCGGCAGAAGGAATACTGCTCTGGGAATCCAAAGTTGAGCATGCAAGTTAAAGTCCTGCTCCCACGCCCCAGACAGTTCCAATGGACGTGGCTAGCATTCATACGGAACATAACTGACCTTGGCACCAGTACAGCGGTAATATTTTAGCTAAGCTTGGCTATTCTTGAACAATTCTGCAATGTATTAAGACACAGAGAGTAGTAGGGACACATGCTTTATTTTTCCACCTCTTTTTTAATTCTACAGTCATATTTATTGTGGCCTGTACAAACAAATCACTGCTTTTCTCCATCCTTCTCGGAGCCCTCTGTCTCTCTCTGCTAGTATGCCAAGGCAGCGAGGCAATCCAACTGGTTTATTTACACTCCCTGTTAAGATTCCAGTGCCACAGAGAACATACCATGCCAGAAACGTTCAAAGCAGGCCATGGCGACTGGCCACTTGTCGCCTACTGTACACAGCGTTGGTGGCACTCCCTGTGAGTCAGCACTAAAACAATGTCCCAGATTGTGCAGGGGGTACTATACTGCTGTAATTGTAAACTTTGTGATATTAACCCACCAATTTCCGGGCAACAATCGACTAATAAATCCACCCTACATTCCATTGGCTATAGCGGCATTCTTTCATTTCCCATCCTAACCTGCAGTGTAGTATACCTGTGTGCTTTTAAACAGAGGGGGCTGCATTTCAGGAGTAAGGGGTAGTTATCCTTTGTAGGCCTAAATCCCAGGGGCAGTGCTCCTCTCAAACTGAGACTTGGAAATCTCTTTGAAGTCCTCAGCAAGGGTATGTCTACACTACCACCCTAGTTTGAACTAGGGTGGTAATGTAGGCAACCGGAGTTGCAAATGAAGCCCGGGATTTGAATTTCCCGGGCTTCATTTGCATTAAGCCGGGCGCCGCCATTTTTAAATGTCCGCTATTTAATACAATTGATTAATAAATGTATTAATAAACGCACAAAGGGTAAAGCTTATGGCAGGCAAACTGCTTAGGATTTGCACTGGTTTCTTGTTAGGTTAATAGGAATGGATTTTCTCCACAGACATCTGAAACACATATTGCTGGCTAAACCCCATGCCGAATCTGGCATGCATTATGTCTGCATGTGTTTACATTTCTTATTGAGTATCACAAAGACAGCTAATCACGTAGCATTTATTTATTGTAACTATGTGACCATGGTGCTCCTGAAAGACACCAAGTTGCCAACACACAGTTCTTTTTTTATACACAGAACAAGGTCAGCATGAACAACTATTTGTTGTGGCGGACACCTGGCTAACTGGGAACTGGATTAAGGCCATCTACCCTCACTTCATGAATAAAATGCCAAATGGCTTATATTATATTACAGGTTGAACCTCTTTAAACTGGCACTGTCTGGTCCAGCAACATCTGTGGTCCAGAATGATTTTAGTTAGCTGGATGTCCACTTATGAAGTGTGTCCAAGTTTCCCACGGTCACAAAGTTTGTTTACAACCATCGGTCCTGGCTCTCAGAGTTCTGTGCTATTATTTAGCTCTAATTTACCCTAAATGTCTACTTACATCCCAGTAAGCAGGGGAAGTAATGTTGCTAAACAATATTGACCTCAGGAGGTCCGGCAAATTCTCTGGTTCAGCACTGATCGGGTCCCAAGGGTGCTGGACTAGAGAGGGTCAACCTGATACGTCCAGGCCATTAAAATATTTAAAAGAACAGCAAATACCATCAGCTGGTGTAACTTAGGGTATGTCTACACTACCCCGCTAGTTCGAACTAGGAGGGTAATGTAGGCATACCGCACTTGCAAATGAAGCCCGGGATTTGAATTTCCCGGGCTTCATTTGCATAAGCGGGGAGCCGCCATTTTTAAAACCCCGCTCGTTCGAACCCCGTGCAGCGCGGCTACACGGGGCACGAACTAGGTAGTTCGAACTAGCAGGGTAGTGTAGACATACCCTTTGTGTAGCAACAGTCATTTCAGTGGAGCACTGGGGATCTACATTAACTACAAAACCTCGGGTCCTCCTGGAGTGACCCCTGTAAACTAAGTACTTGGGTGGCCACCCAGGAGAGATTCAAATGCTGCCCAGCTGATTAGCAGAGTGCTCACAGTGGAAGCATGTGTTTCTACTGGTGGTGCACATCCATACATAGCTCAGTGCACTCAACAAAATTTATCCCACACACACGGAAACAATTACAGGGCACACTGACCACCTGTTTCATTTTTTTAATTTAAATCTACTTTACATTTCAACATTGGGATCAAAAAAAGAAAAGGAAGGAGTGCTGCGTCAATGTGTGGGCTGGCAGTGGAACAAAAGGGTTTTCTTCTGTACGCGCTGAAAATGGAAACTATCATTAGCTTCTGTCTGTGAGTGTAGCCAGACACAAAAACCCCATCTTGCTTTTCCACGAGCCCCATCTTGTTTTTCCCCCCCCAGAGAGCAAGAGAAAGGCAGTCAGCCTTTGATGCCCTGGGAACACAGGTTTGCTGCCTGTCCCTGACTCTACCATAAACAGAAACCAGACAGTAAATGGGCTAGCTGACGACCCGGGGCCTCCCGTCGCCCTGATGGCTAGTACCAGTAATTGACACGCCTGCACTGTCCCAGGAGAGGAATCTTCGCCCATCACATACCAGAGGTGCCCATTGTCTGCATTTTCCCAGGTGTAAATTATGCTTTGCACCCTTCGTGGGAAACTTGGCATTCAAAGCCATTTTTCCTAATTGGCCACTTGAAACCAGGAAGAAGCCTACATGACCCAAGGGGTATAAAAAGAGGTTCAGCCGCCCACCCCATTTGAGCTCCAATCATCTATACCTGCTGGCAGGTATTGATTGTCTCCCGAGGTCTGTGGGACGCCCAACCTCGCCCTACTTCTTCCCGAGGGATTGAGAGAAAGACGCTGGCCACGCCAAGTCTGGAACGCAGGGGTGAGAATATATACCTGCTATGTGTCTATTTTGCATGCATTTAATAAGAGCTCAGAGAACCAAAAGGGTTTCATGGTACCTGTAAGTGACTTCTTAGTGTAATTTCTGTCCTGTCCTTTGTAGTGGCTGTGTTATCTGTAACACAGCAATAGCATTTAACAACTAAGTTTACCCTGTAACAATAAATAGTAACTGTTTAAGCTTTAACCTGACTCCTTCAGTTGCTGTAACAGAACCAAGCACAATTTAAAAAGAACTTCAGCCGGTCATAAGGGACTCACTGCCCTGACCGTCGGCTGACAGTGAGACATTCTTCAGAGACAACTTAGAGAGGGGAAAGTGAAGCAGGTCTAGACTAACACTAGACACAGGGGTCCAGTCTCACTTGCTACTCAGATTTCCATGCACACATCAAAGAAATCGTGGTCAGAGGGGAAAAAATTACTTATCTTATTAACAGTAATATTATCTTCCCTGTATCACATTTATCCTGAAGACTGACTAACAGAAACATACTCTTGGCCATATGTATGTGTAAATAGAGGGCCTATTTTATACAGTGCTAAAATGCAGCCAACTCTGGGGCACAGCGCAGTAACTGTTTCATATTTACAGCACTTGTAAGAAGTGAAGAGTACTTGAAGTTGCAGGTGGACAGAAGGTAATCATTCTTCTAAAGGTATTTCCTGAAAGATGCCTGTAATCAGCTTATTTCATATGACAGCCTTTAAACTAATCAAATAAAATCTATGACTCCATAAAAAAAGCTACTTTAACACAGAGTTCATCTTCTCTGTTCCTTTCTTTATTTTATAATGCAGAAAGATGAATTTGTTAAAAAACAATTTAAATATTAAAAGGATGTTAATTTGAAAACCACATTGAAAATTTCTAGCTGCTACCATTACTACTGTATTTTTCCTCCTTTTTTTCCCCCAGTTTTACTTTGGGTATCTGACAGCACTTTGGGTATATTCCATTTCACTGTTGCCCGGTATGGTCAGTTTCCCATGTTGTTTCTGTGGGTGTTTCATGTAGCCACAGGAGAGAGAGAAATATTTTAAAAATAGGAAAATGTGATTGTGAAATACAAAAAATGGTCCAGGGACTTAGAGACACATGTATTATCTGAAACTACTTGAAAGGTTTTTTAAAAAAGTGATTTAGCTTCCAGAAAAATATGTTTATTCGTTGTAAAACATATACTGTGGAAGTTGTTTACTTCAATAACCTGAAGACACCAAAAGGACACATTCAAATGCATGTGTCTTTTTAAGAAGAAGTTCTGGGGCAGAGGCAGCATTGATGTGGTAGTTCTTTTCTCTGTTCCTATTTAGATGCTTGTTATGTGGATTCAGCAAAAACTTCAGCTAATGAAAGAAAAATGAATAAGGATCCACATTATTTCCAGCAGTGGATGTGTGATCTGTACCTTCTGGGTGAAATGGGATGTTTCCCAAATCAGGATTCGAATTCCATATGAAAGTATGAATTCAGCTAAATCCTCCTCACATGCTGGTCGGGGTCGATTTCTGTCTTCAATCTCTTTGTTAATCAGGTACACAATTATATACACCCAACTCTTGTGTAAAGAATCTATGCTACTTTAAATACAGCCCGGGGCGGTGTTTAATTTTGAAGCTAACCACCAACATTTTTAACAGGTCTTCTATTTCTATTATCTAAAATGCACACATGCTTTGAATGTGACTTTCCATTACATTTTCAATGCCATAAAAATAGAATGGCTGAGTGATTAAATGTACGGTTCCCACTCTCATTCTAAATTTGGGACACTACTTTAAAATCTTGTTAGAAACATTTCTCACTCAAGGAGAACGGAAGGGGGAAAAGACTACGTCTAACTAGCAACGTCGTGATTGTGGGGGAGTCTCCTTTCATTTCAGCCTTCTGAAGAAAGGTGTTTTGTGACTTTGCAGAAGGTGTTGATTTGCTGCACGTTCTTACATGGCAAAAGCAAACCTCATCATCTGATCACTACTGGGCTGAAGATAAAGTATGGAAAATCTATAACTGCAATGTTTTTGCCTGTTGCTGCTGCGCTCTTTATTAATCAGTCAATGCCTCTCAACAAAGCTCTTTCAGACTCCTCTTCTAGCAGTTAGACCTATAATCAGCTCTACAAAAACAGTTCAGAGATGGATCCTTTGTGCTTCTATGTAATTTACATATACTAAAAAAATCACTGAGAACGCTATTTATAACATGTTATGTTGTATAAAATGCATCGTGTTAGTGGGCTGTAATCATAACCAATGTTTTAAACAGGCTAAAACGATGTTAAATGATAAAGTACATTTCACTGCTCAAACCCAACGCATAAGCTTGCTTCCCCGTTTCCCGACACAAGTAACACAAATGAATTGGCCTTACTGTACATATGGTTTGCCTACTTCTTTGTAATCAAAATGACTGTTGTTTCAATTTGGTAAATGTTTATATGCAGCACAGAGCCACCTTAGCCGACGCTCGAAATAAACAAGCACTAAGTGGGTTTTTAAAAATAACATCCAACCGCCGCAGCGTTTTAAACAATCATTACTGGAGTGAACGTCATTTTCTGCTGCATCGATAGAAGCATCAGCTGCTGCCATTATCACGCTGCATCAGATCCTAGGCTATCCTATGGCATATATTGATTTGCTAGCATTTCTTTCAGCATGTCTCAAGAGTTCTGTCTCACCTGCATTTTAATCCAGTTGTTTTCATGCCTCTGTTGTCTAACCAAAAATTCAGATTCAGTAGAGCTGTTATTGCCCCCTGACAATTATTGGCCATAGCATATCTAGCCCTTGGGAAGGGAAGGTGCCTGGGCCTTTCCTCCCACTTGTGCACCTTTTACAACCAACATGGTCCCTGCATAGCAGTGTCTACAGGTCTCTGGGTCAGCTGCACAAAGGCCCTTGAAACACAGTCTCTGGGGAAGTGTTTAAGTGAAGGTTTATTTTGAAGAAGTTCTATAGAAAAAATACCAAAGGCAAGTGGACAAAGGTCAAGGTGAACAGTGATGGGACCACATCTCAGGTGTTCCTCTCAGTCTCGGGCTGGGGACAAGGCTGCAAACAAACTGATCTGCACAGCAATGCAGAAAAGATGCGCTGGCCAAATGTAGACTGATCACAGATGGGAAGAGGGGTGTTACAGGTAAACCCTCTGTCTGAGCCATACAACAATATGAACTAAGGAAATGTCAACATTAATGATAGACCTAAGGAGACTTCTGCAGGACTTGTTGAAAGTCTTGTTGGGAGGGATCCAGAACCTGGGTCAGCCTGAGTCCAAATGACTATCCTGCAATTTGTAGCCGTGTGAACCCGGGTCAGCTGACACAGGCCAGCTGGTGGGTGTCTGTTACAGAGCAGACATAGCCATAGTGACATATGATCACCCTGTGACACAGAGGTCACCTCAACATGAGAGGCGGAAACGAACATGATTTTGGAGGTGACCCAATTAACTTGTGCCCTGAGCAATGATGATAGCATACCGATTTCTTAGAAATGACAGTAAATTACTAGGCAGTATATTTTGTGAAAAACTAACTTGAGTGACAAAAGTGATCATGGTTCTGAGGTGCATTCTGATCGCAAACTCTTGTGGGTCAGGTTTTGGGAATTCCATAACCAATTCAAAACCAGGACTGGTTTAGATATGGGTTCCCATGTATGCTACCTTCAGCTTTCAAGTCTTTCAAGTGGTCGCAAAAAAAAAAAAAAGGTGTCTCTCTCTCTCTCTCTGCTTTTATACAACACCCCTCATGATGGTATGCGAATGTCTGTAAATGAATGTGACTAATCAGAGGTGAATGCACAGGGATTTACTTTTGCCCTGTGGAATAGGCTCTCAAACGTTACAAGTCACTTTACCCCTTTCTGGAGTCTGATTTGTCTTGTGTACCCCAAAGGTACACCTCACTTAAAAACAACTTGCTTACAGAATCAGACATAAAAATACAAACAGCATACTGTTCCTGAAAAACAGCTGACACTCATTTTTACTATATAATTATAAAATAAATCTCTGGAATATAAATAGCATACTTACATTTCAGTGCATAGTATCTACAGCAAAATAAACAAGTCATTGTAGTTTGTGCTGACTTCGCTGGTATTTTTTATGCAGCCTATTGAAAATTAGGCAAATACCTGGATAAGTTGGTGTAGGCCTAGAAGACCTTTGTGTACCAAGGGGTACACGAACCTCTGGTTGAGAGCCTCTGGCATGCACAATGGAATGTGTTCTTATCTAGAAATTCCCATCATGTAAAATGGATCATGCAAAGTCTGCAGAGCTGTCTGTGTGCCTGCATCTTCATCTTTGATTTTTGATTATGATGATATCGGGAACTGGGTCCACTGAAATCAGTATAATTATATGGCTGGCAACAAAAATTGCTATAAAGTTAGGAAGCCAGTTACCACACCTTTGGAGAGCAAGGGTATGTCTACACTGCAATAAGACACCAGCCGAGTCAGGCCCATGTGACTCAGGCTGTGGGGCTGTTTCACTGCAGTGTAGATGAAGGTCTCGGTTCTAGAATTCTCCCACCTCACAGGGTTCTAGACCCCAGGCTCCAGCCCAAGTCCACAAGCTTTAAACAGCAATGAAACCCCCATGAGCCCGAGTCAGGTGTCACAAGCCAGCTGCAGGTGTCACACTGCAGTAAAGACACCCTACGTCTGTCTGCATTATGCCCACCTTCCATGGCAAGGTGGCGAGATGGGGATGTGTGTTCCGGCTTTTGCCCCACTGCAGGTAGGGAACCCCATGGCAGCAAAGCCATCCACGATGGTATCCACGTTTCTCAGTGTCATTACCCTCTGTAGCAGAATAGTATTGGTGGCCTTGGCTACTTGTATAACAGCAGTCCCCAGTGTTTCCCCACTCCCAGCAGATTTCCAGCAGACCAGTTTCTGTCTGGCATTGCAAGCTTCTACAGGGCAATTGCCACATGATTCTCTGTGGTCAGAGCAGGTCTCATTTGGGTATCCTTGCACCTCAGGGCAGGGGAAAGGCATTCACAAAGTTTCATGAAAGTGGCCTTGCGCATTCGGACGTTTTGCAACCACTGTTCTTCATCTCATATTTGCATACGGATGCAGTCCCGGCAATCTGTGCTTGTCTCACAGCACCCCAATTGGTGTCCCACTGCATCAATAGGATCGAATGCTGGCTGAGGCTTCTTTTCGTTCAGTACAAAGGCTTGCCTTCACACCATGTGCACAGGATTCCAAGATGGAGGAGATTCCTCCTCCTTATCACCCTCTTCCTGGAGTGCCGTGCTAACGTTCTCAAAATATTGAGCTAGGAGGTGCATCGAGGTAGACATCACCATCACAGTGATTTGATGGGGATACATTCTTGCGTTGCTATGGCATCTGCGCAGACATCCAGAGCCAAAAAGTGCACGAAAAGGCTACTTCCTGTTGATCTTAAGTAAGGGCGGACAGAGTAGACGAGAGCATTATGGGACGCTGATGACAGGAATCTAAAATCACCGGTTGCACAGTTTTGGTCCCATCATGCACTGGGAGCATAACCCAGAATGCAAAGTGTTGCAGGCACTGGGGTGGGGAGAGCTACCCAAAGTGCATCGCTCTGAAAGTCTACGGCACTCTCCCTCAATGGAGATGCACTACTTCAAACTATGTTGAATTCTTCTCCACACAATTATCCTCTATGCTTTTTTTCTTTTAGTCAGACAAAACCCAAACTTCCCCTGCATATGAGAAGCCTTTCAGACCCACTCTATCCGCTGGACATGCAACCCAGCTCCCCACAAAATAAACCAACTACACTAGAGGTCTGCTCTGATAATGTCTAAAGAAGTAGGTTTAGACTAGTGCCTTTCCCTAACAGGGCTACCCCTCTTGCCTTTCCCTAGCTTAGCAAACTAACAATGCCCCAAGACCCAACTTTTGATCATATTAATATTGGATGATTCAGGAATTAAATGAAACTCGCCTTTTGGTGCTATATGACTAACACAGGTGCCATCCACGCTGCAAAAAATAAACAAAGTGCTGGAGGCCCACGGAGTGCACGCTGGATGAGATCATTCAAGTCCCCGGTGGTTTGTTGGAGGGGGGTGTTAAAAGTTAAATTCCTCCTGTAATTTGCTTCAAATTTCCAGTGTATTTGCACAGCCAGTAAAAGTTCCAAATTAAAAGGAGCCCTGAAATGCACGTGTACATTTCTATATTCCTTTTATTTACTGCAGTTGGTGATTGTCATCTACTTCTTCAGAGAGAGCTTTGCAAGCTATTAGCTCGTTCTAAAGTTGGCCTGCATCTTCCTCCATGCCTTCAGATCTATACATTTAAGCATTCGTTAACACCCCTTCTTAAGCCCAACCTCACCTAACTTCCCTTGCCACTTCCCTCTACTGCCCTCCCCACCTTTCTGCCCCTTTTCTCTAGCTCTCTCTCTCTCTCTCTCAGGAGCACATGCTAATAGGATTTATATTCAGAAGCTTGTCACATGACAGACGTCTATTTTTCACTTGTCAGACTGGCCAGAATTGAAGCAACAGCCGTGTTCGGGCAACAATCAACTCACACAAATCTGCGGCCTTAACTTGTCTGCAGGAGAAAGTGGGCTCTTTCTCACACACTTAAAAGTTATTTAATTAAAAATATATATTCAGCATCAGATGCTAGGGAGTACTCTCTGCATCCCCTTTAACGATATTCTCCTAAGAGCTAGAACAAGCCACAGCAGGGGTTCAACTACGAGCACATGGGGAAATCAATAGTCGTATAACAATGTCTTAAAAAAAACTCTGTCCGTAAAAAGAAAACTGAGAGTGGCTAAGGCTTTATCTTCCACTAAAGAGCTAGAAATTTACACGCGCTGCCAGTTTAGATAGGACCTACCATGTTTAATATATTCTGGTTTCTATTTTTCCTAGATAAATCAATAACAGGCAGCCATTCCCCAAGGTGAAAATATACATTAAGAGGGAAAGACACCAGACTAGACAACCTTCCAGATCTTTGTTAAAAAAAAAAAAAAAAAAAAAAGGGCAGCGAGGCTTTTGTGCTTGCTTGCTGTATGTGTAGGTGGATTATATCTCTGGTGAAGCATCAGCAGACAATGTAACAGTGTTAGAGCAGCCAAATGACACTCCTCCCTGTTTGATAACATAATACTTACTTTTCCATTATTGATTCTTCCACATAAGTGGCTTGTATTGAACATAACATGCTGCTTAGATTATGCTCCATGGTGTTTGAGGCAGAGCGAACCCAGTAAGCAAAAAAGGTTCCCAGCTGCATAAACAATCATGCCCTGCTTACTGCCTGATATGATATAAGGATGAAACAGCTGTATTAGCCTTGGCAGAAACTTATTTCAGACACAACTACAGGTACATTTGATTTATGGAGTAGATCCATGAACATAAACCTTGAGATGAATTTCTCCAGTCTCGGAGGCTTGGATTTACTGTATGTATTGTCACTGCTACATGAAGGCAGGCTAATGTATAGTAAAATAGCAACAGCCTGGGAGTAGATGTCCCCCCCTGGCATCGTACACTGTAGTAGCATCATTTAAGACACGCTGGTCATTTTTTCCACTTCTTTGGTGCCGAGATGCAGAGCAATCCCTTCCCCAGTGAGGAAAGGGACTCGGAGGATTGTTAAGATTCTGAGAGATGCAAACCAGTGAAGCAAAATTAATGGCTTCGGTTTTATTTAGACTGAGGCAGATTTGGATGGCGAGAGTTCTATCACTCTATAACCCATTAAGGACCTATCGTCTCAACATTCCTGCCCCCTCCCACCCTCTGCCCTTGCAGCTGCATTACGCTCACTAAATGATTTAGCACCCTATTTTCAAAGGCTGCCAGTAAAACAGTGAAGCTAAACTTCCTAATGTTCCTAGCCAGCTTTTCAAGTTTTATGGGTCTGGTGGGCCATCTTCACAGAGAAGTCAGTTCTCTCTGGGATGCTATTATCCCAGACACTGCGGTGAAGCGACTGGCTATTAATATTACCTTTCAGAGTATATGCCCATAGTCTGTGCCACTCGGATACCAGCAACAAGCATGATGTAAAAGCTCGAATAGAGAGAGAGACATGAGAACTCAAAGATCCCAGCTGTGAAGACACATACAGAGGGACTCCACTCTTCCTGTGTGATGCTTGTAGTCCTAACAAGCTGTTTATATGGCAAACCAGAATACAATGTTACAAGACAGTGAATATATTTAAAATATGTAAAACGTATATCAACCCTTCTGTTTCAGGGATTAAACCAAATGCCACTGTGGACGAGAGAGGTTAAAATTTGTTTAATTTGGTAACATGCACATTTTCAGCGGGTACACGTTTACACGTGGGGAGAGCGGGAGAGAAGTCAGTTCAGCACCTGTACCCCACCCCCGCCCTGCTGCCTCTGCTACAGGGGCGCAGGCGGATTCCTGGAGCCAGTATTCACAAAGAGCAGTTCCCTCCCTTCGCTGCTGCTTCTGTATCGAAGGCAGAAATGGGGGCGGGGCAGACAGGAACCAGTGCACATGGGGAGCTGGCTTTTAACACTCACTTACAAGCAAGCTGGCCGCTTGCTGGTACTGCACACACAACTCAATAGACCAGTGGTCTGATCCAGCTGGTCAGCGCCTAGGTTTCCTGTACAAAGCCCATTTAGCCAGACTTTGTCCAGGGTTCAGGTTTTAATTCCAATGCTTTAATAAGTTGAGACGTGTGCTTATTGGTGAGGACAGGCCTAGGAGCCACGGATCCTGGGCTCTGCTATCAGTTTTGCCTCTTCATTGCTACGTGAACTTGGGCAATCACCAAACTGCACAGCCCCTTAGTTTTCGGTAGTCTGTCAGTACCCAATTAACTCTTCTGGAGGAGGGGGCCCCTAGTATCTGGGGTGGGGCCAAAAAATGAGAGGATCAGTATGTGTGAGCGGGCTGCCGGTTGAGACAGAAGGGAGAAGGCAGTGTGTGAGGGGATGAAATTTCCAGGGGGGGGGGGGGAGAGAGGAAGAGGGAGGCGGCAATAGGGTGAGGCTGGGGATGAGAAGTTTGAGGTGCACGGGGGTTCAGGCTCAGGTCAAAGGGATCTGGAGTGTGGGAGGGGACTTGGGGCAGGAGGTTGGGGTGGGGGTACAGGGTCTGGATAGCTGTTTGGTTGCAGAAGGGGCTCAAGTGGGGGTGTGGGATGTGGGGTCTGGAAGGGAGTTAGGGACAGCGTGTGGGAGAGGGCTGGGGCTGCAGAGTCTGGGAAGGAGTTAGGGTATGGGAGGGGGTGAGGGTGCAGGACCTTAAAGGGAGTTAAGTGTGTGGGAGGGGGTTGGAGTGCAGGTGCTTACTTGGGGCAGCTCTTGTTTCATGAATGGGGGAGAAACAGGTGGTTCTGCATGTCCTGCAATTGCTTGCAGGCACTGCCCCCTGCATCTCCTGTTGCCTGGGAATTGTGGCCAATGGGAGCTGTGTGGGAGGAGCCTGCAGGTGAGGTCACCACTGGGACAGAACTTCCTGGTGTGGTGCGCATCACATTGATGGGACTTCAGAGCGGTGAGGGGGGAAGCAGGCACAGCCCGCTTGGAACACAGCCCTAAAGCCCCTTTCTTAATCCAACCCTGCAGTCTATAATATGGATACAATAATATTTGTCTCCTGAAATGAGATATTCTAACTCTCTGTATGCAAAGTATGTTGAGAGCTTCAGATAAACAGTGCACTATAAATTCAATGGATTAAATATTTAAAATGATGAAATGTGAACAATTCTCTTCAGTTACCTTAAGCTATTGACAAAGATACTTTTTAAATCTCTTTTTGTCAAATTTGAACAGATATTTTTAAAAAAGGTTTCAAAACAAAGTTCCTAATCCCTTTTTGTTTATCATTCTTGCCAATTATACTTTATTTGCAAGAATAGGAGAGCAATGAAACTGGAAACCAATAAAAGCCATAGTGTCCTGTCTGCGTATACAAAACCCTCCAGTTTACAATCTGCAAAAGCCTCCATTCAGAGCAGAAAGCAACCTGCCACACAGTGCAAAAGCAATCCATTTTGATAAAGCACATGCCTTTGTGAATCATAAGCAGACTTTCTACAAAACTGTCTCTCTTTTTCCCTTGATTCCCTGCAGACATGTGTAATTTTCACTGCCTGTCAGTTTATCAAAAAGACCAGAGCATCAAATTTCAGCTCTGGATTGTCAGGTCTGATCCCTATTTCCTTTCAAATTCCAAAATACTGACACATTGATTGGAGTTCATAGTGTCAGACAACAGCACTTAAGAGACATTTTTGCTAAAATATAGCTTCTGATCTATCTTTTATGTGTCCCCCCCTGGTTTTGGAGCCTCAAGAGTATTGATCTGGGACTCATTTATATATGATTTTCACAAAGTAGCGGGCAATTCGCTCACACAAAACAGTTCTTTTGTATAACCTTTTAAAAGGGGGCCCATCAAAGGGATGAATCTAGCTTATTTAGTTTGCTGAATGTTTCCCAGAATTGACTCTATATCTCCAAGTTTCCAACGGCTAGCTAGAAAGATATAAAACAAGAGATACACAGACTGCTCACTGAATAGTGAAGCTTACTTCCGAGTATTAACATGGTGTGAAAGTTGGGATTCCAACATTTATATACTGACAAACTATTTTATACATTGACAGGCTTAAAAATAGGATTTCCATTCTTCTTTAATAAATACACATCATAGCAGATCTTCAGGTTTCATTTGATAAGGATGCCACTCATGCAAGAATTTAAGTTTGGCACAGAATCCCAGCAATCACCCTCTTTCAAACATGAATAGTAATCTTTGATCCACAAGACGTCATCTTGTTTCCTCAGCAATGGCAGATACTTGTTCATGTCTCCACTTTCTAAAAATGCTGTGGGTAGTATGCTTTTTCTTGAAAGGGATCTGAGGATTTTGTAGAAAATTGCATCTGGCTCATATTTCATAGGTACTAGCAGCATCTGGGGCAGAAGTGCTGTAGCTGTGCTAATTGCAAGAAATGGATTTTTAAGGCACTCTAATTCATACGCATGTACATTGCAATTTAATGGAAATGGTTAATTTTGTTCGCTCTCAAGTGTGGAAGCCAAAGGACTCTACAGCATTTCTCGAAAGACTCTTCAATTAATGGGATCCTACTATTGTTAACTAAATTATCCACTCTAAGTAAGTCTGATTTCCCTTTTGGGGCGACTGTGTGTGCTTGTTCTACATTCTTTATTTTCGACACATCTGCTATGTACTTGAGAGAGTTTGTGCGTCTGTCTGTCTGTGTGTCCGTCTAACCATCTGTGAGTCCATTTGTTCAAGAATTCTTCCTAACGGTAGGGGCTAGGTCCACCAAATTTGGTAGGCAGCTTGCTCTTCTCAAAGCAAGGTCAGGGTTTGGTTCTGCCAGGACAATGGGATGTGCCTGGAATGCAACTGTTTCCCATCAAATGGAAAGGGAGGGCTGTGATAACAGAGGCAGTTATACTCATGAATGACCACGAGGGGGCAGCAAACATGGGGGACAGTTATACCCCAGAATGATCACGGGACGCAGCAAGGAGCCCAACTCTGGGGAGCATCCACTGGCCAGCAGCATGGTCCTCCACCACCTTGGCCTGCCCCAGGGAGCAGCTGCCTGCCAGCCAGCAGAAACCCCACTGCCCTGACCACCCTCGGGGAGCAACTGCTAGGCACTCCCTGCACTAGCCCCCCCCACATTTCCTAACCCCCTGCCCTGACTCCTGCACCCCCACCCTTTGCCCTGAGCCCTCCAACTCTGTTTTGACTCTTGCACCCCACCTCCTGCTCTGAGCACCACCACACCACTCAACCTTGACTCCTGCACTAAGCCCCCCACATCCCAAGCTCCTGCCTTGACTCCTGTATCCCTCATATCCCCAGCCTGCTGCCCTGAAGGACCCAAGCAACACTGTGCAAGTCTTCTAGTTTAACAATAAATATGTCCAGCCTAAGAGAAATGGAAGATTTCTAGCTACCTTGCTCTCCCGGGAAACACATTTTCTTATTCTGGCCACTTAAGCCAAGCCTCCCTGGGGCATCTTCTGCATATATAACATTTACTCGCAATTTTGGGAGTTAGAACAACTGACTGCTCCTTGAGTGGCCACCAGGGGAGCACAAAGGGAAATATCTGTTCAACCATACTTCTGATTGGGCCTCTCCTGCCTCCCAGACTTGAAATCTCCAGGCTGCTCTCAAACTCTGGTCACAGTGAGCTTTGAAAAGGTAAAAGTTATCTGAACTAATAGAAACATGAAAGGAGAGGGAGAAAAAAGAGTGACTGGGAAGTTTTGCTAGGGTTCAACAAAGACAAGAGATCACTGCAGAATTCCTGCCTTTAAGCAAAATCTGGCTCAGCTGATTCCGTGTACAGGTTGTACCTCTCTGGGCCAGCACTCTTGGGACCTAACCAGGCCTCACAGCTGGCAGCAGCAGTGGGGCTGCCACTGGCCGAGGGGACACTCGGGGAGAAGAGGCAGGGTGGCTACGGAGCCCTGTAGCTGGGGGCCAAGAGCACAGTCCCGTGGGGGTGTATGGAGCCCTGCACCTGCAAGGCTGTAATCTCGGCCCCCCCACCAATGGGCAGGGCTCCTGGTCCCCAGTCGCGGGGATCTGCAGCCATCCTGCCTCTTCCCCTAAGCACCCCTCCAGGCCCCACTCAGTAACGGTGGCCCATCTACTGCCACTGACTGTGGGGCTGTGCTCCTGGCCCCCAACCATGGGGCTCTGCAGCCACCTTGCCTCTTTCCCTGACTGCTCCCACTCCTTGCCCTCACTCCCCGAGCTTGAGCACCACCAATGTGCTATTTGCAGCACTCCGTAAGCTCTGGGAGAGCAGGGGAGGAGTTGCTGAGGATGAGGCCCGGCTTTTCCCTGTGAGTGCTTCCCCATGGGGATGCCGGACCATAGATGTTGTTGGACTATGCAAGTCCGGACCACAGAGGTCAAACCTGTACAAACAGCTTATTTTTAATGAACAAATTAAATTCAGATTCACAAATTACATGTAAAATTAATCTGATTGCTCTCAAATGATCAACAAGTCTGGTATTTATTCACTATTAAATAAAGACTGTTTAACTTTGGAGGGCTGCCCAGTGTAAAATAAATCACAAAATATACAAAGCACCTCAGAGACAATGATCCTGTTGGTAGATACTACATCCCAGAAAGCAGAAACACCTTTATCCAACATCTCAACAACAGAAGGAGAGAGACGTCCTAAGCAATTCAAACATACAGAACAGCTAAACTGGAGGAAACACAATAGACTGAATACTAGATTAAGAAGAGAAATGATTTACTTAAAGAACAGATAGGACACAATTGTAAAAGCACAGAGAACTTTAGTTAGTTTTGAAGTATGAACTTCTCTTTCCTATGAAAACTGGCAGTAGATGTTGTCATTTTACCATTTTTATCTAATGGAGTGTCTGAGTTTAGGCTTCAATATCACATTAATATTCTGGATCCAGGGCAACTGGTGAAGGGTGACATAGGAGGCTACCTGCCATGAGACATCCCTCCAGGCCGGGTAAGAGCTGGAACAAGTCCACTCTGCCTCAGGCTTTGCTTTTCCTGCTCCGCTACACCCCTGCCCAACTCATTCCACCCTCATTCCGCTCCACCTCTTACCCCATCTGATTAGGGTTGTCAGATACTTTCACAAAAAATCCCAAACATGGCAGGGAAAAAAAATTGGTTGAGCAAAAAAAAAAAAGGTTGCTGCACCTTTAAATTCCCACGCGCCCCGCTCCCCCTGGATGACCCGTCTTCTGTCCGGTATTTTTTTTTCCAGACAGAAGACACAATTACCAGACTGTCCAGGAGAAAACAGGACACCTGGCAACCCTACATCTGATGCGGGGCTGGGGGATCCGTGCCGGCAGTGGGGCTCCAGCTCCCCTGCACTCACTGGTAGCAGAGGGGAAAGTGGAGCAACATGGCCGTTCCCTTTTCCCGCTAGTCTCTCCAAATGCCGAGGGATACTGGCCCTGCCGACTGGCCCCTTGCTCCTCCTGCCCATGGCATTTGGATCACGTAGCCCTCCCCTCCCCCGCCCGTGTCACCCGTGTTCTGGATAGAATCAATATATTCAACCACAAAAGCAAGACAAGTTGAATGCTTAACCACAAACAAAGCATAAAACACATCCTTTACATATCAAATTTTAAAAAGCAAGAGAGTAGAAACCTAGGGCTGTTTTCTCTATTAGGTACAAATGAGGCTGCAAAATTTATGGTGAGTAAAGGATTCCTTCTACTTTCCATTGTGCTGTTTATTATGTATATATTTAAAATGTCCTTTTATATATATGATTAAAATGTAGTTTCTATTTGAATATTCTTCCTTTCAGTAAACAGGTGAGTGATAATACAGCACGTCTGATCTCCATTGTTAGATTATTCATTTCTCATGGGTTCCTCATTATCTTTATCTCAGTAAATTAGCTAAAAGACACCTTCCAAAACATATCAGTTCAGCTGCATGAAAAATCAGATACAGAAATTTCAAAATGACTAATTATTATTTATACCAGTGTCCCTCGTTAAGATCAGGTCCTGAAGTACAAAAACATAAGAGAGACTATCCTTGTCCTAAAGAGCTTAATTAGACAAGTACAGAGATGTATAGCAATTTGCCCAAAGGAGGTCAGTGGCAGAAACAGGAGCTAAACCCAGATAATCTGATTCCCAGCCCAGTACCCCATCCACGCAAGTAGCTAGAGCTAGCCAATGACTTCTCAACGAATAATTTGTTGATGAAAAATGCTGATGTGATTACCTCCTAATTTCACATAACAGAGTCAGGTTTGACAAATTTTCTGGCTTGAAAAAAGTTCAAGAAAAAAAGTTTGGAAATTGTCTAGATATTTTGTTTTGACATTTTCTATAAAAAAAAAAAGTCTGGTCTTACAAAACAAAATTACATTTTATTTCAAAATTTAATGAGGCTGAAAAAATGTAAAGAAAAGAAAAGAAAAAACAGTCAATATCAAAATGAAACATTTCAATTGATCCAAAACTGCGGGGAAACATGGGGTTTTGGTTTGTGAATATTTTTGAGATTTTGACTTTTTCTCCTAGACAGAAAAAAAAATCACACTCCTGAAAATATTAGTGAGACAAAAATTCCTAGCTCTAAGAGTAACAACTTCACAGATTAGTTTTCACACCACTTTTCTTGTGGAGAAATATTGGTGCCATGGAATATTGTATAGATATATTAAGAACATTAAGGACCACACGTCCACAACTTGCTACAAAGCAGCACCTATATGCAGTAAGCCCTGAAAAAATGTATTTGCATGTGCAAATACAGATTGAGAAGAAATTGGCCTTGTTTTACTGGGAAGTTTCCTACTTCATATTTGCAAAAACTAGGGGCATGTCTAAACTACATTCCTCTCAGGCAAGATTCCCTCTAAACTGCGTGGCAGCACAGCCCCACAGGTGCTTAATTGGCTCCACCCAGCCTGGAGCTCAGGGCTCCATGCACGGAGCTGCCTGGCTTGGCGGGGCTGATTAAGCAGCTGAGGGGCCATGCTGCCATGCAGCTTAGAGGGAAAGTTGCTCCTGGCGCCTAAAGTGAACTCCCTGTGTCTCCCGAACTTACCGTGGGGGCCAGGAGCCACCGGGAATTCATTGCAGCTGTTGGGAGCCACAGGGAATGCAATGCAGCTCCTGGCCAGAAACAAGAGACCCTGCAAATATGTAGAACTGCGAATCGCAAGGTTCTCCTGGACATGTCGTTTTGCAGATGTGACCTCTGCACCTAACTTCAAAGATTTAACTCCCACTGTACAATAAGTCAAGGTTATCAGGCTCCCCAAAGTGTAATCTCAGCTCATCGGAAGTAGGTAAATGCAATCAAGGAGGCCAGTTAGGCAGTGCTTAGATGACTGGTCTGAGGACAGAATCTGGTGCATACAGATGTCTAAATGGTGGATGTGAGCCACTCTTCAAATTCTGTCTGTGTGTGTTTGTGTTTGGACTGGGATAGATATTCAAAGATCAGCTAATGTTTATTCTCCACTATGGCTTCATAAACCCCCCTACAGCTAAATGCGCAGGCAGCCAATGAGAGGAGATAATGAAAATCTTGCATGCTGGGTTTTTCATTGCACCTGGGCTTGGAATCTCCCATCAGTGCAGAAAACCATACACCTGCTGTGAGCTAGTGAGGTCCCCTAATGTCTGAAGCATAAGTAAGCGGAATGGAAGTGATAAGTATGAAGGAGTCAGATATAATTTTTTAGTGGTCAGAAAGAGTTTTAGGGACACACGAAGCAACATTTGTTCAGTTTTATAAAAGGGAATAATATGAAAGTTAAACAAATCCCAAAAGTTGTTTTACCTTAAAAGTATATTTTATAAACAGTATTACCATTGTACCCAATTACCCAGACAATCCCACGCCCTGAACTTTGTTGGATTCACCCTCTTGAGGCTCATTTTGTCTTTGCTGCCATTATCTGTCATGGACCTCTTTTAACTGAAGGCCCACAGCCTCTAAAGCATCAGTAAGGTGCTTTAGAACATAAGTCTGGCCATAGTGGTTCAGACCTATACCCCAGTATCCTGTCTTCTGACAGTGGCCAGTGCCAGATGCTTCAGAGGGAGTGAACAGAACAGGGCAATGTATAGAATGACCCATCCCCAGTCATCCAGTCCCAGCTTCTAGCAGTCAAAGGTTTAAGGACACTCAGTGAGCAGGGTTATATCCTGGACCCTCTTGGTTATATAGCCCATGATGGACCAATCCTCCATGGACTTTCTCTTTTTGAACCCATCATACTTTCAGCTTTCACAACATCCCCAAGCAATGAGTTCCACGGGTAGACTGTGCTGTGTGAAGAAATACTTCCTTATGTTTCAAATCTCCTGCTTATTAGTTTCATTGGGTGATCCCGGTTCATGTATTATGTAAAGGAATAAATAACACTTTCTTGTTCTCTTTCTCCACACCATTCATGATTTATAATCCTTTATCATATCCCCCTTTAGTCTTTTCTAGCCCCAATGTTTTTAACTTTTCCCCATATGGAAGTTGTTCCATCCCACTAATCATTTTTGGTACCCTTTTCTGTTTTTTCCAATTCTGATATCTCTTTTTGAGATGGGGCTACCAGAATGCATGCAGCATTCAAGGTGTGAACGTATCATGGATTTATATAGTGGCATTATAATATTGTCAGTCATATTCTCTACTCTTTCCTAATAGCTCATAACATTCTATTTGCTTTTTTGACTGCTGCTGCACATTGAACAGATATTTTCAGAGAACTATCCACAATGACTCCAAGATCTCTTTCTAGAGCGATAAGCACTAATTTAAACCCCATCGTTTTGTGTGTAAAGTTGAGTGTGTTTTCCAATGTGCATGACTTTGCATTTAATAAAAACTAAACTTCACTTGCCATCTGCTTGTCCAGTCACCCAATTTTGTGACTTCTCAGTCTGCTATGGACTTATCTAACAATCAGCTAGAGGATTCTCTGCATCTTGGGGTCTTCAAAGTATTTGAAGGCTTCAATATCTGAGATAGGTGAGAGGATTATTCTAGGAGGGATGGGTGAGATTTTGTGGCCTGCACTGTGCAGGGGGTCAGACTAGATGATCATAATGGTCCCTTCTGACCTTAAAGTCTATGAGTCTATGAGTCTAACTTAAGATACAACCAGATCTGCTCCAATCCCACAGACAGAGACAAACACCTACAGGATCTATATAGAGAATTCTTAAAAATGAAATACCCACTTGGAGAAGTGAAAAAACAGATCGACAGAGCCAGGAGAGTACCCAGACATGAACTACTTCAAGACAGGCCAAGACGTGAAAATAACAGAATTCCACTTGTCATTACCTACAGCCCACAACTTAAACCCCTCCAACAATCTACAACCTATCCTGGAAAATAACCCCTCACTCTCACAGGCCTAGGGGAAAAGGCCAGTCCTCGCCTACAGACAATCCCTTAACCTCAAACAAATTCTTTCCAATTCCACGCAGCACTCCTCCATCATAATCAGCCCTGGTGCCAACTCTGTCCACACATCTACACAAGCGATTTCATCCCTGACCCAACCACATCAGCCACTGCGTTAGAGGCTCATTTAACTGCACATACACAATGTGATCTACGCCATCATATGCCAGTAATGCCCCTCTGCCATGTAATTGGCCAAACTGGCCAGTCTCTATGGGAAAGAATTAATGGACACAAATCAGATATCTGAAAATGCAACACACAAAAACCTGTTGGAAAACACTTCAACCTGCCCGGGCACTCACTAAGGGATCTCAAAGTCACCATGTTGTTTCAGGCCAATTCCACAAGCCAAATCCATGGGGAAAGGTCGGAACTGAACTTCATTTATAAGTTTGATTCCTATCATAGAGGTATAAATAAAGACATTGGCTGGCTAGCACACTACCTTCCACATCCTAATGACTTAACCAACTAAACAATGGGTACTTAGAGAAGGTGCAAATTGTTCTTATCGACTTCTTGTAACTTGAACACTCTAATTCACTTTTTTTCTCCCTTCTTTTCTCCCTCCACCCTTCCCTTATTTATTCTTGGATATGGACTTTTAATACTCCAGTCATCTGAAGAAGTGGGTTGTACCCACGAAAGCTCACGATACCATCTACATGTTTTGTTAGTCTCTAAGGTGCTGCTAGACTATTCATTGTTTTTTAAGTTTTTTCCAGTTACAGACTAACTTGGCTATCCCTCTGAAGCTTTTGAATTATATTCTATAATCTGCACATTTTGTCATCTTGCTGTTTATCCCTTTTCCCAGATGATTTGTGAATATGTTCAACAGCACTAGTCCCAGCTTGACACCACTATTTACCTCTCTCCATTTTGAAAACTGAACATTTATTCTAACCCGTTGCTTTCTATCTTACCAATTACTGAACCATGAGAGGAAAGTCCAAGTACATGATATGTACAAGATCAACGATGACCGCATTTGTTGACATCCCCCCTAAAATGAATTCTAATAGATTGATGAGGCATGATTTCACTTTACAAAAAATGTTTTGACTCTTCCCACAACATATCCTGTTATCTCTGTCTGATAATTATGTTCTTTTCTATAGTTTCAACCAATCTGCCTGGTGCTGAAGTTATAGTTACCAGACTGTAGTTACCGGGATCATTCCTGGAGACTTTTTAAGAAATTAGCATCACATTAGCTCTTTGCCAGAGTCATTCAGTACAGAGATTGATTTAATTGACAGGTTACATGCCAGAGTTAATAGTTCTGCAGTGTCCTAGTTGAGTTCCTTCCGAACTCTAAGGTGAGTAACATATGATCCTGGGGACTTTGACCTCAGAATGCTGAGTGCCGGATCAGCAAACAAGCTCACTCTCTGTAGCATCCTTTTCTCTAATGTAGAAAGGACACTGAATATTAATCTGATCTGACAGATCCTGCTCCCGCTATAGTTAATGTCAAAACTTGTATTGGCTTCAGTGAGGCCTCTATTTGGCCCATGCATCTCTGCAAATGTGGACAGAAACAAAGAAACTTGTGACACTAAGGCTTCAGTGCTAACAGAAAAGAATGACCTGTTTGCAATGGCATGTCAGCTGCTCATACAAACCAACCATGATTTGGCACCAAAAGCTTATGGAAAAGAGCCAGTGCACTGGGGAAGTGGGCACAATGCCATGCAAACAGACGGGCAAGGGTCTAGGCAGCCAACAGGCCATGTATGTGCATCAAGTGAGGGTGCTGAGGGCAGGATTCCCAGCTGGGAGTATCTACCTGGCTGCCTGTCCTGAGTACGCCTTTTGACAAAGAAAGACTTTTCTGGTCCTAATCCAGCTCTGATCTGGATTATCTTCCAAGGATGAAAAACAGCACCCACAATCACTTTGGACTGAGGAGAGTGGCATGTGAGGAAAGAGGCATTTCCCTGCCTCCTATTTTGCCTCTCTGTGGAAGGCCTCTTCTTGGCAAACTACTGTGCCCTGCCCTGCCCTGCCCTGCCTGGCTAGTTTTTGACTGGACTGGCAATAAGGGAGCAGATCACCTGGCAGTGGGAAGGAAGAGTTTGGATGCTTTTAAGGGACAACAGGTTGAGTAAAGCTCATTATTTAAACAGCAACTAAAATTGCCACCAATCATCCTCTTTTTTAAAATATATTACTCATTTATTTATTCAGTCCGGGGCTTCTTGGTTTACAGAACGTTTTGACTGATTCATTAATTGAAATGTATTACAGAATGAACCTCTCTTGTCCGGCACACTCTTGTTCGGCAACATCCGTGGTCCAGCATGATTTTAATTAGCTAAATGTCCACTTATCCTGGGTGTGGCCAAGTTTCCTGCAGTCCCATAAAGTATGTTTATAGTCACCAGTCCTGGCTCTCAGTGTTCTGGGTTGTTCTTTAGCTCTAATTTACCCCTAAATGTCTTTTAAGAGCCTAGTCAGCAGTGGAAGTGTTGGTGATGCTTCTAGACAATATTGACCTCCCATGATTTGGTAAATTCTTTGATTCAGCACCAGTCAGGTCCCAAGGATTCCAGACTAGAGAGACTAACCTGTACAGGGATGACTTTGATAATGATCTTTCTTGGATCCTCAGGGCAACCTATCAGCTGGGAGAATGGTGGGAGAGTTGGGAAATGTATGTTTATAAAACATTCATGAGTCAAGCGTCATTCAAAGAGAATCCAAACATTCTGTGGTCCAACTTTACCCTAATTCACACTCCTGGTAAACCCCAGGGTAGTCCATATTACATGGTGGTAAATCAGTGCCGAATCTGGACCTATTCAATTCAGAAAGGCTTATTTGCATTTAATTTGATGTTTACGTAAGGGGACTGTTACCCCTCACTAAAACTCTGTGGGAGTTTTTGGTTTGCCAGCTCGCAGTATCTGAAGGGGAAGAGTTCATGAGACTGACTGACCCCAGAGACAATGGAAAGCAGCCAACACTCCAGCTCAGCCTGATTGACAGGTTGGACAGGCCAGTGAGGAAGGGGAGAGGCCAGGCCCCATCCTCCCTGTGAGCTGGGATTGTTCTGGCTCTCCGTCTCTCTGAACAAACAAGCTGTGTGCAGAAGAGGTCCTGCAAAGACAGAGAGCTGAAAAGAGCAGTGCAAGCTATATGAAGGAGTCCTGCAAAAGGAACAGAGAGCTGAGACACTGCTAAGAGGAGTGCAAGCTGTGCTGAGGGGCAGTTTTTGCAGCAGCAGAGCCAGGCATACAGAGCACAAGGAATGCAGACCCTGTGTTGAGCAGCAGACTGGCAGGCCTCAGAGAGCAAAAAGGAACAGAGAAGCAACACAAGGAGCTGGAACTGGCCAAGCAGCACAGCCTGCAGCTGGATGTGGTGAGCACCTGGGACCAGCAAAGTGTGGGGAGAGGCTCTGGACTGGGAAAGGGGTCTGGCCACTTCGAGTTTGAGACTGTGTGGTCACTACCAGAGCTAGCGTGTCCAGCCTGTAGCCCCCCTGCAGCATATCCAGGGCCTCTAAGAAAGAGACTGTGGACTGTCCTTATACTCTGCAGGCTGCTGTTTTGATGTCCCTGTGCTACAGAGCAGGGCTGTGTGTTCTCATTTAACCATTCTCATTTTTTCTTATTCTTTTCTCTTTAATCCGTTGTTGTTTAATAAATTGTATTTGCTTTGAACCTTATGAAGTGATCACTGGGCCAAGAAGGCCTGCAGTGTAAAGAGAGCACCTCGGAGTGGGGACACCCTAACTCCTGCCCCTAGTGACTACAAGGTCAGGGATTAAGCCCCAGGAAACCTGGGCCCAGCCTTGTTGGGGTTTCAAGGGCTCTGCTACTCAGGAGAGTGGAGGGGGAGCCCTCAGGATCAGGGAGCCGTGGGGTAAAGGAAGTGGGAGCGGGGACTCAGATCCTTTCGCTGGTTCATTTCACCGGGGTGTATAGAAGCCAGGAAAGTTCCCCACAATAGCGGGACCATTCCCCCGCTTACATTTAGGCCATCTGTCACCCTAGTAAAAAGAATGCAGTACATAACATCTAGACATCTAGCTCGTTATACATAACACAATCCACAATCAGGGCTATTTTACCCTGATATAATGCTACTTAGCACAGTGCTCTTCATCTTCATAAGCATGAACTAACCAATCCTCATCTCACCTCACATCTGTGAGTTAAAGTAGTACTAACATTTCTCTGCTGCACACAAGGAAACTGAGGCACAGACAGGTTAAGTGACTTGTCCAAGGTGACAGAAAGATTTGGCAGTATATCCAGAATCAGAACTAAGGAGTTTCTGGCTCTCCTGTTTTATGATCGGACTGCTAAATTCAAACATCTGTCATAGACTCCTACCTTTTAAGGCCAGAAGGAACAATGACAGTCTGATCTCCTACAGAGCACAGAAAATATTCAGAAGGGGAGCAGTTACTGTGAAAGGTTAAAACCTCCAGAGTTTGGCTGACAGTGAAATTCACAAGGGTTAGAGCCACAGGCTGGGTGGGTAGGAGAGAATGGCCGTGCAGGGGATGGAAGGAGGCTGTCTGGGTGGCACAGGTTTGCTGATCTCCCCATCCTTTCCCAGGTTAATGGAACATCTGAAACCTTGTAGTGAAGCATGGTCTGAGTGGGTCTGAGCTTTGATGCACATGTTTCGCACACCTCTAACATGAGCACTGCCTGCCCTCAAGAGACACTACCGCAATGGAAGCAGCAGCTGAGTTGATGTTGCATAGGCAGAAAAGGGACAGGCCTGTGAGCACAGAGCTCACGGTTAGGTCCTGAGTCTTTGGAATCCACTTCCTGCTTTGGCTAGTAATAGCCAATAGTTAACCTTCCAACATGCTGCAAGACCAGTCTCTTTTTCCTGGCCTGCAGGGAGATAGGACAAGACTGACATGGGAGAGTCTAGGAAATGGGACTATACACAAACTCTCATTCATACAAAGAGTCAAGCTTAGCCGTTCAAGCTACACACTAACTACAATCTTTCCTCCTGACAGGAACTATTTTTCCAATCCAATATCAGGGACAGGATTTGGAGCTTCATCTTTCTGCCTCAGCAGTAATTCAGCATTTGTGTCTGTGCAGCACACATTTCCATATCCTGATGGCTAATTATTATTCGCTATGATGTACCAGAGGAAGAATGTTTCTTCCTCTAGCACACCTAGAATGTTTCATCCATGACAACCCATTTTGCAGAATTTTCGTCTTCTGTCCGAAATATTAAGCAAGAAACACAAGCAGAACGCCAGCTCTTTAATACAAGCACGAGCCCACTTTCTTTAATCATCCATTTGATGGAACAGGAAACAAGCAGGCTGCTTTTGGATTTGCCTTTCCAACATGTTCTGCAGTCTGCCGAAAATAAGAAATGCCTGTTGTGTTGTTTCTCAATTCTATGTAAAATTAATGAAAATAATAAAGGCAATGCACTTCCCATTCATAATGAATACCCATGCCAAACTCTATCAACCTTTCCAGACTCCTCCTCTAGAGGGCTTTTAAATGAGGTCAACAGCTCACATAGCTTTACATTTGATCTGAGAGCAAACAATCCAGAATAACAGAGCCTGTCCACCGTGGCAAAGGACAGTCATACGTCTTTCTTTATTCTGATGATGAAAAATAACACGGAATACTAAATAATGCCCCCATGTTTGCACCAGATATAGATTTCACAGACTGAGCAGGTTATAGAGAGGAGACAGGACCGTGAGCAGAGATACACAGCTCCCATTAACAATGCTGAAAGATCAATGCTAACTAAGCATCAGAATGACAACCCCATATGTCAGATTCAGTAGGACCAAGACTCTTGCATGTGCCTCCCTAGACAGGACGTCATTGCACAGAGGAGACAGAAGGAATCAGGTGAAATGTGCAGATCCCAGCCTAGAAGCTGATATCTGAGAGTCCCCTCTTAAACAGAAGACCCTTGTGATGGGAATGGGAGGAAACTGCTCCAGTCCCGTTGCCCCATGAAATGGAACTTTCTGAACAGCTGGTGCTTTGTTTTCCCAATTGGATGCAAATCAGACCAGCGTAGAATCTCATTTAAATAATATATACTTTTGCCCTAGTCCATAGATTCAGTTTCATGACGGTGAGGTGGAAGCCGCACGGTGGAACGCGGAGCCCAGCAAACCCATCCAGCATTGCAAGGATAGCTGCTCTTGGGGTTAAAACCGGACCAGCTGCTGTCTGTGCTGTCACTTGCATAAAAGCGCTTTCTTGTGTAGGAACGGGGGATTTCCTTACTGAGAGAGTGGCTGCGGTGTAGCATTTTGGTGGCTTCCTGAAGCAACAGCCTCTACTGCTTAATTTTTCAATAAATCTTCAATTCCCCTTTATGCCCAGGGAGGTGCGGTACGCCAGCCTCATTCTATGTGGAGTAATACATCCAGGTCCCTCCTAATTCATGACAGAGTCCCTCTCCCTACGTTATCTCGTATCCAACAAACATACCCCAGCAATAGTCTCTCTTTACTGAGCCTTTAACTGCAATTGCTTTCGGCTGGGATCTGCGCATTTTACCCGATTCCTTCCGCCTCCTGTGTGCAATGATGTTCTTGCTAGGGAGGCATACGCTCTTGGGTCCACTGAATCTGTACTGAGAAAAGGGGCATCTTGGCCAGAGAAGAGATCTCCACTAGGGATGTCAATGGCTAACCAGTAAGCATCACCTTTATCAGGTAATGCTTACTGGTTACTGGTTAACTGATGGCCAGGTTGGGCTGGAGCAATCCCCTGGCTGATCCAGGCAGAGTGTAAGAGGGGACACTGTTCCAGCCCAGCTGGGCCCACCGCACTGCATCATGGGGAGGGGCGCTCCAGCTAGGTCGGAGCAGCCTCCGCTCACAGTAGGCCCCCAGGCTGGCAAGAGCAGCCTGCCATGCCCCAGGCAGGGAGCACTCCAGCCTGGCCAGAGCAGCCCCCACCTGTGGTGGGAGGCCACGCTAGCCCACCCAACCCCCATGCCATGCCACAGGTGCAGGTGTCCGATTTTCTACCGGACAGTCCGGTATTTGCGCCCTCTGTCCGGTAGAAAAATTCAGAAAATACCGGACATGTGCAACGTTTGGTATTTTCTGAATTCCTGGCTGGGCGCCGCACGGAAGCCTGGCGGAGGTGGGGGAGCAACTGGGAGGCGGGGCCACGATTGGCGGTGGGAGCCCAGCCACTCCCCCCACCCGGCTTTTGCGTGCGACCAGAGGCTCCCAGTGCCAACTGCGGCCCCGGCTCCCAGCTGGGAGCCTCTGGTTGCATGCAGAAGCCGGGTGGGGGGAGTGACTCCCAGCCCCTCCACCGCCCCCGCCCGGCTTCTGCTCGCAACTACAGGGAGTGCCTGCTGGGGGTGCGGCCTGAAGGACTCCGGCTGCACCCCCCCCCGCCAGCTCTGTTTTCTGCCCCCCCTTCCTCCGGGCCCCCTTCTCCGCCCGTCCAGCCCCGACTCGCCCTCCAGCTCTGCTTCCCGCCCCCTCCCCTGGCCAGCCCCACAGCCCCCGGACACCTCCCCCCGCCAGCTCCGGACCCCCCCCCAGCTCTGCTTCCCGCCCCACCCAACTCCCAGCCAGCCCTGCCCCCCTCCTGGCCAGTTCTCCCCCCCCTCCTGCCCACGAGCACGTGTGTCTGTTTTTTTTGTGGGGTCTACCTGGCATCCCTAGGTGCGGGGGCCGCTGTAGCCCAGCCGGGAAGGACCAGCCCCTACCCGCATTTATGCAGTTAATTGGTTAAACATAACTTTTAACCGGTTAAATGATTAAATGGGATTTCACATCCTTAATCTCCCTCTTCCGCACAGAACAAAATGTATCTCTCCTACCTTCGGGGATCCTTCATAACTTGCAGCAAATTTTGTCCCAGATTTAATGTTTCTGGGCATACTAAAGCAACATCCCCTTTCTATTTTTTTTCCATTGTAAAGGGTTTCTTTTAGCTATTAAGACAGTGTAATTGTATTTCAATAGCACCTAGATACCCCTGGCAAGATCAGGATGCTACCGTGCTAAGCATTACAGATACAGACACTGTCCCTGTCAAAAATCTATACATCAAGGGTGGGCAATAATTTTTAAAAGGGGGCAACTTCATAAATTTCTGAAGTGGCCCTGGGCCGCCCAGGAAGGGCCAGGGCCAGGGCCAGGAGAATTCTCATGCTTCCCCCCACACCAGACCCTGATTGGCTTGGGGGTGAGGGAGCCCACATGAAGTTTCCTCCTTCTCTCCCCTCCACCTAGTGGTGAAAGCTACGAAGGGAGAGGCTGTTCTAGATTTGATTTGATAAAGAGGGAGGAACTGGTTGAGAATTTGAAAGTGGAAGCCAGCACTGCTATATTTAACTATGCCTCCATAGGTAGGGGCAACTGCAGCTCCTCTTGGTCACGGATCGCTGTTCCTGACCAACAGGAGCTGGGGGAAGTGATGTCCTAGTCTCACAAACTCAGAACAGTAGTGATCTGTGGCCAACAGGACATGCAATCACCTGTACCTGCAGTGGTGCAGGTAAATATAGCGGTGCCAGCTTGCCAGGGGCTAACCCTGGCGAATCACCAATATTATAAGGCAGAGGTGGGCAATAGTTTTTTGCCGGGGGCCACTTCAAAAATTTGTGAAGTGGCCCCGGGCCGCAGTGGAAGGGGCGGGGCCTCAAATGGAAGGGGCGGGACCAGGATGCTTCCGGGCTTCCCCACCCACAGACCATGACTGGTGTGTGGGTGGGGGAGCCCCTTTGCCACCCCCAGGTTCTCCCTAGGCACCCATGCCCCTGGTGGTGAGAGGAGACTTCCTGTGCTCCCCCAACCCCTGGCCAATCAGAGCCTGGGAGCAGGAGAGCACGCAAAGCCACCTCCTGCCCTGCCAGGAGCGGGTGGCGCTTCTAAGTGCTCTGCACTCCTCACAGGGCAGGGGTAGGGGGGAGAAAAATTCACACGCTCCCCCTGTCCCCAGGCTCTGATTGGCCTGAGGGCAGGGGTGCGCGCGAAGTCTCCCTCCGCCCTGCCAGGAGCACACAGTGCTTCAAACCGCTGCGTGCTCCTGGCAAGTCGGGGGAAATTGGGTGGATCCGGCTCACGGAGGCCCTTTTGCCCATCCCTGTTCTAAAGAATAGTAGGAGGGAGAACAGAAAAAAAAACAGACAATGAATTTCAAGAAGGAAGATTTTAGCAAACTCAGGGAGTTGATTGGTAAGATCCCAAGGGAATAAAGTTTAAGAGGAAAAACAACTGAAGACAGTTGGCAGTTTTTAAAAGCGGCATTATTAAGGACACACGAGCAAGCTATTCCACTGTATAGGAAAGATAGGAAGTATGGCAATAACCATCCTGGCTTACGCAGGAGATCTTGAATGATCTAACAATCATAAAGGAATCCTACAAAAAATGGAAATTAGGTCAAATTCCAATGGATATATATAAACAAATAACACAAATATGTAATTAGGCAAAATTAGAAAAGCAAAAGCAAAAAAATGAGCTAAAACTAGCTAGAGACATAAAAGGGTAACAACGGTAATATATCTTACTAATTTATCTGAAGCAAGAGGAAGACAAAGTAGAGGAAAAACAATAGCAGAATATGTGGAAAATGGCAGAGGTACTTAATAACTGTTTTGATTTTCATCGAGAAGGTTAGTGGCAATTGGATGCTGAATATAGTGAATGCTAGTAAAAATGGGGTAATTTCACAAACTAAAATAGGAAAAGAACAAGTTAAAAATTACTTAGACAAGTTAAATGTCTACATGTCACCAAAGGCCCAGTGAAATGCATCCTAAAATACTCAAGAAGCTGACTGAGGAGATATCTGAGCCATTAGCTATCTTGAAGTCTTTGAACATGGGAGATATTCTAGAAGATTGGAAAAGAAAAAAAATATAGTGCCCATCTAAAATCCAGGGAATTACAGACCAGTCAGTTTAACTTCTGTACCAGGAAAGATAATGGAGCAAATAATTAAGGAAACCATTTGCAAACATCTAGAAGATAATAAGGTGAAAAGTAATAGTCAGCATGGATTTGTCAAGAGCAAATCATGGTAAACCATCCTGAGAGCTTTCTTTGACAGGATAACAAGCCTTGTGGATAAGGGAGGAGTGGTAGATGTGATATATTTAAACTTTAGTAATGCTTTTGACAGTCTTTCGTGACCTTCTCATTAAAAAACTAGGGAACACACAACCTAGATGGAGATGCTATAAACTGGGTACATAACTGGCTGTACAACCATTACCACAGAATAGTTATTAACTGTTTACGGTCATGCTGGAAGTCCATAACATGTGGGGTTCTGTAGGGATACATTTTGGGACCAGTTCTGTTCAAAATCATGGCATCTCACTTGTTTTTACCCTTCTTTTATCCTTACCCACAGATTTTCAACAAATCTGTCTCCTGTTTCCATTTTAACCTCAGTCTGTATACATTTTAATATAACAGTTCCTCCCTTTTTTCTTGCTTGTCCTCCCTGAGCAAATTGTATTCTTTTATACCAGTACTTCAGTCATGCATATTATCCCACCAATCTGTGATGTCAACTATGTGATAGTTGTATTTATTTACTAACATTTTGAGTTCTTCCTACTTACTTCCCATAATGTTCACATTAGTACAGCCATCTAAGGTACTGATTTGATTTTGCCGCCCCCATTCCATCCTGTCTATTTTTTATCCCCGCTATTACAGCCCATGCATTCCTCAATTTCTGATCAATTTTGTGTGAGGAGGAGGAATTTTCTTCTTTCTCCTCCTCCTCCTCCCATGAGGATTCAATCTTGGTGAATGGCAATCTCCTCTCTTTACAGCATTACTCAATAGCCAAGTGTGACTAACAAAGTTTTGACAGACATATTCTTAAACAGACTGGTAGTAAGTATGCCTGTAAAAATAATGGGCACCCACAAGTTCCCACATTGTTTTAAGCCATTTCTCAGTTGACCTGGAATGAGATTTGTCTTCACCTGGAAAAGTAAAGAAGAGTGAGACAAGCATCTCTTGTTCTTGTAACTCAGAGTACTGAAGAAGAAGGTTTGGAATAGCTGTGTCAGATTCTCTTTCAGCTGTTCATTCGGTGTGTTTGTGCCATTTGTTTGCAAGCTATGGGAGGGAGAACATAACCTAAGGTTGGGACTGTGACATTTTTATGTAAGTGAAAAGAAAAACAAATAAATACCGACTGTGTGAAAGGGCTTTTCCCTGTACCTCCAACCCTCTGTGCATTGTGTCTGTTCGGTTGCACTGACCTCAGGCCTTTCACAGTCGCTAATATAGATGATGATGGGAAATACTATTTACCTTTGACAAGTTCATCCTAAAATTGAATTTTAAACTAACATTACCGTATTCTCCAATTACTTATGCTGCTGTGCTGTCCATATGCATCATTGAGAAATGGGTGATTCAGCTTCCTTATAAAGCTCTGTTAAAATGAAAAATAGCTCCTGCTGAACACGCTGAAGACATGTTTATCCACACTGGCACCTCTTAAGGAAATGTACTTGTATGGTAAATGTGAGCACATTTAAATCATTCATTAAAAATACACCTATACTATACAAGAATAATACTATATTACAAAGGACCTGTAATTACAAAAAAAGACAATTCCATCCCCTACACCTAGATTTTTCTCTCGTGTGTATATCCTTACATGCAAGCTTCCACAATGAGTAAAGGTAGCTGACGTTGTCATTTATTATATACATTTGCCACTGCAGACGCTCAAACTCTGGTGATTCGTCTAGTAAAAATAATTAGGATAGACAGGCAGACACACAAGACCCTGACCCCTCCCCCCCACAAAAACAAAAAACAAAAAATCAACAACACATGCCTCCTGGGGAAGAGGTTGTGACTGCAAAGTCACCACAACCTCGGTTGCTCTGGCTAGGCTTTAGGAATACAGTGCAGTCTGAAAACTGGACATGATCCTGATGGAGAGGGGTAGGGGCATGGCAGCTATGTTATCACTGTTTCAGGCTCTTGGAGGGATTTTGCGCTATTGTCGTTTAAGTTTAGATTCTCTTGCTCATCTGTTTCTGAAATGCATTAGGCCATTGCCTTTCTGTGAAGCTCCCATACAACCCTCTCCTCCCTCCCTTTTAAACGACAGGAAAGTATTGGGTGAGTGAGTTATTTCTAACAATAATTAATTACATTTGAAGCCAGAGAGGTACATGTCTTCTCTAAGACCATATGGTGGTAGGGCTGTGTTATATAACTATACTGGAGACATTTCTTTACAATTCTTTTGAATTCAACTGAGAAGCTGCTCATCTCCTTGGTTTTTTTTGTTTTTAATTTGTACTGGTTTTGTCGTCAGAGCAGACTGCCGTCTGTTCTTCCTTTCAGTTGACTGTAAAAAGATAGGGCCAATTCTGCTCTCAATTACACCAGTGCATCAGTAAACAAATGGTGACACTAAATTCATAGCGAGCTTTTATTAAATTGCTTTTCAATGGTATTTGAATATGAAAATCCAGTAACTCTTAACATTTGCATGGACATATTATTAAAAATTTGCCTGAGCACTTATTAGAGCACCAGGGGAAAGCAAGGAGAGCCTGCAGCTCTTGCAGCTGGTTTTGATAAAATGATGTGCTATTTTATGTGAGTTTGTTCTGGGCAAGAGTTCTCACATCTCGCACTCTCTGCTGTGTAAGGTAGTGACAGTCCCTACTCAAATAGAAAGAAGTCTGTCCTGATTTGGAACCGTGGAATAAACACTCTTTATTAAAACTCTGGTCTGGAAGATTATGCCTTAATATTTGTACATTTGCTGAAGTTAATGGACAGATTCCTATGACATCAGAGGGCTTTGGATCAGGTCTTTAAAGGCTGAGGCCAATCGTTCACCTTCAGGATGCATATGCTTCTCACAGACCAACCACTCGGCATGTGTAACAGGGTGATATAACAACACCTAAAGTACTATGATCAGGATATTTTATAGTGTGAAAAAAAATCTCACAGTAAAAGAGAGAGAGAGAGACACACACACACACACACACAGAGCTTAATCTGAAAATTTTCTGCTCTGGGGAGCTGCAAATGGGCAACATGGATGCTAATATCTGGAGGAAGGGGGCAGGTGCTGGGCTAAATAAAGAAATGTGAGTGCATGCACAGACCGCACTCCCTTTCATATCCATGGGGAAGCAGAGTGTGGAGGGAATTAATGAGTACATTTGACACCAGGGAATAAAATTACAGCATAAACATCACAGTAAACAACAAAGCCCCAGAGTGAGGTATTAATTTGTTATGGAATAGGCCTCAGGTTTCTATTGTCTAGGCTATTGACTGACCAGGACTTAAGAAGACGGATAGTCTACATTAGAGGAGGAGCCAGTTATATATACTAATGAATATGAATATATAAAGAAAATGAATACAAAGAGCCGTGAGATATACTCACTTGTGGGAAGACATTGCCCCTCTGCTGCTGGATGTTTGACCGACAGGCACAACCCTGACTGTGAGTTTGTGTATATATGTTGGACTTTGTTAACAGGGGGATTTTAAGTGATGTGTACAGAAGAGTGACATAAAACATGAAATAAAAACCTCTCTCCCACATGCTAACACGTCTTTGAGTGTATCTTCACACCAGAGAACCTAGATAGTTTTTTTCTGCTTGCATGTCACTAAAACCAAACAGCATGTTCATTTGTACCATTGCAACTCAGAACGTGCCTCCCTCAAGGCACCTACCCTCAGATTTGCATGCTCTTCCGACTAACCCTACATGATAAAATAAGAAAACGTAGTGTAATTTTACATGGAATACTATGATATCAACAGCTAAATGACCTGCCTGCAGAGTTTAGTATCCACATTTTCAGAGAAGACTCGTGCATATTTTCCTTGATAATATATATGTATAATTAAGTGTTTGTTGGCATCCCTCAGACTGCATGCATGTAGGGCAAATCAGATTAGCACTAGTGATATTAGACATGTAAATCATCTCAATTTTTAATGCTGTGCTACCAGTATTCTTCTAAAAGATGTAACAAGATAAATTGTTCTTATCTACCTAGGCCAGGATAAGATGGAATAGGCTTAAAATTGCAGCAAGGGAGATTTAGGCTGGACATGAGGAAAAACTTCCTAACATAAGGGTAGTTAAGTACTGGAACAAATTGCCTAGGGAGGCTGTGAAATCTCCATCACTGGAGGTTTTTAAGAACAGGTTAGAGAAACACTGCCAGCAATGGTCTAGTCAATACTCAGTTCTGTCTCAGTTCAGGGGAGTGGACTAGATGACCTCTTGAGTTTCCTTCCAGTCCTACATTTCTACGATTCTAAGATGTAAACAGACACATACATTTACAATCAAATCCCTGAATTAATGACATTTTATTAAAATGGAATGCTAGTTGCAATGCAGAGATGCTCACCCGTCACTGACCCACACCTCCACACTTAGGGTGTGTCTAGACTACATGCCTCCTTCGACGGAGGCATGTAGATTAGCCAGATCGGAAGAGGGAAATGAAGCTGCGATTAAAATAATCGCGGCTTCATTTAAATTTAAATGGCTGCCCCGATCTGCCGATCAGCTGTTTGTCGGCAGATCGGGGGAGTCTGGACGCGATGCCCCGACAAAGAAGCCTTTCTTCATCGACACAGGTAAGCCTGGTTTCACGAGGCTTACCTGTGTCGATGAAGAAAGGCTTCTTTGTCGGGGCATCGCGTCCAGACTCCCCCGATCTGCCGACAAACAGCTGATCGGCAGATCGGGGCAGCCATTTAAATTTAAATGAAGCCGCGATTATTTTAATCGCGGCTTCATTTCCCTCTTCCGATCTGGCTAATCTACATGCCTCCGTCGAAGGAGGCATGTAGTCTAGACACACCCTTACTGCTCCAGTAGGTAACTCCCTGCTCCCTACGGAAGCATTTGATTCACATGTTCACATTATAGTTATTTCTATAACTTTCTAGCATGGACATCCTAGTGCTTTGATTGGCTTAGGACTATTATTAGCCAGAACGCAAGAGACCGCATAATTATTGTATGCCTATTTCAGATGGTTATGCCAATATCTGTACTCATGACTACAATAACTTCTTCTACACGTATAGGCTATTATTGATAGACGACTTCATTCAAGTGGTCACAACAGCCATGGCCACATTATCTGGTGGCTCACCCCTCGCAATGACACCCTTCCAAATTTTTATTTAAAAGGGATTTATCCTCAGTGGGAGCTAACCCCTCTTCAAGGGGTTAGGAAGAGCAAGGTGAAGATGCTGGAAAGCCATCGATTACAGGAGAAACCCATGAGAAGTTGATGAGGCCATTTTGTTGTTGGCATATAGGAGTTCTAAATGCAGAAGCCAATCAGAAGACAGATTTACGGGAGGGAGGGAGCGAGGTAGAACTGTGTATTCCAGAAGGATAACGATAACAACATGAGGTTGCTTCCTGATTCTTCAGTAATAAACATACCCTGGACTAATAAAATCTTTAGTCTCAGATACTATTCAGTCCAGGACAGTTATCATTGCAAGAATAAGAATCATGTCAAAGTTATTATATAAACATTTTATCATCTGTTTTCAAAGATTTCCCTCTCCCTTTCCTCTTTCTCTTCCCTCTCCCTCCTTCTGTCTCTCTCAGACACAAACACATTTGTCTTACTTCTAAATGCCTGGGCTTTTGTCAAGGAAAAAGCAAAATAACAAAAAGATGCATTAATATAGATGAGCAACTCTGGCATGCTTGTATTTAAGACTTTGTAAATATTTAATTGGATTCAGGTAAGCCTGTATTTAGACATCAGTAATGGTGTCTCTAATTAAACACTTTATTTTAATACATTTATTGTTTGTCCATAACAACACCTGCTTTGGAGCTTTTGCTGTCTGTGGAACACAGGGAAAGGCATGTATTATTTAGCTGAGAGGTTACTGCTTTGGAAATGTTCCAGTCTAGCGTGGTGACCTGACTGCCCCAAACTAAGTCTACATATCAGAAGTTTTTAATAACATTTCAACTGAGATGGTGCAATGCAGAAAACTGCATTTCTAAATGAAATACTTAGGCTGTTTCTGTTCTCCCCCATCCACAGGAGTAATTCAGGGGGGAAAATCATGCCTTTAAGAATTCCTTGCTTGCTGTAGGGAGACTGAAATATATCACTAGCCATTACAACTACCAAATAACTACTTCTGCCTCAGCTCAGTGGTACTGTCTAATGCACTGGTGTAGAGATAAGGATCCATCCACTTACTTGTCCTTTGCTCCCTGTTCACTTGCTTTGGTGGGAGTGAAGGGAATGGTGGGTGTGCAATTGCACCTACTTACCATTTAGGGTGTGTCTACACTGCACCCTTAGCTCGAAATAAGCTATGCCATTTGAGCTACGCAAATTGCATAACTTATTTTGAGTTATTGTCGAAATAGAGCGCTATTCCGAAACATCCCTTAATCCTCCTGGAACGAGGTTTACAGGGATGTCGGAATAGCGCACCCGTTATTTCAAAAGCTATTTGAATTAACAGGCGCACTGTCATGATGCGGAAAACGCTATTTTGGGATACTGGAAGTATCCTGAAATGGCGCTACTTTCTAGATGCATCCTTATTGCCTGGACATGAGGTCAAGGGAAGTTATGCAGAAGAACAGGGAAATTCTGACTCCCTGTGAGGGAGCGGAGAAAGGAGGGGTTAAAGGAAGCCTCTGGGCTCAGCGAGCCCCGCCCTGCTTTACCTGCAATCAATGCCAGGGCTGGAGGGAGGAGAAAAAGAAGGAGCCTGGCTCAGTTTGGGGCTGACTAGCGAGGAGGTAGGAGCCTGGTTCCACAGTCTAAAGGACATCAACCAGAGCTTGCCCACTCAGCAGCGAGAGGAGCAAGTCCTCAATCCCAACTCTCTGGCAAAAGGGGGGAGCCTACAGAGAAGTCCCATCTAAGGGGAATCTGGACTCTTGGGGCCACACCCCAAATGTAAGGACTTGGATAGGGAGTGGCTCGGAATTCTTGGGCCAGGAACATAAAGGGGACAAGGAGGCAGCCCCTCCCCTTCACCAGCTTATTCAGCTATCTAGCCACTAGGCTACACAGCTGCCAAGGTCCCAGCCACATTCTCATTTATGTCCCTCAGTAGCCACATCAGCTTCACACAATTTGGCCCTGAAGGGGAGGAAGTATTTTAGAAGGACAGAACAGAGGACTGAGAACCAGGACTGTGGAATCTGACTCACAGCTCAGTTGCTGACTTACTATAGGCCCTTTCAAGTAACCAATCTGTAATTTGTATAATACTTGCCCTTCCTCCCAGGAGTGTTGTGTGCCTTAATTAATTAACAGTTGTCAAATGCTCAGAGATAATTGGTTAAAAGGAGCTGCTGTATATAAACATTATCATCAATCATTACAACATAGCATTTTTAAAACCTGCTTTTATTGAAAACCTCATTCCCAGTCAGAGGCTGATGGGACTATGTCACGACAACAAATATTTATGGACAACACCAAATCTCTGAAAACCCAGAATTCTAATGTACACAAACAGCACTGCTAGCATCAGTTGCCTTGGGCAGCAGGAAACCTATCTCTCTTCACTGCTTGATCTCAGGCTGTGCATACTGTGTAGCATCATTATCCAGCATAAAGAATAAGTGTGATTTTCTTCCTTGGTGTGAAAAGAACATACAATCATTTAGCCTTCAAACCTGTAATACTGGAGGGAGCAGGGACCTGGCTGTTCGGACTGGTTCAAATCTGTATTTTTCCATTGGTTTCCTGGTGGTAATGTGTATTTCTTATTTCTCCCCAATAACATACATAAAAGAGTATTAAGCAACAAAAATGGAGCACTCCTGCCTTCAGCCGTTGCCATAAAAAAGTCAGCATGTGTCAGTTATCATACAGTGACATCTGAGATGACACAGTTGTTCAGTGCACTTTGAATAGGAAGTAACTATAATAACTGCATGGTATCTGTTGAGCAAGTTTTAAGGGTGACTATTCTATCTTTAAACACTATGGACAAGAGAGCATAACTTCTCCACTTGCTTCACTCTACAGGCAGTCCCTGACTTACGCGGATCCGACTTATGTCGGATCCGCACTTACGAACGGGGCTTTCTCGCCCCGGAGCTCGCAGGCAGCGGTCAGCCACCTCGACCTCCGGGGCGAGAAAAGCTGCTCCTGCCCCTGGTCTGCTGGGGACCGTCTCCAGCAGACCAGGGGCATCGGGAGCAAAGTCGCAGCGGCGGCGGGGTCCCGCACTTCTGAGGCTTTGCTCTGGTGGCTGCGGATTTGCTCCCGGTGCCCTTGGTCTGCTGGGGACCGTCTCCAGCAGACCAGGGGCACCGGGAGCAAAGTCGCAGCGGCGGCGGGTCCCGCGCCAGAGCAAAGCCTCAGAGGCGAGGCATCCCGCCGCTACGGCTTTGCTCCCCGTGTCCCTGGTCTGCTGGGGGGGGGGCGCAGCTAGTGTGCCCCCCCCCAGCAGACCAGGCTTTTGTTGTGGACCCTGGGGCAGAGCAGCTGGGCAGCACCCCAGCTGCTCTGCCCCAGGCATCCCCAAGTCAGCCGCTGCTGAAACTGACCAGCGCTGACTACAGGAAGCCTGAGGCACAGTTGCTCTGCCCCGGGCTTCCTGGAATCAGCGGCTGATCAGTTTCAGCAGCAGCTGACTTGAGGTTCTTAAGTTGAATCTGTAAGTAAGTCAGAACTGGCGGTCAGTTTCAGCAGCGGCTGAATCTGGACGCCAGTTCCGACTTACATACAGATTCAACTTAAGAACAAACCTACAGTCCCTATCTTGTACGTAACCCGGGGACTGCCTTTATTTCCAATCCCTTCCATTGATAAGTACTCCTTTGTCTCCTTTATAACCAGAATGCAGCAATCCAAAATCAGCCCCCCTGATTTTGCAAAATGTGGGGGAATCTGCCTTACGTCTGTGCAATTCAAGTAGTCTTTGTCTTATTTCTTAAACTTCATGGATAAAATAATTTAGAAATCTGGTATGGTGAAAATGATAACTCCCAAGACCGTGGATTCTATCCAAATGACTGGTGAATCAATTAGCTTTTTCTGCCAATATTCTTGAAACCAAGCACGTGAGAGTCAGAACTATGCAGGGTGGGGGTTCTAGAATCTTTTCCTGACCAACCAAACCCAAATGCCTAGTTTTCCAATCAAGCTATTAAGAGCATTTTGAATGTGGCACTCTCTTCAATGTGATCTAGCCAGTGAAGGATAATGAAACAACATAGCTATAAAATGTCTCATTTTGCATTCAAATGAAGGCCTGAAAGATGAGCCAACATAGTCTCCTGATGTAATTTTACTTACCACAGTCTGCCCTTGAAAGACTCTCAGAATCACTCAGTGCAGTAAAATCTTGCAATCTGAAAACCAAGTGTTCCACTTAGCTATAGCTAATTAGTCCACTCATTCTGCAACGCAAAACTATAATTGACTCTGGGTATAAAACTATTTGGGGGAGCCAGTGAATCTGCATGCTAATACAAGGTAGGGGTTGAAAAGACAGCCCTGTCCATTATAAAAAGGATATCAAATAGGTACCAATTATGATGAAGGGGGTGAATTGCTTTATAAACCAACTGCCTTGTGCAACTGACTAATTGCTCTACACACTGCATAGTCCAAAAATACAATTGACCCTGTCTGTAAAGCTATTTTGGGCAACCAAGGAATCATTAGCATGCCAAAACCAAGTGCCAGTTATAAAGGAGGGAGTGCGACCACTGTCACCATCTGCCTCTTATATCACTGGCTCATCTACACATACTGCCAAAAAAAAAAAAAACCCCAGCCACTTTTTTATTGAATGCAAAGGAAAAATGAGGCCCATGGGGATTTTATACAGAGAGCACTTGCAGTATTCTGTAGAAGAGTCGTATCTTTCAACGTGCTCTTCTTTTCAGAGGGGCCTGGCTGGCCCGGGCTACTGTTGCTTGGAGCATTGTGCCTTTGTATGCTCTCTTGGGTAGACATTGAATCTTTTATGGTGTTGCTCCTTCTCCCTTCCTCCCCCCGCCTCCCCATGACAAAAACACATGCAAAAAGTTCCTTAGAGAGTCAAGCAACATGCTAACATTTTTCCATTAATAGGCAGTAAACATTAGCAAATTGAAGACTTAAGATTAAGGCTGTCTGAAAATTGAAGCATGAGAACAATGAACCAAATGGTGCTGCCTCATACATTCTCAAAGCATTGTGAATAGCCAGCTGTACCATAAAAATGCCCAGGTTTTTTATACCATGTCATGGTCTTTTGCATGCATCAAATGGTTCCAACACCTGTTTTTTTCATGTCCACATCTCCTATATAATTTGCATGATCCAGCACATACACAGCTTATTGTGTCCTTCTTTGCCTCAAAGAGGAACTCCCCTTATAGTATCTTTGTATGCCACTGCTGAAAAATGCAGATTATTATCTCTCAGCTTCTTAGCTTAGCTTCTTTTCAAATGGCAAAGAAATTGTTCACTGGATTGCAACTTTATAGCTGCTAAATAACTGTTGCTGGTATCTGCTTCTATTTGCTCTCCTGGTGCCATACACCATGATTTCAAAACAAAACACGTTTTGAAAAATTCAAACTGTCAAATATTCTCTGAGAGACAGCAGATATCTGCCCTATTGTAGGAATGTAAATAACTGTTCATATCACATTCTGTCTGATCCTGTTTATTTGCTCTTTGTATCACTTAGGCTACAGCTACACTACAAGGTTTTTGCACAAAAACAGCCATTTTTGCACAAAAACCCACCGGGCATCCACACCTCAAGCTCATTTTTGTGCAAGAAAATGTACAGTAAAACAGCAGAACAAGGGCTTTTTGCGGTGTAGGTATACCTCTTTCTACCAGGAATAACTCTTTTTTGTGCAAGAGTTCTTGTGCAAAAAGTTGTGTGTGGATGCTCAACAGGAGTTTCTTGCGCAAAAAGAGCCAATCACAAAAAGCACGGGTGCTCTGATGGTCTTTCTGTGAATGGCAATCAGAACTTTCTTGCGCAAGAGCATCCATGCAGTGTGGATGCTCTCCTGCGCAAAAGCACATCACTTTTGCGATGTGCTTTTGAAGTGTGGATGCGCTCTTGTGCAAGAAGTTTTTGCAGAAGATCTCTTGCACAAAAAACTTCTTGCGTGAAAACCCTGCAGTGTAGACAAAGCCTGACTGTATTGTGTGGTCCTTCAACCACCTTTATCTAGTCTCTATATATAAAAAAGTTTTTCCTGCCAGACGACAGAATGTTCCTGCTGGGCAACAGATTGATGTCATCATGTCATTAGCATCAACAGGCCCTCTCAGCGAAATGAAAGCAAATGGGGGGAGGGGAAGGATAGGAGAGTGTAGCGAGCAGAGGGTGTAGTCCCCTAGTCATTTTTTAATAGCATAATCAGCCTAGTCACCAAATGGTCTCTACTTTACTTTAGATGTATCTCCAATAACTTTAATTTCTTGATTTTCTAGAACTGCCTCTCCTCTCTGCACTCTTCTGGGGAGCTTTCATTGGGCTCTCCAATTAGTCACACAGAGGTTGATAGGGGAGACAGAGGAGACACAAAAGACAGATGAAGACAGAGAGGATATTCTTCCAAGACTTCTTTATCGTCAGAAAAATTACTAATTAGCCATGAAGATTTTAGAGAAGATTCCCCTAGCCTTTGGATCAACACAGGGTGTGGAGCCCTACTTTCCCATCAACATCTCTGTTTTCTCCCCCAAGCTGACAATTTGTAGACTGCCCTTTGAATACAGAGGAGGGAGAAGGTGAACTGAAGTTAACCCCTAATTTACTGAAGGCCACTTAATACATAACAAATAGCAAACTTGTTCTTTTGATGACCTTGCTGGTAGCTAGGACATTACTCCAGGTTGTACCTCTCTGGTCCGGCACCCTCGGGACCTGACTGGCCCCGAATGAGGGGATTAGCCGGACCAGGGGAGGTCCCTCCCTTAATGGCCCATGATGCCTCACTGCTCCCGGGCTAGGGCTCTAGCCCATGCCTGCTGCTGACCCTGCCCCCCCAGGGCTCTCTACCTGCTGCAGCGCACCATGGCCAGAGCTCTGCTGCTGGGGTTGAAGCTCCGTTGCTGCCACCGGGACTGGAGTTCTGCCCCATCCTGGCCCCAGCGGTGGGGGAGCTCCAGCCCCAACAGTAGCCAGGGAGCTCTGGCCCCAGCCCTCCTCCCCGGCACAGGCTGCAGAGCCAGGCATCTGCGGAGCTCCAGCCCCAGTGGCAGCCAGGGAGCTCCACAGCTGGGGCTGGGACCAGAGCTCTCTGGCTACCACTGGGCTTGGAGCAACCTGGCCACTGGGGCCAGAATTCCCCACAGCGCCACCTGCCCCCCTGACACAGGACTCCCGGCTAAGTCGCCAGCCCTCCTCACCCCGCTCCTGCCCCGCTGCCAGACCTCCCTGTTCCTGGGCTCTGTGGTTCAGAAACATCCATGGCCCTGCTGGACCCCAGATGTTGCTGTACCCCAGTTTAAGGAGGTACAACCGGTATCTGTGGAACATCCTGTGATAGACAGCACAGCTTCTTCCTGAACTGCACATCTGTGCATGCAGTTTGTTTTGGTGCTGGAATGTGCTTTACTCTGTCTTCTTTGCAGTGTTACTGCCAATCAAAACCAACACTAGCTCTAGCCACTTCCGGTTACCATCTCCTGAAGTGAGCACTCAAACTCGGCCATCAAGACAACTTCCTCAGTTATACCACACCTGAGACAGAAGCATCATCTGCTGCCTCCAATGCATATGACTATTTCACTACAAAGACTGAACCAAAGTAGTGACATAATGCACCCTTGCCTATCTTCTTTCCTGGTATTAAGCCACTATGTTTTGTCATTTTGCTCTGGCAGCAATGGCTTTCTGGTAATAGGAGAAAAAGTATAGGCATAGGTAGGAAAGTCCCAAATTCACAAAAACAGAGTCCATGTGAGACAGCCGAGGGTTTAACTGTCATTCCCCTCTGATTTCCAAGTTTTGTACTGAAGAGGAAGTGGTCAGAGCAGAATATAGTGAGCTCGACTGTCTTTACTTAGACATGTGTTTTCTATTTCAACTTGCAGGACGTTATTCTGCAATGGCAGCAATCAGTGTTGTTTCACATGTCACAATTCACAAACATCACTGCTAGTGATGTCCTCCGTGCAGATTTCAATGCTGGAGTTCACACCGGAAGGACAGTCCCCCGATTCGCTACTCACTATAAAAGTCATTGTTCTTTCTACCATACAGCTATTGCCAGCCTTAACATTTTGCTTTGTGTGTCCTAAAATACAAGTAAGCCCCTCTTTGATATTATCTTTCAAAAATTCTACAAGCATCATGTCATCTTTTAACAATAGCAACTTCAAAAGTAACTTCATGCTAAACAACTTCAGTTTGAGTGAAAAGCCAGAGCACTTTCTAATGGGTCGTCCTGACCAGTGCAATGTATTACATACTGTCAAACTAACCCCTGTGCATACAAATAACATTAGTCAAACAAACCAGCGCCATTGACAATAAATAATAAAAGCTGAGCAATATGAAAGATAGAGACATGACTTCTGGAATAACTGCTGAGAAAAAAACCAACAATTCTTTATACGCTCATGAATCCCACGTGCCAAACTCATGTGAGTGCTATTTTGACTTTTTTTAAAACACCCAATACAAATAAATTTCAAAAAGATGTTTAAAATTATCTTCTAGGCTCTTGCAGCATCTGCTTCATTGATTGTTCAGTGTCAGTCTAGATAGCATTCTAGTCTTGTCTTTATTTCATAGGGTTTTGCAGTGGTTAGCAGATGCTAAGCTATTATATCAGGCAGGCAGAGTCTGAGTTGAGAAGACAGCCATGTCACAAACAAACATTTGTTAGAATAATCCTGGAGCACGAGCATTTGCTATGCTCTCCTCCTTACTCTATGATTCTAGGGTCTTGAAAACTACAGTGAGTCCAAGAACACATATTTTATGATGCTCTTTTCTTAGCCGGGGCCCTAATACACAGAATATAAGGTACAATACGTGCGTTCAGGGATAAATTCAAGAGTCACCTCAGTGAAGTCAATGGAATTATACATTCAACTTGGTGTGGGAGGAGAATCGTGCCCCACATGTCAGAGAGGACACTTATTTCACTGATTATCAAAAAGGACATATAGCTTACTCTAGCAAATAGTAATTTTATGATATTACAGCCACACACTGTGCATCCTAATGTTCCAGAGATAAAAACAGAAACTGTCTTAAATTATATGGCCCAACCCTGGAGTGAAATGGTGCAAATTCCTTACATTGGAATCTGGCCTCAGCTATTGAGACTCATTTCTTCACTAATACTTGGCTGATTACACAAAGGAACAGAAGTCAATGTTTGAAATAAGATTGCCAGCTCTCAGCAGTTTTTGGCAGCTTTGGATGAGACGAAGAAAAAGCCCAACCTGCCAACTTCAGAGAGGTTTCCCCAAGTGTATGAAAGCTTTCTGCACCCCGTCTGCCAATGCAGCTGAATTCTGACCTCCTCTTCCACTCCTGAATTTCTCCTGAGCAGAGCCTGCCAGTCACGACAACTTGTGCCAGCCTGGTGTGTGTCCGTTTTCTAATTCCCTGACCTAAATTGTTTCTGAAGCAAGGTCTTCAGAGGTGAAAGGCTGTGAAGTACCGTCACTGCAACACCTGACCCTCCTCTCCCTTTCCCTCTTTTTTTTCATAAGACTTCTCTTCCCAGAGATACTCCAGAATTTCTTTTTTACCCAACACATAATTTCACTTAGTTTTGACTATTTTTTAATATGGGCTCCATCAGAAGCCTAGCCTTCATTTTTTTCTCCTTCAGATTTCTGATTCTAATATACGCAGCATCATTATCTGTATCTGTAATGTACATAGATTGGTTATCTAAGTACTTGGATGTGCCCTCGTACTTAAACACTGAGGGTATGTCTACCCTACAGCGCTAATTCAAAGTAACTTAGTTCGAATTAGTTAATTCGAACTAAGCTAATTCGAACTAACAGATCCAGACTAAAAAACTAGTTCAAATTAGCATTTTGCTAATTCGAACTAGCATGTCCACATTAAGTGGACCCTGAACCGGGGTTAAGGATGGCCGGAAGCAGTGCCGGCAGGGCATCAGATGAGGACTTAGAGCGTGGAGCTGCTGCCTCAGGCTAGCCGAGGGCTGTGCTTAAAGGGACCCGACCCCCACCCCGGACAGACAGTTCTCAGGGGTGCCCCGCTTGCAAAGCAGTCCTGTCTTGGAGTGCCCTGAGTGACCACACATCACAGCACTCGGCCATCTGCCTGGCTGCACTTGCCGCAGGCTGCCATCTGGGGAGAGGAGGCAATTGGGGGGCTGCAGGAGAGCTTCCACCCCCAGGAGCCCGCAGAGCCAGCCCAGTCCTCCCCATCGGGGGCTCGTACCCGATTCCTCCCTCACCTCCTTCCACTTACCCTTCCCTAGCCCCCCTTCCTGATGTACAAAATAAAGAAAACGTGGTCAAAAATAGAATCTCTCTTTATTGAACAAAACTCGGGGAGACTGGGAAAAGGAGGTGCAAGAGGGGAAGAGAGAGGGTGGGAGAGGGGAGGGCAACTAAAATGATCGGAGGTTTGGAACAGGTCCCATATGAAGAGAGGCTAAAGAGACTGGGACTTCTCAGTTTAGAAAAGAGGAGACTGCGGGGGGATAGGATAGAGGACTCTAAAAGCATGAGTGGGGTGGAGAGGGTGCATCAAGAAAATTTCTTCATTAGTTCCCATAATAGAAGGACTAGAGGACACCAAAGGAAAGAAATGGGTAGCAGGCTTCAAACTAGTAACAGAAAGTTCTTCTTCACAAAGAGTCAACCTGTGGAACTCCTTGCTGCAGGAGGCTGTGAAGGCTAGAACTAGAACAGAGTTTAAAGAGAAGTGAGATCAAGTCATGGAGGTTGGGTCCATGGAGTGGCATTAGCCAGGAGGTAGGGGTGGTGTCCCTGCCCAAAGTTTGTGGAAGGCTGGAGAGGGATGGCACGAGACAAATGGCTTGGTCACTGTCTTCGGTCCATCCCCTCCAGGGTCCCTAGGGTTGGCCACTGTCGGCAGACAGGCTACTGGGCTAGATGGACCTTTGGTCTGACCCAGTATGGCCATTGTAAGCTCAGGGCTCAGGGTCGGGGGTCTCAGTGGACCACCTTGATTTTCATGCACACCTGCTCCTGGGTGGCCAGGCTGGCAGCTCTCCTGCCCTAGACGGCCACTTTCCTGTGCCTAGTGCGGAGGTCGTGGACGAGGTCCACGATGTCCGCACTAGACCAGGCGGGTGCCCGCCTCTTGCAGTCCCGGACAAGCTCCCGGGAGCCGCCAGCCTGGTCCCGGGAAGAGGGGGAGGGCTTGGGGGCATCGGGTGGCTGGCTCGAGCCGTGCCAGGTGCAGGGTCTGCTGGCTGAGTGCTGGCAGGCTTGCACCTGGCACGGGCATCGTAGCCAGCCCATACCCTTTTAAGGGGTCCAGGGCCGGGAGGGGGGCAATAGAGTTTCCCTGGTGTTGGCCAGAGTGGCCACCAGGGAAAACTGGGGAGGGCTAGCCTCCCACTAGTTCGAATTAAGGGGCTACACAGCCCTTAATTCAAACTAGTAAGTTCGAACTAGGCTTAGTCCTCGTACAATGAGGTTTACCTAGTTCGAACTAAGCGCTCCACTAGTTCGAATTAAGTTCGAACTAGCGGAGCGCTAGTGTAGCGCCTATCAAAGTTAATTCAAACTAACGTCCGTTAGTTCGAATTAACTTTGTAGTGTAGATATACCCTGAGACAGGATCAGGCTAAAGGGCTACAGGAGAGTAGTCCTTTTTGAACCAGGGAAGTGGGTGGGCATAAGCATGCCCATTGCTAAAGGACCTTCCCCCAACCCACAGGGAGGATCCACTGAGTCCTGGAAACCAAATGATTACATGGGGCAAATAATAAGAAAAACAGGGCAGGCATAGTAGTCAAAGGGCTAAAACAAGGGAACCGGAAGGGGACACTGAGCAGAGAGCACTGGACAGCACTCACTGCTCCTCAAAAGCATCAAGGGAGCCAGCAGAAGCTGCCCAGATGCATGAACGGATAAAGGAACAGAAATAGGCCCCCTTGTCGCAGGGCCCTTCCTCAGCCAACCTTCATTCCTTGGTGTTATAAAATGGCCTTGTGGGCCATACCCAGGAGGAGGCTGATGAGGAGGTCCCATGACTCTGTGGGGCCACAGATGGTGTTTGCATAAATAAAGAGGTGAGGGGAAAAGTGCAGACAGAACCTCATGAAGAGTTTCTGGAGGAGCCGAAAGAGGGGCTGTAATCTGGTGCACTCAAATTAGACGTGCGCCAGGGTCTCCTTCATACCACAGAAGGGGCAAGTGTCAGGGACGGGGTGAACTGTGCCAGGCACACGCCCAGGCTCATAGCACCATGCAGGAGCCTCCAATTGATGTCGCCAGTGGGATGCGGGATCAAGGTAGAATACAAACTGGTCCATCGGGGCTCTCCACCTGCTACTGCTGGTAAGAGGTCCTGCCTACTGCTGGGCAGGACACAAGGGTGGGGAAGTGAAGAGTGTAAAGCACAAGCATGTACAAGTGGCATCTTGGCATGGTTCGAAACGGGACCATCTGCAATGTGTGCAGCCAGCTCTTGGGACGAGGGGGAGGCAAGCTGGGGCATAGGGCTAAGGGCCTATGGAGAGATCCGGAGAGCCAAGAGTGAGGGGCCGGCAGGGTGCACAGTCTCACAGGACCTGGTTGAGCAGCGGGCAGTAAAGTGTCCCTCTTCTCCTGAAGTACGTGCTAAGGACTATGAAGGGGGGGAGAGGCCCAGGCACTGAGTGAGCGCCAGGAGCTCCACCCAGTCTCCCTGTTATAGTCCAGGAGGTCTACAATCCTGGTGACTTCTGCCAGGACCAATGTCTAGTGCACAAGGGGGACTCTGCTACCTGCACACAGAGATGCAGATCGTATCGTAGGGGCTCCGTCAGGAGGTTTGACCCCATGATGGCCCCCAGAGACTTGGTTGCCGAAAGCAGTTTCCAGGTCCAGAGGAGATCCTGGTAGGAGGAGGCTGGCAGCTCACAGAGGTCTCATGGAAGACCTCAAGGATGGAGATAAAGGAGTTGCTGGTCATATTACAGCCCTTGGAAGCAGTAGCGGAAAGAGTGTGCCAATGCACTCCTCTCCAGACCACCAGAATCATAGAGGAGCCTCTGCAGGGCCTGTGGAAGATGGAGAACCCCCACAGAGACCCAGTGCAGTCCTGGCTAGAAGAACTCCAGCATCAGTGTCTGGAGGTCAGCCAGGAATCCAAGGATTGGGACCAGGGTGTTGAGTCAGTGCCAGAGTATGGACAGGACCCCCTGGTTAAACACCAGTGCCCTCTTTTGCAGGAAGAGGCACCGGAGTAGTCCCATCCACCTCTGTAACCACTCAGACATCCTGGCCTCTAAACCTTGCCAGTTCTCCGGTGGGGAGGGATGTGTGGCAGAAAGAAAAGTTGTTGAGATAGAGCAGCAGACTTGCACTCCACCCAATGGCCTGAAGCTTGGGTAGGGGGGAGCTCATCTGCCACCCTGGCCCGACCACCAGTTGACGCAGGAGGAGGAGTCTGCTGAGTAAATGGCTTGACAGACCTGCATCCAGGTCGCTTCAGTCCGGGACCACAAGGAGCACCTCGTCAGCATTCATTGACAGGGCTATGTCACATCTCCAGCTCATGGGGCACCAACCCCGTCAAACTCTTGCGAAGGAGACTTAGGAAAGGCTCACTGACCTGACAGTGGATGTACTACCTGCTCGAAGCTGACTAGTGTGGTCAGGGCCAGTTGAGCCTGACCAAACATGCTGTGGAAGTGTACAGAACCTGGAGAAACCAGGGTGTCTGACCTAGGTCACACCAAAGGTCCATGAAGCCAAAGGCCTGCAGAGTGCCCAGGAGATACCCATGGTTCACCTGGTTGAATGCCTTCTCCTGATCCAAGGACAGGACGGCAAAGAACAGACTATCCCTACACCCAGGCTCTAAGAGATCCCGGACCAAATAAAGACCGTTAAAGACAGTACAGCCCGGGATGATGTAGGTCTCGTCTGGATAGACCACATTCACCAGCCTGGGCCACAACTGTAGTGAGAAGGCTTTTGTATGATTTTATAGTCCGTGCTGGACACAAGACAGGACACAAATTGTGGAGATACAGTAGAGTAGTAGTAGAACTTAAGAACATAAGAATGGCCAAACTAGGTCACACCAAAGGTCCATGTAGCCTAGTATCCTGTTTTCTGACAGTAGCCAATGCCAGATGCCCTAGGGAGAGTGAACAGAACAGGGAATTATCAAGTGATCCCTCTCTTGTCATCTATTCCCAGCCCCTGACAAACACAGGCTAGGGACACAATTCCTACCCATTCTGGCTAATGGGAAGTATATTAGCCCTAGATTAAATAGATCCTTGTCCACAGAATAACTAGGGCTAACCCAGAACCAGAAACCTGCCCGAATCAATCAGGGCAATTAGGCCAATTAAAACCCTGGGAGCCAATTAGGAGGTTTCCAAAAATCGAGTACACCTGGACTCATGAAGAACCAGTTCAGACTGGTTTCTGTTAGCTTGCTGTGCACGAGGAGCTGAGGAGAGAAGGTGCTGTGAAAAGTCTGGGAGGAGCAAGCACAAGCAGGTGCCAGGAGGAAGAGCCCGCAGAAAGGAATGTGCTGGGGAGGGCCATGGGGATCGTAACTGTCACTGCTGATACCAAGACATTGCAAGTAGTTGCTATCACAAAGTCCCTGGGCTGTAACCCGGAAGTACAAGGCGGGCCCAGGATCCCCCTATCACCAACTCCCCAGTTAGCACAGGAGGACTAATTTTAGTAAAGGGGTCTGTCCTGCCCTGAATCACATGGAGGGGCAGCGGACACTAGGCAGCTTGGCCTCCTCTCGTTACCCCATTATAGCCAATAAATGTGGCTAAACAAATGGCAAGCTCGTGCCCTAGAAAAAGCATCTTAAGGTAAAGGCTGCCTTGAGCTTCTGAAGTGAGCAGCCCCCCTCAAAGCATGGGACCCACCCAGGCAGAGGAGAAGCTTTTTCACAACACCCATGGCCCATTCGTCCTGGAGACCATGCAAGAATACCCCGGCACCCACACGCAATCTTAACGAAGTCATTAAAGTCAGGGTCATCTGCACAGTTCTCAGTGCCAAACTGTGGCCTTAATGGCTTAAATTACAGAGGCAGACCAGAGTGGATGCAAAATGTTCCAATGTGCCGAGGCGTGTCTGTATGTAGCAATTTGCTGCTGGCTTATAAACATATCAAATTACATCACCTCCCACCCTTTCCTAGGTTCGCAGTGTATGAGGGCTCTGTATTGCCATTTATTACTGTGCACTAGACAGACGGCCTGGGTAGAAATGCTGATAAAAAGACCTCACCCTTTTGGTTGGAAGATGAAAAAGTGGCTTTTTGACTAAACAGAAAAAATCCAGTTTCACGGACTTTTTTTAAAAAAATGTTCTCATTAAAAAAAAAGAGAGGACATTTTGAGGTGTTTGGCAACCAAAAACTGAAAGTGTCAGAGAAATTTCAGCAAGTGATATTTTTTCAAAAATTGTCAAGAGAACAAAATGTTTTCTGACCAGTTCTAGCCCACACAGATACGTAAGAGGTGTGATTGACTTTTGCTAAATTCTCTGCTTTAAAACACACTCTAACTTGCCAGCAATATTATAGATTTTTCTATGTAATTCCCTTAATAAAAGAAGAGAAAGAAATGAAATGGCCTCTTATTAATATTTGCCTTTATCTGATGCCAAACTAGAAGTTCATACCTCACTGAGGTGAACAAGAAATGGAGAAAAATCCCCCCTTCCTTTATGGCTTCTGTGGAAGATAGTTTTCTCCCAAGACTGAAACTATCTGGGTTAAACAGGACAGTGGCATGAGTGTTTCAATTTGTTACAGTTGTATCTGTGCAAGAAAACATATTGTTTAGAATGTGCAGAATATTAAACAATGCAAACAAAAATTTGAAGACAGAGGTAAAATGTAAGGATATGGAAACTAAGTACTTTATTGGTATTTTGCACCTGTAATATGTTTTCAAAATGTGGGAGAGTACAGGCAGAGATGTGATTCTCTGCGACTTCAGTAAGACTCATTTACAATCTTCCTACCACAATTTGTCCCAGCAGAAGTCACTTTACTGGTCAGGCAAAGCAGAGAGAATGGATATTGTAATATTACAAAATGAGGAGAGAGGAAATGGGAGAAAACAGAGCTTACTTATGTTCTTTGAAATTTCAGCTGATGTCCACTCAGTTTGTTAAGAAGTGATATTTTTGGCATCACTTTATTTTTAATTCCCCCCCCCCCCCAAAGCAGGTAAAGCATGCAGCTCTAACTGAGTACTGTGTCCTTGCCAACCTGCGAATGGAATGTGGTTTTGCTGTAGCCCTGTGCATAACATAGTGATGACATTTTTTGTTAACGTTGGGAAACATGCATTTGTACTCTTTCAAAAACAGGAGGGATTTTTCTTAAATTTTTAAAAAAGAAAATGTAACTTTTAAAAACCAACTGTGTATAGGCCCCAAGCATGGAAAATTTCAGTCCCAAAAGCAAGATAATCATAAGTGGCATAAAAACAGATGCTTAAAAATGGGGTTTGTTCTGTACTTATAATGTGAAGGGACATGACCTACACCCAGTATAACAAACTTGCCTTTCATCTGGAGATTTAAGATGATTCCAATCCATACTTCACTTATCACTATGGGGTAAATAAAGCCTATTGATACCATCTTGCAATTAGTCTTGTCTTCATGAGATATGAAATATCAGGAAAGAGACATGACCAGTAACTGTCTTAATGGAAATCTAAGGAAGAGCACTATGAACAGAACTCTCAAGTAAAGGTTAAATAGGCTTTTGATAAATAAGTTATTCACACCTTAACAAATAGATAATTCAACACAGAACTGAGCTATGGATTTATTTTACAGGCAAACGGGAAAAAGAGTACAAGTATAATGAGTTCTGTCAGTTTCAACTAAGCTTCTTGGGCCTGACAAAAACTTTGAAGTCAATGAGAATCTTCCCAGTGGCAGAGATAGGGTTTGGACCAGACAGAACTCTACTGGGTAAGACAATAACACAGAAATTCAAAGAGCTGTCTGTCCCGCGCAGGCTCCCGGCGACGCACGAGTGAGGAGGAGGATTCCCCTTCCTCCTCGCACTGAACTGACTGAGGACTCCCGGCAGCAATCGTGGCCCCGTCTCCCGGCTGAGACTCCCAGCCGCTCCCCCCGCCCACGCCAGGCTTCCGTCCGGTGCGCAGCTAGAAAAATCAGAAAATACTGGACATTGCACATGACCGGTATTTTCTGATTTTATTTTACTGGACAGAGCGCGCAAATACCGGAATGTCCGGTACAATACCGGATACCTGGCAACCCTACCCTCCCATAGTGGTGTAAGAAGTCACAAGGCTTCCCCTATGCTGAATAACCTCACACAAGACTAACCAACAGGAGGGGTTACATGATGATATCAAGAAATACAGAATTTGCCACTTCCCTTAGTGGTTTTTCCCCCAAAGATTAATAACCTCACTGTTAAAAACTGTGCACTATTTACAAGCTGTGTCTAGTGTCTAGCTTCAACTTCCAGCTGTTGGTGCTTGTTGAGGCCTTTCTCAGCTAGATTAAAGAGCTCTTTAATACCTAGTATTTTCTGCCTGTGAAGATACTTATACACTGTAACAAAGTCACCTCTCAATCTTCTCTTTTGAGACACAGATTAAGCTCTTTAAATCTCTCACTGTGAGGATTTTTTTCCTCCAGCCCTCAAATCATTTATGTGTCTCTTCTGCACTCTCTCCTGTTTTTCAATATCCCTTTTACAGTATGGACACTAGAACTGGATACAGGATACTAGGATTGATCTCACCAATGTTGTATACAGAGATGAAAACACTGCCCCACTCTTGCTCGCTAGTCCCATTTATACATTCCATGACATTAGATCTTTTTGCCAAAGTGTTGAACTTGGAGCTCATGAAGAGTTGCTTCTCCACTATGACCCGTAGATCCTTTTCAGAGCCACTATCTTCCAGGATATCTTCCCTCCACTATATAGACCTGCATTCCTTGCTCCTACATAACTCTGCTTTGGGTTGTATTACAGCACATTTTGTTTTAATAGGCTTAGGCTACCCGCTGGTCCAGATCACTCTGTATGACTCACCACTATTTTCCACTCTACCAGTCCAAGTGTCATCCACAAATTTTATCAGAAGTAATTTTATCTATACCTCCAGATCATTGATGAAATAGCATTGGTCCTACTAGGGAAACCTGCAGACTCCAATTTGATGATTCCCCTTTGAGTATTAGTTTTTGAGATCTGACAATGGTTCTTCACCCATTTATCATTATTTTATTGATATTGTATAGTGCTAATTTTCAATCAGAAAGTCATGCAGAACTAAGTCTAACATCTTACAACGCTTACAGTATATCATATCAATATGTACAATACACCGCACCAGCTTAATATTACACTAGCGCAATCCGGTTCAAAGCTGCTAAATTCTTATCTATTTTTTAATATTCCATGGCCAAGTTTTCAACCTTGAACAGTAACTGAAAAATGGAAATTAAATAATTTACCAGTTTCAGTTTCTAACCAGTAAATTGCGGTGAATTTGTAACCATACTATCATTTTCATTGTACTACATTGGCCATTTAGGTGAATGATAACCCAGCAGGACAGCACCATGCAGGGCTAGCAAACAAGTAAATCATTTAGATTGCACACTGCTTTCAACTGAAAAAGGAGCAGTAAATCTGCTCTGGCATTGCCTTCTCTTTTGTTGAATTTTCAGGATGGTGCAGTCTTCTCTTTGAAACAAATGAAAGAATTCTGCAGGTTTAATTTATGGCCTAGTTTTTGCGCATAATGACTAAGGCTGACCAATACAAGTCAATGCACCAGAAGAATAGGTTTAGCCATTTAAGAGCATGCCAGATATAACATACTGTCTGTTTTAAGCCAATATAGAGTAAATTCACGTTACAGAATGGCACCATCTAATGGCTTTTGTTTTAACTGCAAGATCTGAAAATTAAGAGCTATGGTTTGTGGACATCTCCTACTCTTCTCACTCCTACTCTTCTCTCCCTACAGATTCTCTAAGTAGCAGTGGTGAAAGTAACTTAACATTTCTTACTGGTACTGTCCTATTACAACCCAGGTCCCTGCCAGCTCTTTAAATAGCTCCCTGCTGACTTTTGCAGCAACTCAGCAAGCTCTTGCCGGACCTGCGCCCCAGAGCACACCTATTTACTGTCTCCTCTGCTTAGTAGACATTTAGGCCTGATCTATACACAAAGTTAGGTCAACATAAGATGCCTATTGTCTATTATTTGTGCATGTATTTACACTCAAATTTGTCTCTGACCACAAGTATCTTTTAGCTATTATTTTCACTGCCTTTTAGAAGTGTGTGTGCACACTTGTCAAAGAACAGAACAGAACTGTGGTTTAGTCAGAGCATGGGCTTAGAAGTCAAAAGGCTTAGATTTTCTTTTCCTATTTGCCACTGATTCAGTGTGCCACCCTTTGCAAGTTACTTAATTTCTTCATGGCTCAGTTTCTACAGCAGTAAATTCTACAAAAATACTTGGATCTCTTTTGTAATGCACTTTGGTGTCTCTGGATGAAAGGTGAGATACGAGCACAAAGTACATTGATGGCAGGTAGGTAGCTTGTCTATGCTTATATCCATCTACCTCTATATATTACCTCACTTGTCACCTGCCTCCCAAATAAAAATCCATCCTAGACAGCCGAGAGTGCCTAAAATGGAATATCTCATAGATATTGTTAAAAACTCTTGCTAGTAAAAAGGAAGGGCATGTTTCATTGTTTTATGGAGGAAATACTTATTACATATCTTTTTAAGAAAAGTAACTTTATATGTATGTTTTCGCTTTAAAGGCCCACTCAAGTTCTCACATTTTTGTAACTTCAATATAAAAGCCTCAAGGCAAAATTCAAGTATAAACACAGCCTTATGCAAGTGTGTTCAATGTTGATTTAGAAGCAAGAAATGGGAGCATCAGTTTGCGACATCTACACCAAATCCTTTCAATTTAGAAGACATAGGTGCAAGAGATACACTTATTCAGTTGAGGTAAGCTGGTTCATAGTCTTACTTTTGCTTATATTGACAAATAACCAAGGACTGTTATGGGACATGCGTTTGGACAATAAGAGATGAGAGCAGAGGAAATGCAAGCTGACAGTTCAGATGGAAAAACATCTTAGAGAGTAAAGGGCAGCAGTCTAGAGATCATTCTGAAGTCTAACTAAAGCTTTTCTTTCACAATTGTTTTAACAAACAGAGCAAAAGGCAGGGGAGAAATGGGTTAGGGAGATGAGAGAGTGAGTGCTTTTTTCTTATTCTGTGTGGGAAATATAAGATATTTTAAGAATGCAAAGAGGCCAGAAAATCTACTGAGTAGTTGCTTCCTCTGAACAGAGTTTATACTCACAATATAATTTTCCTCCAAATACTTTTCTAACAATTTTTTCACAACTATTTATACCATTTGGTTCCTATTATTGCCACTGATATTTTTTTTCCATATATGAACTATTTTTTGTATCAGAAATACCACCTCATTTCCTTTGGCTACCAGCCCACTGTTTGTACCCACTGGCATTTGTCTTCAATGGTAGTTTAGAAAGCTGTAGAGCAGGGATACTCAACATGTGGCCCGTGGGCAGCATGCAGCCCATGGCCTGTTTGCTTGCGGCTCGCAGTGCAGTTTGGGTTTACATGGGGCTCAACTAGCAGTCTGGAGGTGGGAGCCAAAACAAAAAAGAAGTCAATATAACGGTCGTCTGTTGATATGCATTTTAGTAATTAAATTCTTGGATTGTCATTGTTCATTGAAAGTGCTGTCATAGGGGCGGAAATCGGGTAAATGTTGCATTTTATTAATATCAGCAGTATTGACTTAAATGGGGCCTGCGTGTTGTATAGTCTTGCCTTAATCTTTGTATTCATGCCCCTCAGTGTGAAAGAAGCTATTTGCATATATCTGCATATATATTTGCATGTATATGCAACCACATTTAAGTTGTGGCCCTCGGCATGAGCTGTGAGTATCATTGTGGCCCCCAGAGCTTCCAAAGTTGAGTAGTCCTGCTGTAGAGCATCTACATTACCTAGATCTTCTGTGTTTTGTAGGTCTCAATGCTAATAATGTTACTTTCCAAATAAAGTTTGAAGGCGCTTTTGTTGAATAATGGGAATCATTGGACTGAAAGGGATTGAAATCATGGGACTGAAAGGGACCTTGAAAGGTCATCAAGTCCAGTCCTCTACAAGAAAATGTCCAAGCCTGATACAGTTTCCCCAAATACGAGCTCTCAGTGTTGTGTGTAAAGGTGTGGAACTAAAGCCATGGGTATGTTTCACCTTTAGGAAAAGTGAGGTCAATGCAGTGCTTGTTATAAGGCCTGATCTGACAGTCCCGGATGTGACCTAGATTTATTTACAGCAGGCTCAGCACAAGGAACGGGAGGGCATGTTTCCTCCACATGGCCCCACTAACAAACCTCACACTTGTAAAGCAGAGAGGGTAGTTCAATCCATCATGGCTCAGACTACCAAGTGCCCAATGGTATCAATCATACCGGTGGTTTGTGTGCTGTAAACAGCTGCAGTCACCAAACTAAATTAGCTCAGGCCACCAAGCAGTCATCAGATGGTAACACTGCCATCTGGTCTGGATGTGATCTTTATCCTCCATTACAATTTTCATAAGCGATCCACTTCCCTGAGTTTTCAAATGTGCCCTTTCTGTGGGTTGGCTAAAACCCTATCTAAAGCAGTCAGCTGACCCTACAGTCACAACTTTAATTACAAAGGGCAACGGTCAAATGGCGCATTGCTTGCCTGCAGCGCAGAAGTTAAATTCACTTACAGCTCTCCAGAGAAGCAGGAAGGAACGTGTGTGCTGATGGGGACAACAGCCAAATGTAAATGGGCAGTTGGGAAAGTAGAAGCACTGTCATTCTGGTATTCAACTATGCCGGATGGATACTGCACCGCATGAGAGCATGTCTTATTTTTTCTGTCTGAACTAACCATCTACCATGCAAATTACTTTTTTCTTATGGATATCAGCATCCCAATGTAGGTTTTTATACATCTCCTTTTTGGATCAGCACAGAGCGCTAGAGGTCATGTGCTGTATTCCCTCCAATTTTTCCCATCCATGTGCGGAATAAAATGTATGATATGCACTGAGGCATGTGTGGATGTGCACCACCTGTAGAAACACATGCTGTCGACTGTGGGTCTCTGCTAATCAGCTGGGCAGCATCTCAATCTCTCCTGGATGGCTGCCCAAGCACTTTGCTTACAGGGAATACTGGCCACGTGCCATCCTGTGGTTGAACAGAGAGGACGGCTCAATGCAGGAGAAGGAGAGGACTGCTGCAGGTCACAATTCAGGCCTACTACCAAAACAGTGATTGGAAAACTGCAGTGTGCTTATCTTATGCCTGGCTCTTAATCCTCCATTTTTATGAGCATTAATCCCGTAAAAGGAAAAACAGAAAGAAGATCAAACAAACTGCAGTTAAAGGCGCGGTCCCCTTTCTTGATCACTTTTCCTCATAATGTTACACCTTTCTTCCTTGGGTCCAGTCAGTGCAAGTCTGCTGAGTGAGACTGTCCTGTTCTCCTCCTTTCTCTGAGAAGGCTGCCATTAGCACATTTCATCCTTATAACTGCATGCTGCTTTCCCCATGTCACTGATATATAATGTGAGTACAATTGGTCCCAGGAGTAGTCCTGGTGGCACTCCACTAATCAGCTCCCTTTATCTTCAGTGCTTCAGCTCACAGCTACTCTGTCCCTGATAAGTAAATGGCTTTTAAAGGCAGAAACGGGATTAGGAAAGGACTGGAAATAAAGATGTTATTAACACATGACATTATTTCCAGTGTTTTTCTAAGACTGCAAGAAGGTGCTATGACGCAAAGGAGGGAGAGTCCCAAATGTGTTACTGGAAGCAGGTCTTAAATCTTCCTGCCTCCCCAAGCCAACCCAAAACTTCTTCTCTGGCCTTTACTCCCAATATAGCTTACTATTCCCAACCCCACTTTTAGACAGAAGTAGAAGGGCACAGATTCCAGAAGGCAGGCAGGCCAGAGTAGAAAGAAATAAGCATGGAAACCATTAGCAGAGCAGAGTTTGCTGGCCAACTCATTTTAGGAGGAGAGGCTAGCAGGTCACTTTTCAGTATTTGGCAAGGCTGCTTGGGTAGGGAATGAATCTCATTCTTAATGAGGGGATGCAGGGTATCCACCAGAGGCATGGAAGAGAAATGAGGCTGGTTAAACAAACTTGTTTTCAGGGCTGCAAGAGTTAACGTACATATTTAGCTATAAGAGGGACTCCAGGTGGAGGAAATATCTCTTTCTGGACCAACTTCTGTTGGTTAGAGAGAAATGCTTTAGAGCTACACAGGTCTCTTCCTCGGGTCTGGGAAAACAACAGCAATCCTGTCAATTGACTGGTTTGAGTTCTGCATAAGAACTGCGTAAATGCTAGTATTTGTTCACAGCTGAAAAAAGTGCTAGTATGAAAATCATCAGAAACTGTAACAAATAGCTTGCATGTGGACAGGTAGGAAAAAACAGAATTCAGATACTTTATAGATTGTTATGTATTTCATGAAAATATTTACAGATATAAATCCTTTGCAACTGATTTTGAGATGTGCCTTTAATAAAATTCTTCCTAGTCTCCTCATTCATCCATCAAGTAGATTGGCAGAGAACAGACCTTTCTGCAAATGACACGCTATTCTTTCTGCACAAATTAGGCCTGGCTGACTGGGCAATTTTCATCAGGGGGCTGAATCATCTGGTTTTGCAAATAATATAACTTTCAGAGTGGAGTGGATACTCTGAACTGCCTCCAAGTTCTGGAAATCAAGCCACATCCTATTAAAGTGTAACACAGAGACAGAAAACGCAAAGCCGTTTTGCATTTTAAATGTAAGGGAGGATTGTAGTCTAGTGGTTAGAGCCAGTTCCTAGGCTGTGGAGTGACCTTAATGCCCAGCACTGCAGAGTCATTTGCCTCAGTTTACCATTTAAAATAACAGTAACAATGTGTTCTTCACAGGCATGGTATTACACATAAATAGGAAGGAAGGGCACCTGTTTCACAGTGTGTGTTGTGAGGCTTAATGAATTAAACTTCGTAAAGCATTCGGATACCCTTTCTTTCAAGTCACTATGAGTCTGAAGTTTTATTTTTAAACAAATATTTTTTTCTCCTTGGGCACTGACATATAATGCAAATAATAAAAACAGCGCAAAAGAATTCTTGTTTGATCAAATAGATTGTTGACATTTTGTGGCATACGTGAAAAATGATCATACATTTGAATTACCCATTCCTTGGTTAGAATGTAATCAGGCATGAAATGCTTCTGTGCCAGTCCTTGTACTCAGTGAACACATTTGTGTACTACGTATGCTTATGGCTCCCTCTTCTCTTCCAAAGCTCTCCTCCTTACCTCTGGCCTGTGCATCATGACTGATATCACCCAAGTACTGCTGTCACTGGCCCATAAATCAGACCTTCCAACTTGCCTCTTGGCCACGCTACCTATTAGGGATGTGAACATGTAGTTGACTAGTCGATTAACTGATAAGCCTGGGCTTATCGGTTAATCTGGTCAACTTCTCTCATTACCCCCACCCTTGCTGCCTCTGTATCAAAGGCAGCAAGGGAGAGGAAGCAGGAGCTGGTGCTGGGGGGAGCTGGCTTGAAAGCTGGTTTCCCTCAGCACCTGCTGCCTCTATAACACACCAGCACGGGGGGGGGGGGAGAAGAAGGGGGGGAGAGGGCGGGGAGGCTGCCCCTAAGCAGTCTCTGCCTGCGGCAAGCCCAGGCCCACATCCCGCGGAGCAGCCTTTGCCCGTGGCAAGCCTGGGCCCGCCACGGCCAGAGGCTGGTCCAGCAGCAGCCCCTATCCGAAGGGGCTGAGAGCCCCCATGGAAAAGGACTGCTGCTGCAAAGCAGCCTCGTCCCACGGGAATGCCAGTCCTAGATGCAGGCAGAGTCAGCTCAGGGCAGAAGGCAGCCGGTCTGCGAGGGGAGCTGGTTTTTAAACTGGCTCCCCTCATGGACTGGCTCCCACCTAGCACCCTGCACTGCTGCCTCTGATAGAAAGGGAGCAGCACGGAGTTGCAGGGAGCTCCCCAGGAAAGGGGCCAGATTGCACTGGCTACCAGCTCTGCCTCCCGGGGACTACAGAATAGTTGACTAACCACTAAGAACTCATGCAGTCAGTCAACTATTCAATCAGCCGATAGCTAACGTCCCTACTGCCTAGACACCCTTTTTTTCCTTTTCAGAATGTAAATCTTGTAGTACTAACCCAGACTGTAGTTCTATCTGCAGGAGAGGCAGCACAGTAGTGCACAAGCTTCCCTGTGTTTTCCTGCCAGGATAATTCAATCTGACCTCTGGGACAGGACAGTATTTCACACTGAATACCTGTCTCTCAGTGTCTGGCCCTTCTGCTCACGTCCTAGCTAACAAAGCATCAGATTAACATCAAAACTCTGCCATACTGTTTCATCAGATATGACAATACCAATTACTATCACATGTGGGTCAGTGACTTAGAAAAGGAGCTGGATTGTGATTGCCACTTCATCTATCTATTTATTTTAGAAATGTGCATTTATCTGTCTGTGAGACTGTTCAAGAACTCTAACAGTCAGAGCTAGGAATGCCAAACTTGGGATGCAGCTCCCTCTGCTCCTAACTTAAAGCTAGGTCTGGCTTTGGTTGTGCTGGGAAAACAGGAAGTCCCTGGAATGCGACTATTTTACATAACATGGAAAGGGAGGGGGCACAGAGAGGAGGATTGAGAGTGACTACTGGGGGCAGTGAGTGCAGAAGAGAATTATACCGCAGAATGGCCAGCAAGGCTGAAGCTCGCCATCTTGCCTGCCACAAGCCTGGGTAAGTGGCCCTCCTTTCCCTCTCTGGCCCTTGACTGCAGTGCTGGGGAAAAAGGAGTGGGAGGGGGAGAGAATGCCCCTGCCAGCCAGGCAGGGCTGGGGAGAGACAGAAGGCTCCTGTTGGTTGGAAAGGGCCTAAAGGGAGGGAGAAAAGGCCCCTGCCGGCAAGGGTGAGGGGAGAAAGGGCCCCTGCCAACCAGGGAAACTGAGGGGGGAGGAGAAAGTCCCATTTGCTGGGGGAAGGAGGAGAAAGTCCCACTGGATGGGAAACCCGCCCGGCACTGAGCCTCTCCTCACCCTCCAGTCCTCACTCTAGCACCCTTCACGTCCTCGATCTCCTGCCCTGAGCCCCTCCCTCAACCCCCCATCCTGACTCCGCACTCCCCATGCTTCCAGCCTCCTGCCCAGTTTCCCCCCATATCTCCAAGGACTTATCCTGTTTCCAGCATTCCCCAAACTGCCAGCCACCTGCCCTAAAGGACCTGGGCAATGCCGGATAAGTCTTCTACTTTCATATATGCTACTAACCAACCAATGATTTTTTTCCACTACTGACTTAGTGCTTGACTTCAATACAGAGTTAGCTTGAGTTTTGATTTGACGATTGCCCAATCTTGAGTTCTGTCCTCACATAAAAACACTTGAGAGTGTTGGTGCTTTTAACTGCAGTTGGCTGGTCTACTGGCTTGAGTTAGTACCATAATTAGCAGTCATTCGGTGCATTCAATCACTCTGTGCAGTTGATCGTTATTTTTCAGTGTGGCCACACTCTCACTGGAGCTTGAGTAACTTGAGATGAATTCACCAGAGTTAATTCTGTAGCAAAGACACAGAAGCTGCAAAGTTCTTGGAGAACACATGGCCCCGTTTCTACAGTCCCTTTATAGCAGTGGTTCCTAAACTTTTCGGCATCATGCCCCCTTTTTGATTTTTGAAAAACCCTCACGCCCTCCCACACCCCAAAAATAGCAGCAAAATTTGTTGAGCAAAAAAAAGGGGGCGGGGGGAAACTGACCTGGGGCAGCAAAATTTGATGGGGGGGGGGAAGCTGGATCGCCTTGTGCCACCCCCTGGAATTTCTTCACACACTCCCCCCACCCAGTTTGGGAACCCATGCTTTATAGCCTTGCATGCTTTGACCTTATTCAGTGGTTCCTTTGGTTCATGGTAAGCAGCTGATGCAATTTAGCCTTATCAGCATTGCTAACCCTTTGTTTTTTAAAGGCCACTTTCCTTCACTGAGTTCCAGCCTCAAGGTGCCAGGTGTCTCAGACAATTGCCCAGTTATGAGAGTGGACTGGGTTTTAAGTTTTCCAGAACAACATCTGCTGTTTCCAACACAAGTGAGGGGATCTATAGGTAACAAGGGACACAGGAGAAACACTTCAAACTCAAACAAGACTTGGTGAGACAGGCATAGTTTAGTGGCCTAAAAACAGAACAGGGTAGCAGGTGTACGGGGTAATCAGCACCGACCAAGACTGAGCCGTTAAGAGGTGTGTTCGCCTGCTACCCTGTTCTTAACTGAGCCTTATGAGGGTGTCAAAGATTCTAAATGTTAACACAGCATTCAAGAGTTGGACAGGACAACGACCATCATAGAGAAGCCTTACTCTGAATACCCACAAAGAGAGCACTAAGTTATAACCAAGTCCCATTAATGATGCAGCAATATTTCCGCTATGGGATAAACCTCCAGAATTACAACGTTAGACCTGATTGTTATGCCTTCAACAATTAGCGTTGAACATTATTGTATCCAAAAATCAACAGGTCTCAGAAGCTACCACTTCTATATCCCTAGAACTATATGGGTTACAGTGAGTCATAGAATCATAAAACTACAAAGAAAAGACAAAAAATGTCAATTAACTCAAATACATCTGTGAACCCAATTTTTGTCTCTTACATTCAGTGTTTAATTCAGCTGGGAGAATAAGTGAAATATTTACAGACTATATAACAACAGGGAATAAATGTGAGTGGCAGTCCCATGGAGACTAGCAATGTGGAAGTATATATACAAAAGAGACTCAGAAATTTTAATTAGTCTGCTTGCTGCGAATCAGCAGTTTATGAAATTGTATAACAATAGCCATCTTTGAGAACATAATGGGCCTTTAAGTGCCAGAAGCTGGAATAATATGGGCCTTCAATATACAGATTTAATAATAATCAATAGTTTGACAGGCTTGGAATCTTTAATAATATAGCAAATGTATTCTGCATTTATCTCTACAGTTCAATCTCCCTACTCTGGAAATGCCTTAAGGAAGTGTCATAGGAGTACAGAAGTTTATGGGAAAATATTGATTTATTAACTTTCAATTAACATCACATAGCATGAAATCTTGCTCCCTACAACGCCTGCATTTGAGTTCTGAACTAAAGTAAAGCACTAGGCTTGCATTCATGTGAAAATAAGCTTGGCTGCGGTTGTAATTTGAACAATTCAAAGGCCCCATATCTAATGGCTCTACTTCACAGGTAACAAAGGTCTCAGTGAACATCAAAGTTCTACCAGACTCTGCCAAAGAATAAGAAGCAATCTATTCAATGTTTAAATATTTACTGATATGTAGCAGACAGCTAAGTGTGGGTCAGGAATTTAATATTCAGTACTCACTGCACGGAAAAGCTTATTTTCTTTCCCAACATGTTTTGCATCTGACTATTAAAAACTTTGAATAAAGTCCATTAGTTTTCTGAAGATCTCTTTACCTGGACTGCAGTTTGACCAACGATTACCTTAAAAGATACTCTCTTATTCTCCTTCCCTAAGGTATAAAATCAACATTTGAAAGATAAAGCAGAGTGCAACTCTCATATCACTCTCTGAAAGAGACTAGATGTAAATACCATGCATGTCTGTAATATAACAACTCCGACAGTCTAAAAATGTCTCTTTCTTTTGAGAGGGGTAATCTGATATTCTGTGAGGCTGCCAGAAGTCTCTTCTAATTTTTCAAAAGAAAACATAACCATTTTGGTGCTTTGCTCCTTCACCCATCCCTCCACAGTATAATAAAAAAAATCCTTTTGTATATGAAGTCAGACATTTTTATTTGAATTTTTGTAGATGCAGCCAAATCAAATATGATTATCACACTTATAAAATATTACAGGCATTTCCTTTCAGTGTTTCCTAGCTACTATGTGCCCAGTCTGGTGCTTAATTATTATTTTCTTCTAAATGAGTGTTTAACCTGCATGGGGGAAGAATGAAACTGCAGTGAATGATTTCAGTGTTGCAATCACGTCTTTATTTTTCATACGCACAAGAATGTTGAATCAAAGATCAAACTGCTTATTGTACAATCTATTCTTGGGAAAAGATACTTCTCACAGTGGATTATTGATCTAGTCACACATGTTTCTGAATGTCAGTTTCCCTTAACATTTTTTCTCTACCCCCTTGTCCGTAACTTTCTATGTGCAGGATCTTGGCCAGCTTTCCAAAAACAAGACCATGGGCAGTCAGTGCATCTAGGGCTGTGGGAGGCAAGACCCTACCCCCATGTACACCCCCCCCCCCCCCCCCGCTGAGGCCCTGCCCCCACCACTGGGACGGGTGGATGCGGGGCAGCGCGTTGAGCACACATGCCCCCCTAACACCAAGGGGACGGGAAGAGAGGGTGGAAGGTAAGTGCACATGTCCCAGCATTGGGGAGGGAGGGGATTGCATGGCCAGAGCATCCCCAGTCCCAGAGCACAGGGGAGGGGTGGATCCAGCCTCCCTGGCCCCGAAACACCAGGGACGGAGGAGGCTGCTCGCAGCCCTGGAGCACTGGGAAGGGTAGGCACTGGGGGCAGCAACACTCCAGCCCCTGAACACCTATAGTAGGCATTGTGGGAGTGGAGTGTGGGCGGGGCCATGCCTGGTGGTTTGGGAAGGCAAAGCCTTCCCTCGCCTAAGCTACTGGATATCCATGAACAAGACAATATGTGGATAGAATTCTCTTCTCCACTTCTTCCATTCCTGCCTCCTTCCTCTCATCTTTTGCACTTGTCTCCAACTCTGAGATCTCTCCTCTGACTTGGCCCTTGCTATCTCTAGATTCTTCTCCAATTCCTTTTCTCTCCCTTATTTTTAATTGCCACTTCCCCTCTGCTTTCAGGATCTTGCTGCAGGTACTCTCACATTTGGCACATTATTCCATGAGCAACTGTAAGACCACATGACCTGAACAGGTCCACATGTTACGCAGATGTTCCCGGGGGGCAGAAAGGTATGGTTAGAAACTTTAAACAAAGGAAAATGCATTTCTTTGCAAGAATGCACCTCGGAAGCTGCCCCGTGTATTGCAGCCATAAATGGACTGTGGTTATTCTACTTTTCTAATAGAATCCAGGAAATAACTATAGGACCTACAACTATTTGCAGTTCATTTTAATTAACCTGAATAACCATTGCATACCAATTTTCTGCAGAATTCTAAAGACTATGTGATAACCAACCAGGAAGACATTGCTTGTTTCTGTAGGACAAACAGGCATGTTTCAGAACTAGAAGCTCTAACACCCTGCATTTTATTTGGAGAGTATTACTTATTGTGAAATGTGGATATAACTTACATATAGAACAATGGGATTTACATACGTTGTATCAATAGTTCAAAGATGAGAAAATGGGGAGAGGAAGATGGAAAGCATAAAGAAGGCCACGTGGTTAACTTGGATATAGTGAACATTCATTTAGTGAAGCATGAATGCATCTCATTGGACTTTTGTTCTTAAAGCACATTGAAATGTTACAATACTTGATTTAGGCTAAAGTTTCACTCAATTGCCTACAATAGACTTCAACGAGATTCCCTGGATGATCAGCATCTCCCATGATGAGGCACTACAAAAGGGATCCACCATACGTGACAATGGTGATCTCATACATGCCCTACAAACTGAGCAAGGTTGATTTTGTGTATAATTCAAATAGAAAAGGTATAAGATTATTTACCCATTTTCTAAAATTGTGTAGTCTTTAGCTTCCAATGGGAAAGTTTAACAGTTACATCGTTTTACTACATATTGTTCCTGTAAAGAATAAAAAAAAGAGCAAACATCCTGTATTAAAATGTGTCCTTCAAAATCTGCCCTGTTAGGCTTCTTTATGATAATAAAAATGGACTGAATTAATTTTTTTTTAAATTAATACTTATTCCTAACCCAACAAATATCAGGAACTTAAAAGACTAGCCTTCACTAGTTTTGCTGGAGAACATTTGGGGACAGTGTCGTAGCGGAGTTTACGGATAGTAAAAAGTTAATCACCCGCTTAAATGCTTCCCTGGATAATGGCCATGCAAAGTAAACAAAACCTGTATTTCTCATATATTTCCAGTCATATTTTATAAAGCAACAAAAAAGGACACAGGCCTTATATCCTTTCTCTTTGCAGGTCATTTCTGACACCAAGTCTGGATCAATGAACTCAGAAATGTTTTGTAAAAGATAAATGCATAATTAAAACTATTGAAAGGACAACATATGCAAGGGAATAACTAGGGATGTTAAAATTCATATAATTAAATAACCATGTAACCACTAAAATTTTCAGCTGTTATACCAGGGAGCCAGCTTTTAAGCTGGTTCTCTACATGTACTAGCTCCTGCTTGCTGCCCCATCCTGTTGCCTCTTCAAAGGTAGCAGCAGGATGTGACAGGCAGCTCTCCACAAACTGACACATGCAGGGAGCTGACTTCTAAACCAGTTCTTCATGAGTACTGGGGCCCTGAGTGTAATCATGAATGTTAACTGATGAGCCCAGGCTCATCGGTTAACCATTTACACGGTTACACTTTCACATTCCTAGAAATAACCCAGTGTCTTACTATCACTAGAATAACAAGAGGGCAAGGAGTCCTTATTCTAGGAGGAACTGCTATTATTCCATGTATCTAGTGTTGTTGGCAGATATATAGCTCTGCCTTCTGTTTTTATCAACTACAAATATATTGATTTTGACAAATGCAAAGACAATGAACTGAGATTAAAGTTGTTGTCTTTAGATAACCATATCCCAGTTTAGTGATTGAATTTAGGACAAATGTGCACCCATCTTCATTTTGTGGAATCCACCACTGACTCGTTAGTTAGAATTGGGTGACTTCCTGTACAGCTTTTGTAATTTCTTGGTTGCATCCTGCTGGGCCAAGAACAAAAGTACATTCCTTTTTCCTAATACCTGAGAGAAAGCAAATAGCATCAACCACAAAGGAAGGGAACACAAGAAACTTTGGGTACATTAAAAGAACAGAAACATCAGCGTGAGCCTCTATCCAAAGGCAATTCTTAACACCGTATATTGTGATACATACACACTTCTAGAGGTTACCACTTTCTTTACAAACACTAAATGAAGTTCCCAGCCACATTTATTACGTGGTTCACAAAAAAGAAAAGAAAAGAAATGCGGTCAAAATAAGGAATCCATGTTCAAGTATGGAGTGAAACAAAAATACTGGCACCATGTTGCCTATTTCATGTTTTTCTTGGTGACATTCACCTTTCTACACAAGTAAATTACTGGATTTACTAAGATGGAGACGCTGTGGTGAAAATGTCTGTTTCTCCTGTATCTTAGGGCTAACCAAGCAGGGCATGATCAAAGTAGTATAAAGAAATAAAAAATGTAACAGACAAATAAGTCTATAAATGGAAAGATTAACTGTCAACACCTGTACATTTTATTATAAGCATTTGACAATCAGTTATTCTACAGAAATACCCAGCTTTCAGGTTTTAAAGACAACATATTAAATCTAATTCAGAAACCTCTTATCTTTGTGTTAAAAAACAGAAACCAAGGAGAAGAGGTGGAAGGTGAAAACCAGAATGAAAGAATTGTCAAATGTGTGATTTATTATAATTCTGTTAAGTTCAAATATAAAGGTAACATGAAAAATGCTTCCAAAAGATTACCTAAGCATAAATGGAAAAACCAATCTCTTATTCTAAATTATGTTCAGCTATGTTTCAAATGGATAAAATATCCTCACTGGGATAGTCTTTAAATTTTTACTGCCTACTCTATATTAACTATCAAATTTGTTCATTGTTTATATTAAATGTGTAATAGAGCACAAAATAATGTGATTGAAAGTAAGAAGGAGCAGCAACTGTTTATTTAATATCTTCAGTAGGGGGAGATATGTATGCAACAGAAAAGTTAAATCTTCCCCGTATTTAACAATTTTTTTTGTCTTGCTACTTAAATTAAATTAGTACAGTTTCCACAGGTCTTACTAATGGAGATTCCATTAAATGTTAGTGTCTTGCTCCCCAACTGTATATTAGTATGAAGTCTGTTTTTTCTCACTGAGATTACATTATTTAAAAATTCAATGCCGGGTTTCTAATAGTAGTAGTATTTATGCTTTACTGAAAAGGTCTTTGAAGATCCCATGGCAATTTTTGTCAAAGTAAAGGTATTAACTGTGATGTCCTGGGAGAATTCCAAGTCAGATCATTACAATCTAATTCCTAATTTCTCAGTGCATTTTCAATTGGATATGCTCTGTAATCACTTCCTTTCTTAAACTGTTGTACAGTTTTTCTGTGCAATATTAACAGTGACATCTCACTCCTGAGTGTTGTGTGTTTTAATGCCTGGAAAGTAACCTGAGAACCTCAAATGAAGGGTTCTTCTATATGTACAAAATATTATTTTTGCTTGCTTTTATTCAAAATGCATAATACCTTAAAAAAACCTAATTGAGAGGCAAAGACAAAATACATATATCAGTGCCAGGCAAACCTCCAACAGTTTGGTGGTTTGGCTCATACCAGCATCCACCCCCCAAAAAAGGGGGAAGGGATGAGACTGCACTTATTCCAGTTGACTTCAGTGGGACCAAGTTAACCTCTTTTGAGCTTATCCAAATCTTTTGAAGCCAAACTCAGGATAAAATATAGCCAGTTTTTCCTGGTTTCAGCTGGGTGAGAAATAACCTAATAACTCTGAAAAACTTTTTCAGCTGCCTTCATATGTTATTTTGGCATCTTCTTCTCTGCCCATGCTCTCTCATGAACATATGTACACACACCGAGCCAGGAAATACTAAGACAGGCTCTAGAACAAAAATGCAAATCAAACAAACAGATACATCAACAATTTCAAACCTCAAGAAGAGAACAACACAGCATACATTTGGGGTGAAAATTCAAGTCAGTGATTACCATCCGAACTGGTTTCCCATCCCTCATTTAAACACCCACCACCTGCATCTATCTTACCTTCCCCTGTTAAACGTATTAAAAGTAACTATTCAAGCTCTAGTCATGCAACAGTAGAAACTCCTTAATGTAAAGAAGAATTACCATACTACAGTCCACTTAATAATAGTAGGTCCAGTTACTGCAACAGAGCCCACCAATAATATTACCCCATAACAAATGCCAATTACACACCCCATTCCCTGAGATAAGAGATGACTTTTGCAGTGTGCTTCAAAGCTTAACAAATCCACTCTCCATCATAACTAATGGGAAAGCAAGTTCTAGGCCCCACTTCAGCCTTTAACAATGAATATGTTAACACCACAAATGATTGGAACTGTTTACTGTATCACAAAGAACAGAAGAAAACTTTTAGGTTGACAAGGGCTCAAAATATTTGTGTATTTAGTCCAATCAACCAATATCTTAAATTTCACCCAGAAGTTAATGGAAGCTAATGCAAATCTCGAAGCATTGCATTGTGAAACATCAGTTCACAAGGTGGCAATCCTATTCTGCACCACTAGTTCCAGCCCCATGTAGAGGGCCCTACAGCAGTCTCGGGATAATAATGACACCGGAAAAAAGTTCTCAATCTTCTTGCCAAAGGCAGAGGGGAAAGCAGACTTGGCCCCTGTTGCTATAGATTTTCCTGGGATCAGCCAGGGATGAATCACAGCTTGCAATCAGTGAACTGAATAAAAAATGGTAGCCACCCCCATTAGGATATCACATAGTGCTAGATATTGCTCCCAGTTGCTTTCCCCAATATCACAAGCATCTCTTCAGTCTTCCTTGGGATGAGTCTCAGCCAGTTAACCTTTCCTCCAAATTCAGTGTAATTCTGAATACGGATGTAAACAAGTAGTAGAGTATACAATTAACTGATGAGCATAGGCTTATCGGTTAATCGTCTCGACTACTTGTATTTCCTTCTCCTTGCTGCCTCTGCTGTGGGCAGGTTGGGGGTGGCTGTTGTGAAGCAGCCTCTGTCTGCTGCGGGAGGCTGGTCTGGCAACAGCTGCTGTGGGGACAGGGCCGGCTTGAGCCATTTCTGCATCCCAGGCAGCAGGTGCGCGATGCATGTGCAGCTCTGCCCCCGGCGCATGTGCGGTCCCGCCCTCCAGCATGCTGCACACCTTACAGCATGGCGCCTGATGGCAGCTCTAAGGGGCGCCGCACGGCCCCCGGCTCAGGGCGCGCGGCGCCTGATGGCAGCTCTAAGGGGCGCCGCACGGCCCCCAGCTTGGGGCGCGTGGTGCCTGATGGCAGCTCTAAGGGGCACCGCGTGGCCATCAGGTGCCCCCCATAAGTTGACACCCCAGGCAGCTACCCGGCTAGCCCCCCCTTAATTCAGCCCTGCATGGGGGGGTCTGAGCTCCCCGCAGATGGAGGCTGCTCCTCATCCCATGGAGCAGCTTCTGTCTGCGATGAGCCTGAGCTGTATCAGAGGCAGCAGTGGGGGGGGGGGGGGGAGAAAGGGGAAGAGCCAGTGCTGGGGGGAGCCAGCTTAAAGCTGGTTCCTCCCAGCACCGGCTCCATGGTGCCACCTTCCCCCTCACGCTGCTGCCTCTATCACAGGCAGCAGCGTGAGGGGGGCCAGGGAGCTCAAACCCCCCTCAGACAGGGGCTGCTGCTCTATCAGAGGCAGCAGTGATGGGGGTCAGGCAGAACTGCAGAGCTGATACTGAGCCCTGGCTCCTGCTCACCCCTTCCCTCCCCCCCCTCGCTGCTGCTTCTGATATAGCTCAGACTCTCCGCAGACAGAGGCTGCTTCACGGGATGCGGAGCACCCTCTGTCTGCCGGGAGCTCAGACCCTCCATGGACAGGGGCTGCTGCTGGACCAGCCTCTGCCCACGGCAGCCTCCCCTCACCGGCCAGCAGCAGCTTCTGTCCATGGGGAGCTCAGACCCCCGCGGACAGGTGTTACTGCCATCCCACGCTGCTGCCTCTGGTACAGAGGCAGAAGCACGGGCCAGCAGGCAGCCAGTCCACAAGGGGAGCTGTTTTTTAAACTGGCTTCCCTAGTGGACTGGCTCCTGGGTAGCACCCCATACAGCTGCCTCTGATAGAGAGGCAGCAGCACGGGGTGGCAGGGAGCTCCCCAGGAGTGAGGCCGGAGCGCACTGGCTGCCGGCCTCACCCTCAGGGGCTATAGAATAGAATAAGAATTCATGCAGTTACTCAACTATTCTATTACCCACTATCTAACATTCCTAATTCTGAGAATTAATACATTATTCATCTGCATTAACCAGGCTGAATTAGATGGAGATAAAGACCTGGGTATCATCAACATATTGAAAACACATCTCCTACCTCTTCATTTACCCTCCAAGAGGGGGTGATAACAAAACACTATGGCACTCAGGATACGAGTCCTGGGAGCTGATGAGTAATTGCCTAATACAGGCAGTCCCCAAGTTACGCGGATCCGACTTACGTCGGATCCGCACTTACGAACATGGCTTTCTCGCCCTGGAGCTTGCAGGCAGCAGGACCGCCCAGAGCGCAGCGGTCCCGCCACCTCGACCTCTGGGGCGAGAAAAGCTGCTCCGGGTGCCCCTGGTCTGCTGGGGACCATCTCCAGCTGACCAGGGACACCTGGAGCAAAGCTGGGGAGGCGGAGGGGTCCCGCGCCTCTGAGGCTTTGCTCTGGCAAAGCCTCAGAGGCGCGGGACTCCGCCGCTGCTGCGGCTTTGCTCCCGGTGTCCCTGGTCTGCTGGAGACAGTCCCCAGCAGACCAGAGGCACCGGGAGCAAAGCGGCAGCGGCGGCGGCGTCCCGCGCCTCTGAGGCTTTGCCAGAGCAAAGCCTCAGAGGCGCGGCACCCCGCCGCCACTTAGCGCTACTGGACCAACCTGGCAGCACCCCAGCTGCTCTGCCCCAGGAGTCCTGATTCAGCCGCTGCTGATCAGTTTCAGCAGCGGCTGAATCAGGACACCTGGGGCAGAGCAGCTGGGGTGCTTCTGGGTTGGTCCAGTAGCGCCGAGGAGCGGCAGCGCTACTGGACCAACCCAGCAGCACCCCAACTGCTCTGCCCCAGGCGTCCCCAAGTCAGCCGCTGCTGAAACTGACCAGTGGCTGACTACAGGAAGCCCCTGCCCTGGGCTTCCTGGAATCAGCCACTGATCAGTTTCAGCAGCAGCTGACTTGGGGATGCCTGGGGTTCTTAAGTTGTATCTGTATGTAAGTCAGAACTGGCGTCCAGATTCAGCCGCTGTTGAAACTGATCAGTTTCAGCAGCGGCTGAATCTGGACGCCAGTTCTGACTTACATACAGATTCAACTTAAGAAGAAACCTACAGTCCCTATCTTGTACGTAACCCGGGGACTGCCTGTATACTCCTTGGAGATATCCCAGAAAGAAAGGCGCGAGCCACTTCAGAGAAATTTTACCTACCCCTCTAGGAGACCAGAATGATGGTACTCTACACTGATGCTGTAGGCAGTTGACAGATCTTAAATACGTAGCAAGGACAATTTATCTTCTCCAGCTCCATGAAGACAGACTAATACAACAAGCACAATTACTCATCAGCTCCCAGGACTAAGGTCAAAGAAATGTGAGATCTCCAGGTCTTGTCATCCACCCACAAACTCAAGTACCATCCTGGTCTGTTTTGCCTTCCAGACATGAGAATATCAGGAATGTCTCACCACCACCAAGCAGGAGACTCCCCTGGCTTTTTGTAGGCCTTTAAGAAAAGGAGTAAGTGCAGAAGCCCCTTGCAAACTTCCTCTCCATTGGAAACCATGTCTCTCATTTTTGCATACCCATCCTCTTCCTAACTGCTTTCAACATAAAACATTCCTTGGGCTGTAGTTACCCTTGTTCCATCTGTTTTATGATACTCTGTGGCCTCTGGTGACGGCCCTTCACCCCACCGCCTCCACAGACTGGGAAGTCAGGAAATTGAGTTGAAATACAACTTTCCAAGTAATAGGATTGGGAGAGTCAATTAAGATATCAATTTCCTGCCCTAATAGTTAATGCTGGAGTGAGAAGAGACCACAGATAGTGATTGTGGGCAGCTGGGAGACATATATGTAGCGTAGGACCTTATACATCTGTATAAACCACAAAAAAACTATAGCCAGCACTATAAGTTTACCAGCATGAGACAGAGGGCTCTACCACTGTAGTTTTGGGGTCACGTCTCTGTGTCTCAGTTTCCTCGTCTTTAAAATGGGGGACAATAGACACACTTTTGTGTGTAACAGAAGGTTCTGAGAATTAGTTAATATTTTGTAAATGAAGTGTTATTAGTTACGGTAGTGTTCCATCTTCCATATTCATTACTCTAGTAACAGTCATCATAAAATCTAGAGGCACAGGTCTGCAAAGAGTCAAAGATTAATACAACACTCACCGTGGGCCAGCAAGTACCTTCTTTTCTATGTTCACAGTTACCCACGTCTTCTCAAGAGTAACCACAATTCTTAACTGTAAAATGATGACTTAGTTAATGAACCTGCACTTTGAGCACATAATTCCTTCCTCGCAGAATCTGCATCTCCTGTGCAATTTGAAATAACTTGTCAGTGTAGAAGAGAGCAAAGATCAAGAGCCAGTAAACAGTCAAAAGGCTTTCTCGTGATGAATAATAACCTTTGAAGTGGTCTACTACAATATTCCTGGAATTTCAAGAATGAACTCTGAAAAAAGCCAGACTGTGCATTTCTATTCAGTGCCAATGAAAGTCAGCTAATTTGGTACCACGTACCACAGGATATTATTGTTTATGTATGAGCTTTATCTCATAGTTTAAGGAAATCTGCCAAGTTCCACAAGCTATTTCCTTATTAAAGAGTGTTCAAAGAGGCACAGAATTAGTATTTGATTCTCTTAACTTTGTTTCCAAGCAGATGAAAATGTCATCCTTCGAAAACATGCTTAAGTACTGAACAGATTCATTAGCCTTTTGCACTTGATGTTAATTTGATGACACACATATTTAATGGACATCAAATTATCATTGAATGAAATATTTGACAATAGGTTCATTCATCCACTATGTAACTAAGAAAAGGACTTCATATTAAAATGGTTTAAAAATGCAAAGAAGCATCTCAAGGGTTGATTAATTTTCATTAGGAAGCATTGATTATGATATTCATTTGTTCATAATTTTTTTTTCAAAAAACAATCAAAACACATTGGTGCATTGCAGCACCATTGGGTGGCCCCTGAGGAATCATAGTGCATAAATTATAGAGGAGGCTTTTTCCACAATAAATACAAAGCCATGTAAAACACCAGTATCTGCCCTTAATTCCTAAAGCAAAGGACAGCTAAAATACATTTTAAATGTGCAAGAATTGTTATTTGTATTTTTTGTCACAGCAGTGTTATAGGCCTCAATTTTTAACACTCCTCTGCTCCGTGCAATGAATTTCTGTGAAAGAACATGTGTAGCTTGTTGCTAATTGTTGTTACACACATACCTGTGTGATATGAAATGGACTAATGAAAACTGACTGCTCTAAAACAGAATGTTTCAGCGCTTAGACACTCATTTGCTTAAACAAATGGAAGTTGTTGCAGGCCCAGCTGCAATTTTTTTGCAGTCAGAATCCACTTGTAATATTCTTGTTATTAATTTGACAGCCCAAGTAATACCACTGTGCAACAGAAACATCTTCATGGATTTGCGTGATTATGTGTATACAGCCATGTTAATATTAATTTCCTAAATCTTAACATACAGTATAAGTAAATGTATGCACAGGTGATGTTTTATTAATATAGGAGAATTCAGGGCTTGAACAATTTGATTTTGTTTAATTGTTTGTATTCCAATATTCTATCACACAACCATGTTAAAAGTTTTATGTTCAATTCAAGCAATAAATAAGATTCACCTGCGTACAGTAATATGGTTACGAGGTTATGGTAGGTTTTGCTATATAGGTGATTATCAGGTTAATGATGAAACAACAAGAACAACAGAAAATCAGAGTTGGAGGAGACCTCAGGAGGTCATCTAGTCCAACCCCCTGGCCAAAGCAACCCTAATTAAATCATCACAGCCAGGACTTTGTCAAGCCTGGCCTTAAAAACCTCTAAGGATGGAGTTTCCACCACTCCCTAGGTAACCTATTCTAGTGCTTCACCACCCTGCTAGTGAAGTAGTTTTTCCTAATATCCAACCTAGACCTCCCCTGCTGCAACATGTGACCATTGCTCCTCGTTCTTTCTCTGCCACACTTTAAAACAGCCTAGCTCCATCCTCTTTTGAAGCTGCTTTCAGGTAGTTGTTGGCTGCTATCAAATCTCCTCTCATTCTTCTCTTTTGGAGACTAAATAACCCAGTTCCTTCAGTCTCTCCTCATAAATCATGTACTTCAGCCCTGTAATAATTTTCATTGCCCTCCACTGAAATCACTCCAGTTTGTCCACATTTTGTGTGTGTGTATGTGTGTGTGTGTGTGTGTGTGTGTGTGCGCGCGCGTGCCGTTACTGCACAAATGACATAATCAGCAAAAAAAATGCTGGTTTAAAAAAAGCCCAACAACAAGACAGTAAGTCTGTGTCTAGACTACATGCCTCTGTCGTCAGAGGCATGTAGATTAGACACATAGGCAAAGGCAAATGAAGCCGCGATTTAAATGATCGCGGCTTCATTTACATTTACATGGCTGCCGCGCTGAGCCAACAAACAGCTGATCAGCTGTTTGTCTGCTCAGTGTGCTAGTCTGGACGCTCCCCTGCCGACATCAAAGCCCTTTGTCGGCAGCCCCGTTATTCCTCGTGGGATGAGGTTTACCGGGGCTGCCGACAAAGGGCTTTGATGTCGGCAGGGGAGCGTCAGCTGTTTGTCAGCTCAGTGCGGCAGCCATGTAAATGTAAATGAAGCCGCGATCATTTAAATCGCGGCTTCATTTGCCTTTGCCAAAAAAACAAATCTACATGCCTCTGCCGACAGAGGCATGTAGTTTAGACGTACCCTAAGAGCCCACCTGATTGTATACTGCACTGGTGCCAGTATGAGAGCTAGAATGGGGATGTTCTGGAACACCAACCAGCAAATGTATGCCTTTCATATTTGTTTTAAGTTGGAGCTCTCCTTCTGCAGTCTAAAATATTTCAGAAAAAAATAATGTAGTGATCAAAATGGCTTTGATTGTTAGGCTTCATTTGACTGAAGTGGCCTGTCGTTATAATTCAAATTTATACACTTACTGCATATTTTTGGGTAAAAGCATTCCTAAAAGTGCCCTGTTGCTTAACAATATTTAAAATTTGCATACTCTACCACTCTATCACATGCTGCAGCTACCTTGTGACTGAGTGAGCATACAAATTGAAAATGCCTTTAATTTTGATTAGGTATTTGTTTAATTTGTATCTTTAAGTCTGTATGCAGCGTTGCTGTCTTTGGAGACATGAGAAATGAATTCATCCCAGTGATCAGGAACTGAAATATGATCTAGAAATCATTACCCTAAAATTAAAAAGCTTCACATTATCAACACAAGAGAACTAGCCCCTTTCATTGCTTATTCAAAGAAAACCATTTCTACAATCAGAGAGACACTACCAGTATAATCAGGAATTGAGACTTACAGCACTTGCACTTAAAGAAAAGGTGACAGTTCAGTTTATGTCTTGGCCATTTGAAGCAAGACTGCGTGTTGCATCTTTTAGACTTGCAGATCTCTCTCCATGTATAGAATCACAGCCTCAGAGAAGATTAGGGTTGAAAGAGACCTTAAGAGGTCATCTACTCCAACCCATGTCTCAAAGCAGGACCAACTCCAACTAAATTATCCCAGCCAGGGATTTACCAAGCCGGGACTTAAAAATCCCTAGGGATGGAGATTCCACCACCTCCGTAGGCAACTCATTCCAGTGCTTCACCACCCTCCTAGTGAAATAGTTTTTTCCTGCTTTCCAACCTAGGTCTAATATCCCCACTGTAACTTAAGACCATTACTTCCTGTTCTGTCATCCGCTGCCATTCTCTTTGGACTCCCTTCCCCCCGCTCCCGCCCTTCAGATAGCTGAAGGCTGCTAACAAATAAGAACATAAGAACAGCCATACTGGGTCCGACCAAAGGTCCATCTAGCCCAGTATCCTGTCTGCTGACAGTGGCCAATGCCCCAGAGGGACGGAACACAACAGGTAATCATCACATAAACCCTCACTTGTCATCCATCCAAATCCCTTCTCACTCTTCTCTTCTGCAGACTAAATAAGCCCAGTTCCTTCAGCCTCTCCTCATGAGTCGTGTGCTCCAGAACCCTAATCATTTTCGTTGCCTTCTGTCAGATACCCCAAGTTATCCACATTCTTTCTGCATGAAGGGCCCAAAACTGAACGCAATACTCGAGATCTGTGGTCACTAACCTGTCAGTCCTGTGGCAGTGCGCCAAATCTGGCATCCCAGGAAGTACGCACGTTGCTCCTCCCCTCCCAAAAATAGCCGGGGACTTCCTTCCCCATGCTGCCTTCCTTCCTTCCTATGCTGGGAGGTGGGGGTGGGGAGGAGAAGTCCTGGGGCTGCGCACAGATCTGACATCTCAGGAAGCATACCCACCATTGTGGGGAGGGGAGGAGCAGCATACGTGCTTCCTAAGATGCTGGATCTGGCGCGCAGCTGAAGGACCCCCAGGTACTGACTGAGCTGTCCCTGTCCCCTCCCCCTGCCCCATGACTATCCTGCCCAGGGCCCCACCAGCAACCTGCCCTGGCCCCCACCAGCACCTTGCACCCTGAACCTGCTCCCTACCCAGGCCCCCATCAGCACCCTTCCCCCTGCCCAAACCCCCACCAGCACCCTGCTCCTGCCCCCATCCAGCACCCTGACCCTGCCTCCTGACCAGACACCCACCTGCACCCCGCTCCTACCCTCTCCCTCCTGGCCAGACACCTACCTCCACCCCAGCTTGCTCCTGTACCCTATTTTCCACCCAGATTCTGCACTCCCATCCCTATCCCACTCATTGGCAGCCCTGTCCCGCACACTGGATCCCTCATATTTGCCCCCACCTCAGAGCTTAGAGGGGCCCACAATTCCATTAACCCTGGAACTCAGAAGATTAAATCTGGCCTGAGGCCTTGAACCTCAGTCCTACCTAACCCCCCACCCCCCGCATGGTGCTAGAGCGCCAGGGGAGTGTGGTGTCTCAGTTGGGGCCACAACAGTGAGGCTTGGGAGGTTTTGGAGGGGTTGTTTTTTTGCATCTCACTTGTGTTGTCCCCGACTGATTTTTCTGTTGGTCAGTGACCTCTGACCCAAAACAGGTTCCTTGCCCCTCCCATAAATAAAGACAATGCTGAAACATTTTGTGTTTGACATAATATTTTATTTAAAAATGAAGTCTGGCCAACAAGCCCCCAATTGGGGCCAAGCCCCTATCTGGCCACAGCATCATAACACTCCTGCACCCCCACAAACTCCAATCCTGAGCCCATCATACACCTGAACCCCCTGTCCTGGCATCTCACATCCCCAAACTCCTGCACTCTCACATCCCAGTCTTCTGCCACAACACCCCTGCACTATCCACAGACTGCAAATCTGTGTCCTGAGCCCATGATGCTCCCAACCTCCCTGCCCTGAGCCCCTCATATAACCCAACCCAAACTCCTGCACCCTCACATCCACAAACTTAGGGCTTGCTCAGCACCCCAACTGTCCACCTGACCCCAACACTCCCCAGCCTGGAGCCCCCTACCTGAGCCAGCATCCCCTTCTCCACCTCCTCCTGCACCCAAATTCCCTCCCAGACCTTGCACCTCTCACCCTTTCCCACACCCAAATCCCTCATTCCCACCCAGAGCCCGTACCTCCTATCTCAACCCAGTGAGAGTGGGTAAGGGCAGAGGACAGCAAATGATAGAGAGCAGGGGAATGGAGAGGGCATGGTCTCAAGGAAGGGGTGGAGTCTTGGGGAAGGGATGAAGTAGATCTTGGCCTGCCTTAACATTTAAAAATGATCTTGGGTGTAAAATGTTTGGAGAACACTGCTCTTGATATGCCAAATAGAGGGGAATAGTCACTTTCCTCAATCTGCTGGCAGTGCCCCCACTAATGCAGCCCAATATGCTGTTACCCTTCTTGGCTACAAAGGTCTACTGTTTACTCATACTCAGCTTCTCGTCCACTGTAATTCACAGGTCCTTTCCTGCAGAATTGCCACTCAGCCAGTCTGTCCCCAGCCTCTAGTAGTACATGGGATTCTTCTCTCCTATGTGCAAGACTCTGCACTTGTCCTTGTTGAACCTCATCAGATTTTGTTTGGCTCAGTCCTTCAATTTGTCTAGGTCTGTCCCGGGGCAGGTTCTCTTTCTCCTCTCCCGGGTCTATGGCCAGCCTCGCACCCTCTATTCCCAGCAGGGGCCTGCTCCCAACACCAGGGCCTGATGGGCAGCTCAGCCCGAACTGGTCACTCAGAAAGGCTTGCTGTCCCTTTAAGGCAGGGCCCGCCAGCCGGTGGCAGCAAGTCATGGGACGGGGCTACCAGTAGGGGGACCTGGGCCCACCCTATTCCACCGGGTCCCGGCCCAGGGCCCTGTGAGTGGTAGGCGGACTCACCACTCCCTCGGCGGGGAATCTGTCCGAAACACGCCGAGGTCTCCAGGGCGGGAGAGGCAGCTCCTGTCCCCACCCTGGGCCACTTCCTACCGGATCTTGCAAGATAGCATCCCACAAGCTCGCCGGGCCCACGCCTTCCCTGGGGGCTACATCTCCCTAGTAGGCTGCAGGGGGGTCGTCCCAACTGGCACTCGGGTCGCTGTCGTCCGCCCTCTGATCGGCTGGCTGATGCTGGTCTGGAGCTCCCCGCGGAGGACCTTCTTCCCTGGAAGTCAGCCCAGACTGAGCCTCCCTCCAGGCCTTTATACCTGGGCTGCAGTCTGAGCATGCGCAGCAGCATCGTGGGGAAAGGGTTTTTTCAGCCAGGTGGGCCTGATTAGGATCAGCCTTCCCAGTGCGGGGCTGATACACCCCGTCACAAGGTCACTCTGGATTCTATCCCTGCCGTCTAGTACATCTACCACTTCCCACAGCTCAATCTCATCCACAAACTTGCTGAGGGTACAGTTGAAAACCAGCCCCAGAAAAAACTGCTGGGGCACTCCATTTGACACCAGCTGCCAACGAGACATCAAACCATTGATCAGCGTTCCCTCTAGTTTTTTCCACTCCGAGCAGAATGAATTTTCTTGTATGCACCAAAATGGAGGTGATGTGCAATACATCACCTCCACATTGGTGCACATAAAACGTATCATGTGATAGGGTTGGGCCAAGGGATTCTGAGTGTGAGAGCGGGACAGACATGATGCAGAAGGTTAGGGTATAGGAGTGTGAGGGCTCCAGCTGGGGGTGCAGGTTCTAGGGTGGGGCTGGGGTTGAGGAGCTCAGGGTTGGAAGAGAGGTTTGGGGTGCAAGGGCTCTGGCTGAGGGGCAAGCTCTAAGGTGGGGCTGGACCTATCAGGTTTGAGGTGCAGGAGGGGGACTCCAGGTTTGGGGAACGACTCAGGGCTGGAGGTCGGGGTACAGCAATGTTCCCTGTAAGTTGAGCGCTTGGGGGGGCCTCCCAGCAGTGATTCAAATGCTGACCAGATGATTAGCAGAGCACCCACAGCCACAAACAGCTGGAGATGTGTTTCTATTGGTGGTGCACATATGCACATGCCTTGATGCACACAACAAAATGTATTCCGTGCATGGATAAAAAGAAAGAACATTGCGGTACAAGAGGGTTATAGCAGGGGTGGGCAATAATTTTTGAGCAGGGCCCACTTCAAACATTTTTGAAGTGGTTGCAAACCAACCCAGAAGGGGCGGGGTCTTGGATAGAAGGGGTGGAGCCTCAGGCGGAAGGGGCAGGGCCTTTAAATAGCAGGAGTTGGAAGGGCTTGCGCCTCCCCTGTGGCTCCCAGGCATCTCGTTAATGGGGGATGGAAGCTGCAAGCCCTTTCAATTCCTGCTATGTAAAGGATTCACTGCTCCGGCCTCACTGCTAGCGCATTCCCTAGGAGCCAGGGACACATGAGCCCTTTCAATTGCTTCTATTTAAAGGGCTCGTGCCTTCCATAGGACTGCTTCCTGACAGCTGCCCGGAAGCCATGAGCCCTTTAAATAGAAGTAGTTGAAAGGGCTTGCATATGCCTGGCTGCCAGGCAATGGGCTAGCATGGTGCTGAGAGCCACAAGCCCTTTTAATTGCTTCTATTTAAAGGCCTTGCACCTGCCGGGTGGCTGCCAGGCCATGCAGCTGCCCGGGAGGTGTGAACCCTTTAAATAGAAACAGTTAAAAGGGCTTGCAGCTCTGGTGCTGTTAGCACCTTGTGTGGGAGCCAGAGCCATGCGAGACCTTTCAGCTGCTTCTATTTAAAGGGTTTGCGCCTTCCAGGCAACGTGATGCCTGACAGGTGTGGGAAGGAGCGAGCCCTTTAAATAGAATTAGTTAAAAGGGCTTGTGCTGCTCCAGCTCCCAGGCAACACACTAGGGGGCGGAGCCTGGAACAGCTGCATGGACCGGATCAAAGCGCTAGGTGGGCCAGATCCAGCCTGCTGAGTGATTTTTTCCCACCCCTGGGTTATAGACTTTGGGCTGGGGTTGGATTGCAAGACAGGGTAAAGGGTCTGGATTGAGGATGTGGGCTTTGGTTTGAGACTTGGTTTGAGGGCTTTGGGGTGCAGGAGGGTGCTCAGGGCTGGGAGGGGCTCAAGGTGGGGAGGGGGATTGAGGCTCAAGCATCCCTGGGCAGCTCCGCACTGGGGCCAGTGGAGAGGTAAAAGATCAAAGTTCAACAACAGTCATGTTAAGCCTGCTGATGCTGGCAGTTTTCAGATATGACCAAATCTTGTCCTGGGATATCCAGGATGGGTTCTCACTGAAGGCTTTGGCACCACAGTGTTGTTTCCATGGTGTGAACTAGGAATAGATTTGATTCTTACTCCAAAATCCCTCATCCTGAATAACCTGTCCAGGTCTTAGGAAACTCTACAGTTCCAAGCTGGAGAGGAATTCTTCTTGCTATGCAATGAAGCAGAAACAGAGCCCTCATTGCTCCAGTCTATGCACCTCACCTCAATGGAGGAAGGACACTGGAGCCTATAACCAAATCCAGTCCCCCAACAGCTTTGCCATGCCCTTAGGCTACGTCTAGACTGCAAGCCTCTTTCGAAAGAGGCTTTTTTGAAAGATACTTTCGAAGAAGCCTCTTTCGAAAAAGAGCGTCTAGACTGCAAGCAGTACTTTCGAAAAAGCAAGCCGCTTTTTCGAAAGAGAGCACCCAGGCAGTCTGGATACCCTCTTTCGAAAAAGCCCAGTTTGCATTCAAGCACGCCTTTTTTCGAAAGAGCACTTTCGAAAAAAGGCGTTCTTCCTCGTGAAATGAGGTTTTCCGCCGTCTAAAGAAAAGCCGCGTTCTTTCGATTTAATTTCGAAAGAACGCGGCTGTAGTCTAGACGCAGGTGAAGTTTTTTCGAAAAAAGGCTACTTTTTTCGAAAAAACCCTCGAGTCTGGACACAGCCCCAGAGCCAAGAGCCAAGCTGCAAAGCAGAAGAGGCTTTGGACAACCTCTTTCTCAATTGAACGCTTAATAGAACCACAGAAGTTCCACAATGACAAGAGCCCACTGCATCTAGGATTTGCGTTTTAGCGCTTGATCCTTCAAAGTGCTAAGCGCCTGCCAACAGATGCTCAGCACCTTCCAGATTCAGGCCCACTGGGTCTGTTTTGGATTTACAGCCAAACAGCAAAACCAAATAACTTCACAATAAATACAGAACAAATGCTTTCTGGGAAAAAAAAAACCACACACATTCTTTTCTACATAAAGTTTTTTTTTTCTAAATCGAGTATTTGCTTTTTGGTGTTACTTGTTGATACTGAGTCACATGCTACCAAGAAGTCAAACCAAGTTCAATGGGCTTGTTTAAATAAGATACGCAATGCACATCCCAGCTCCCAAGGAAAATTCCACAGTAAAACTGTGGAACACCCATATAACACTTTTTTCCCCCACTGTAAACAGAGGCCTGTGATTAGAGCCTGAGCTCCCATGGTTTTGATGCATACAAGTATGCTTTACACATACTATCTCAGCGGGCACTCATTATGCAGTCACACCAAAGAAAAAATAAATGCTTCACTGAACAAAGGAAGGAAGAGATTTTGCACTAGCTCTGTGGAAAGGCATTAACAAGTTAGACTAGAAAAGAGGAATTTGGATTATTGCATTCCCCATTTTATCCCTGCTTTGGGAATATTTACTAATAAACTAACACGGTATTTTAGGTGAAAACCCACTCAGTAGAAGTTTTAAACTTCGTGAATTACTAGCCACTGACACAGAAACTACACAGGTGTTTGAAATAACCTGGTAATGAAAAACCTGAGTAAATTATTAATTCAAGTTAAGCCACTAATAATAACCAATCCTTTAATATTTCGGTGGTAAAATGATAAATGTTCAGTTACTCGAGACAGTCACAAAAAGCCACAGTTGATTCAGGAGACACGGTCTGGTGCTTTGCAATATGTTGAACCACGTAGTCATAAAATTAACCTGTTGCTTTCAAAAAATGGACACAAAGAGATGCTACTTCACTGTGAACATCATTCTTAAAGAAATAATATATAATTCCTCGTTTCTATCCATCATCCTTTTTCCAAAGCAGAGCATACACACCTCCCATGAGTAATCAATACCATTCTCCATCCCTGTTGAAGAGTGCTGTCCAGCACAGCTCCTGGCTGTGTTGTTCCATGTTGTGGTACTCTGCCTTTAAAGTCATTTCATAATCTCCTTCACCCTCTTATCTTTGACATCCATAAATGGAAATCTTAATGTAAGATGCTGGTACCTGGCAAGATAGCTAAGCAAGCTACAGCACTTGTGTGGTCGTGCTACCTGAAACATCTTACCTATTTAGTGTCATTGTATCAGCAATAGAGAAGACATAAAATAGAAATAGGTGAACTAAATGGTATAGTTTAACCCACATATTCTTTCTCCTTCTATATAAACATAAACCCCTGAATCAGAGACAAGTTTTTTTTTCCCAGTGTGAAGGTTGGATTCTATTGATTACATTGTCTGATGCTGATGACAGCTACTCCCCCCATCCCCTCACCCAAACCAGTATGACTAGTACAGAATAAGGCAAGGATCATGCGTTTTCTGGGGGGAAGAGATACTATTGAATGACAACTTTGTAAAAGCTTTCTTTAAAGGACATTATAGAGGTTTACTCTAGAAAGGGTCATATTTCACAGACTATCTGTGCATAGTCCCCATTGATCTAAAGGGGTGTTGTGCATCTATATCTGAGGGCAGAATAGAGTCCTAAGAATGCGAAATCAGATTACATATTTGAATTAATGAGGTATGTAATCTATGTCAAAAAGCAATTGCATAGAAAATAATATTTGGATAGTTTAAATGTTATCTGCAGCAGTTTTCACACAAATTCTTAAATTAGACTCTGGGCATTAAATAACAATAAACTGAGAACATATTTATTCATGCAGTTCAGTGCAAGGAACAACATAAATAGCATGCTGGCTGGGTGGCACTTCTGTCCCCAAAGGCAATGCAAAGAGTATCAAAATAACAGTGCAAAAAGAAAATGTATTAGCCTCTAAAATTAAAGTAGTGGGGAGTTCAGTGTTAAGGACTGGGACTAATGCTATAGCTGAAGCTGAGAGGTACACAGACATTTATCAGAAGATAGTTTTTAAAGAGCATTTTATAGCATAATCAAATTACCTTAATATACTTTCTGAAATGAAGAGCCAGAAAGTGGCAGTGCAGTGATTTAGGCAAATAAAGTAGGCATTTAACAATAGGTCACACACGGCTCTGGAGACTGGAATTGCATTTCTGGAAGAGTAAAAGTTATCCAGGGCACCTGGATTGCATGCTGCTCTTTATGAATGTGCCATGGGATCTTCAACTGTCATCTCAACAGCCGCTAGAGACAGACGGACTGAAAGTCAGATCACTATCTCATCAAAAGCATGGCAGGTGGCACTGCACAGCAATGTCATCACTGAGTAGGAAGCCAAGTCCTAATATGTGATCGGAACCCATGAACTTGTGAAAGAGGTGAGGAGTGCTGCCCTCTGAGTATAATGTCACTAAGTTTCCTTTCCCTCACCTCACTCAGAAGAAGTGGCATGGGGATATCCTTCACATCAAAACCAAAATCCAGAATTCCCTTTATAACAACACTGCCCTCGGTTGCAGACTCCTTTCCTTGATCAAGAAGGTTTTAGAGAAATTCCCTCAGAAAAAATCCTTGTTTGAGCATTGCTCAGCCCTTAAAAATAATTGACCATTTACTACTTCTATTCACACACATGTGTGCACATGCACAGAGTCCTGTGGCATCTTAGGAAGCATCTACACAGCACTCATTTTGTAATACAGCACTCTTCCTCTGACTTCCCTTATTCCTCATACAATAAGGGTTACAAGAACCGGAGTAAGAAGTCCTCCAGCTTTACAGTATTTCAACACTATTTTGAAATAACTGCCTGCTGTATAGACGCAGACTAAGTTATTTCGGAATAGTGCTAGTTATTTTGAAATAGTGTTGCAGTGTAGACATACCCTTAGAGACAAACAGATTTACTAGAGCATGAGCTTTCATGGGTAAAACCCACTTCATCAGATGAATTAGAGTGGAAATTACAGTGGCAGAGGTATAGCTATATAAGAAAAGAAGAAAATTACTTATCAAGTGTAGGACCAGTGCTAATGAGGCCAATTAAGTCAGGGTGGATGTGGCTCACTCACAACAGCCAGGGAATTGCAACAGGGTTTGTTGCAGGGATCCCCATTGACAACTCTGTCCACATAGCTATACAAGCAACACCATCGCAGGACCTAACCACATAAGTCACACCATCAGGGGCTCATCCACCTGCACATGCACTAACGTGATATATGCCAGCATGTACTAGCAATGCCCTCTGCTATGTATATTGGGCAAACCAGTCTCTGGGCCAAAGGATAAATGAACACAAATCAGATATCAAGAAAGGTAACATACACAAACCTGTAGAACACTTAACCTCCCTGGACATTCAGTAATGAATTTAAAATTAGCCACCCTTCTACAAAAAAGTTAAAACCACATTACAAAGGGAAAGAGCAGAACTGAAATTAATTTGCAAATTCAATACAATCAAATTAGGACTGAATAAGAATTTAGATTAGTTATCTCACTACAAAGGCAATTTCCTCTCTCTTGGTATTCACTCCTCATCAGCTGCTATCAGTGAGCCACATCCACCTTGACTTAATTGGCCTCATTAACAGTGGTCCTATACTTGATCGGTAACTTCCTTTTTTTCTTATATAGACACACCCCTGCTTCTGTAATTTCCACTACAATTCATCTGATGAAGTGGGTTTTACGCACAAAATCTTATGCCCTAATAAATCTATTAGCCTTTAAGGTGCCACAGGATTCCTCAGGTTTTTTACAGATACAGACTAACACGGCTACCCCTCTGAGACTGCTTCTACACAGTAAATGTCTGTTGGTTCTATACAATCACAAATGTCTGTTTAAAAATGTTTTTCCTACAGGAGTTTGGTGCTTATTTGCCAAATTGAAGGCACCTTAAAAATAGTTAGAAAGACAAATATGACTTAACAATACTGAATTGCTGCTGTCCAGCGGCCCTATACCTGGATTCTTGCTAGCTAAAGCCTGTATCAATTATAGGAATTCCAAATAAGCAATATCAGGGAAGCAGAATGAACATTTGAATTTGATCTGAATCTGTGGGTACGTCTACACAGTAGCATTATTTCAAAATAACTAGCATTATTTTGAAATAACTTAGTCCGCGTCTACACAGCAGGCAGTTATTTTGAAATAATGTCAAAATACTGTCAAGCTGGAGGACTTCTTACTGTAACTCCTACAACTCTCATTGTACGAGGAGTAAGGGATGTCGAAGGAAGAGTGCTCTAATTCGAAATAATGCTGTGTAGAATGAGGCATTTAAATGGGTAACAATAATATCCAAAGTTTGGAAAAGATAAACATTTATAAGGGATGTAAACCCTCATTTAGGGCATAAGCTAACCACTAAATGCCTGGGTTAAGGAAAAAACCCTCTATATTTTAGTTAGTTTTTCCTCTCAAGCATATTGAATACTGACTAATGCCAGAGACAGGATACCAGGTTAGACAAACTACTGATGTCAACTAGCATATGGCAATTCCAGTTCGCAGTATACACACACACTTTATCAAATATGGACTAGATTCATACATACATGATGGTAACCCTTCTCTCAACACATGGAAAGTCCGATACAGCCGCTCCCCAAGTTACGACCACCTCCACTTACGATTATCCGCACTTACAACCGATGCGGTCATAAATGCGGATCCGAGTTACGAACGGCGATCCACGATTATGAACAGCACGGTCGCCATGTAACTCTATGGGATCCGAATTACGAACACTTTGAGTTATTGACCAAGTATTGGTCCATAACTTGTTCGTAACTCAGGAAGTGGCTGCATTTCTCAAACTATTAATACTATAGCGGGTACTTTATACAACTGGAGAGAAGCTTGAAATCTCCCCTTTCCCAGGGGATGCCACAAAATACCAAACCTTCATTACATTACGAGGACAAGAAAAGCTATTGCTAGAGTTTTCTAAAATATATTAATTATAATTTCCTCTGTCTGAGATTCATCCATTGTACTAAAGCAATCTGGCTTTGCAGGCAGAGGAAGTAACATGAAGAATAGGACTAACAGAATTGCTAAAAACTCTCAAGAATTTCCAGAAAAGTTTTAATATATATATATACGGTACATTCAGAATACATGGTGGTGTTGGGCAGTGTTAATGCTTTGTTGGCACGCTTTTGACACAACCTACATAACTTGCATCCAAAACTCACACCATAAAATCTTTATACAACTCCATCAGGGATTACATGGGAGAGTGTGTAAGTATACAAATGTTTGCCCTGCTCAACATCTCCAAGAAACATAAAGCCCCATAAATGGACTTCTGGGGGAAAAAAAGAAATAACTTGTGTCTAGCAACTAGAAAACAGGTGCCAAGTAGGCTCTGATTCCCCATTCTAGTGAGTGAAAAAATATGGACTAAATGCTCTAAGCTATATTGTGTTTTTCATTGGCTATGTACATTATACTCAGAATTACAGTTTATCTTAGCAATGGTTATATTTTCTCTCATTGAAAACATGGAACAGGTAGAGAGCAAATACTTTATTTTATGGATTCTCACAGTACCTTTCATGATTTTGGCTTTCAGAATGAATCTGAGAAAAAATTAAACAGGAGCAACAACTTTGCAAAGTTTTTTGGTTTCCAAAAACAAGATGACACATTTCTTGAATTCATAAGACCTGATCCATGACCATGCATTTGTCTTTCTTACTGTGTTGTCTAGTAAGCATTTTTTCAAAGAGTTTCCATTTACAAAATATAGAAAAGATTCCAAAGCCCTCAACTAACTGGGGGAGAGGGAGAAATATCAAGAGAATAGAAAAAATAAAACAGCCCCCTCACCACACACTGAGAATAAAAATATTCCATAAATTAGTGTTGGATTTGCTAATCTCATGAAATCAAGGCAACTGTATTTTTCAGTCAAAATATCAAACAGAATTTCATCCTATCTTATACTTAGTTTACCTGAATGAAGTAATCCTATCTCATGAATCAGACTGTATGCAAGTATGTACCTCTCAAGAATTATGTTTCTTTCCTCCTTGTGTTATCTCTATTCCATTAGCGCATTACCAAACAAAATGCTAAGCCTTTAAAATAAAACATTATGTACTTTCTAGTAAAATGTACATTTTATTGCTGAAATAATATAAGTAGAAAAGTTGTTCATCAGTCATATTAAGCATCTGAAAGATATTTGTACCAACAAGACATATTTTATCCATACTTGTTTAAACATTTCACACAAATAGCTCAAAACAACTTAAAAGGATAACTGTTTAAAAAGTATTAATAAAATCCATTCTTACCACTTTGAAATGAAACTGGAAGAGAAAAGAACGTAGCATCAGCATATTAGTCAATGAGTCTAGGCTTCTTTATTCACTGTGAAAGTAGTAATTTCCCTGCCATGTTTGAAAAACAGGTCTTCATTATACACACTATCAATACACAGCCTTCATACTGTACAGTGCCTTGGATAGATGCCCATCAAAACAAACTCTGTTAATGCTCTACAGGTTTTTCAAGGTAACATCACATCTATTCTTCAACTTGAGACGTCCTGTTCAATTTCATATATTCAACAATTTATTGTGGGTCATTTACAAAGATCAAAGGTAGCTATGCCATGCCAACAACCGCTGCATTTCACATAAACTGAAACCTGGAATTAGTTCTGGCACTAGTGCATTATTAGTAAACTGTAAATTAAACTACGATTAGTGCTAAGCCAATGTCAAATAGACTTTAAGCATTTCTCTGCCCATCCAAACACACACAAAAACAATAACTGTCTACTTGCAACTAAAGCCACAAAGGTCTCGCTCTAAAGATCTTTGTGTGACTATCGAACATTTACAGACACACAGAAACAATAAGCTAACCAAATTGTCTTTTCCAGCATAAAGTAAGAACTGGTCACAGCTCAATCTCTCATAAACCTACTTGACAGATATAATGGGAAAACATAAGGAAAGGAGAGAGCATGAATGGGGGGACATTTGGTGAGGAGAGTTAGGGATATTTGGTAGAAAGAGGAGGAGAAATTGAGGGGATGGGACAAATCATTTTCAAAGAAAAAGGGGAAAGTCTCTTCTGATTGGCTCCCTGTCCAATTCTCCTACTTGCAGGAGAAGCGCAGCCAATTAAAGCTCTCTGCACATGCTGAGAGCCTTTCAAGTCTCTGACCTGAAAGGCCAAATTAGTATTTCCACACCTCTCTGCTCCCCAAGGCCTCTTGACCCTTTGATCAGATAGCCTCAGACCTGGAAGGGGGAAGATGCTCACAAACCCAATCCTCGGACTAGTTGTGAGAGTTAAAGAGCTTCTAGTGATGGTGGAAGTAAACAAGGGTCCCCTGATGGCAGTCCCACAGAGAAGTCTGAAAACACAGTCTACCTTGAAGATGTTTTACATGTTGGAATATTTCTATACTGCAAAGAAAAACCTGCAGCCAAGTTGGACCCTGGGGCTTGGATGGCGGGTCTATTTCAGTACAAGTGCAGTGTTCCAGGCTCAGGCTGGACCCAGGACTCTGACCCAGCAAGCTGGGATCACCCTAGAGCCTAGTCACCAGTTTACACTGCAATGAAACAGCCCTGCAGCCCAAGCCCCAGGCGTCCAAGCCAGCTGGCCTGGGTCAGACATGGCTTTTTCTTTGTAGAACTGACATACCCCTCCTGACCAGCTCTTTCCCTAGGATTCTGAAGAGGGGCTGGTAACTGGGAGAATAATCAGAGCAGTATGCTTGGGAGGAAGGGGTGCCGCCCCACCACAGCTCCTCACGGCCAGACATTCCTTCCAACTGTATCGGCACATTTGATACAAGAGGATGGAGGGAAGTGAGGCAGCTGCTGGAAAGAAGAAAGGAAATACACCTCTTCTTATAATTTATCATCATTGCATTTATTACAATAATGCCTGAGGACCAACCAAGTCTGGGGCCCCCCTGTGCTAGACACCGAACAACAACAGAGTAGCAGGAAGCCCCCGCCCAAAGATTTTATATATTTTAGAAACGTGCGTCTGACTGTCCGTTCAAGAATGCCTCCTAAATGGTAAGAGCCAGGACCCGCAAATTTGTTAGGCAGCTTCCTCTTACCCTACTTAAGGCAAGGTCAAGGGAGGGGTCTGGCAGGAGGAACAATTATACTGTAGAATGATCACTGGGGGCCAGCAAGCACCCCAGCAAAAAGCCACTGGCTGGCAGCACCCGGCACCGCGGCCCTGGCCCGAGAAGCAGTTACACCACAGCCCCAGCTCTAGCATGCAGGGCAGCCACCACGCAGTCCCACTCTGGGAGCAGCCAGGCAGCCACCCTGCTTCAGCCCTAGAGAAGGCAGAGAGCTGCCCAGCTGTTCTAAGGCTTTTCTTTTAAGCAACCCCCACTCTCCCACCAAGCCTAACACCAGCTTGCCTTTTCCCACTACCAGATAGGACCTAATTAGTGCAGGGCTGCAGGAACACTGCTGTGCGGCTCTGCTAACAAGGTGGGCGGGACTGAAATTCTTTTTGCGTGCCGGCACAAGTGCACACCTTAGAGGGAACTATGGCCCTACCTCAGATTTAATGATTTAAATGAAGCATGTACAATTACATTTCATTTTCCAAAAAGCAAAAATGAATTGAGTTAAGGACCTGAGCAATGCCACGTAAATCTTTCAGAAGTGAATAATGATTAAAAAAGAAGAGTCATGCAGAATTCCAACAGCTAAGGGATTCAGACGCTGTTGTGGAGGAAAAAAACCCGTGAAATCATTATTAGCCTGGCTTATGGCTACATTTCAAAAAGCAAATCGGATACTGAGCTGCACCAACAAGGGGCAAACAAAACACATCAAATGCAATGATAATTTCATCGCAAAGAGAACTGATTGATTTGAATTCTAGTGTAATGGATTAAACAACAATCACTTTATCACAGCAAATGTATCCTGGGCCCCTGAAGAGAATATTACTATAAACAGGCAACTTTAGACATGATTCTGTGGTCAATATCATTTTAAAGAAAAGGCTGAGGGATTGATTGTCTTGTCAGTGGAGAAAAATTCATCTTTCAGCTCTAATATTTGAACTATTCCAAATAGTGAAGGGGATGCACAAAGTGATTTCCAAACCTGGATGCCTAAAATTACATGGTTAAATACATATTCTCCCATCTGTCAATTTGACTATGGAAATACTGATGATGTTTTTAGACCTCCTGCACTGACTCAATACAAGCACCATCATATAAAGAGATGGAATCTTGGATTTCCCCTTTTTTTTAATCAACACTACCTTCTCCCTCCAGCTTGCCTCCAACATCCTTCCTTTTCCAAACAACCAGTTACATGTGCCTGATTCCTGGCCAGGACAACAGGAAATAGAGCTTCCCCTATGGCCCATGCAATTCTGTGTATACTAGTCTTGCCTCCTGGTTTATGAGAAATTTACAGTAATGCCTCCATAGAGATCTTACCTTTTACTGGCCCCAAATACCTGGCACATGACATACACATTGTTTTCAGCTCTTGCATGTGACAATGAAATGTGCTGCCATTTCTATTTGGTTTCATATTTTTAACTCTTTTATTCTAACTCATGATCTTCCAATAATGATAGTGGAAAATGGATTATCTCTGAGGGTTCAAAACGGAAAGAGCTGAATATCTGAAAGAGGAGGACATGAGGCCACCTCTTGGGATGTGCTCTGCACCTGCAGGATTGATCGGTCTCTCAGTTTATTTGCTGTTAGCATTAGGAAGTCCAGGGTCCTGACGCCACCAACGTACACTAAAATCCCAGCACTAGATGCACAACTGCATCACTAGAGGTCGACTTGGAGCAGTTGGGAAGTACAAAGAAGGGGGGAACTGCCCATTTATTGGAATGGATTTATGTAATTCTGCATTCCTTTCCTTTACTGTTCTGTGTATAATAAAGTTAGAGATGTAGTTTATTCTTGGTGTTTACTGGCTCCTTTCATATCTAATATCGCGAACACATGACACCCGCTGATCCCCAATCTTGTCGGGTGATGGTTTGACTCCAAAGTAGGGTTGGGCAAAAGGGACTCCGTGGGCCAGATTCGGCCCACCAAGTGGGTTGATTCAACCCGCAGAGGCCTGGTCGCTTCCCCACCCCCAGGCCAATTAGGGTCTGGGGGCAGGGGAAGCACAAAGTTTCCTCTGCCCTGCCAGGAGCATGCGGCACTTTGAAGCACCATGTGTTCCTGGCAAGGTGGGAGGAGACTTAGCGCACTACCATGCTCCCAAGCCCTGATTGGCCTGGGTGTGGGGGAGCATGGGAAGTCACCTTCTACCATCAGGGGCATGGGTGCTTAGTGGGAAGGGGGGGCACAGGGGACCCTCCCCACCCCTCCCCACCCCCAGACCAATCATGGTCTAAGGGTGGGGAAGCCTGGAAGCATCCTGGCCCCACCCCTTCCATTTGAGGCCCCGACCCTTGAAGTGGCCTCCGGCAAAAAATTATTGCACACCCCTGCTCCAAAGGCAGCTTAAATCAGTCTCAGGACTTCACTATTCTACAGTGTTCCCTGTAAGCTGGGTGTTTGGGTGGCCACCCATCAAAAGCCACCCAGCCAATTAGCAGGGTGCCCACAGACAGCAGCATGTGTTTCTAGTGGTGGTGCACATCTGCACATGCCTCGATGCACATAACAATTTATTCCACATATTGATGGAAAAAATTAGAGGGAACATTACCTACAAGCATTACAAAAGGGCTTGTGTCACATGGAAATGAAAAGCCTGCATCACTTTACTGGCCACACTCCCATCCTGGCCATATATTGACCCATCCCACAGGCAGGGTCCTCAAGGAGTAGGGAGTATGTAATGGAGAATCCCCAGAAGAACTAAAAAAGATGGCTTTAGATCTGAAGTTACAAGAGGAGGAGATTTTTTTAAAAGACCTTTCTTAAAATGGCCAACCTTATTAATTTTGTTCTTAAACCACAAAGATGAAGCTATGTATTTGTGACCTTAATAAAAATCACAAACGATCAGATGTTTTGAAAGGAATGGAATAGTGCAAATTCTGAGAGATATTCTGTTTTTATTGGAGAGAGAACTCACATGAAAAATGAGGGAGACAGGTGAGTTAATATCTTTCACTGTAATATTGTATACGGGCAGTTGATTCATTTACTTATCATCTGAGGTCTTGTCTACACTGGCATGTTCTGTCACCAAAAACTGCCTTTTGTTGATAAAACAGTGAGAGCACACACATTACAATGCAACTTTTGTGGGAGAAAAACACCCAGTTTTGGTACCAAAAAGCTTCCAGCTCTGCGAGAGACTTTTGTCTTTTCCCCTCCCTATATTGTCATCAAAGAGCCAGTGTGGACTCTGTAGCTTTATTTAGAGAACTGGCTTCTGCCAGTATCCCACAATGCCTACCCTGATGCCTGTGCTCAGTGTTTTGGGATCTCTTCTTCCCTGCAGGCATGTGCCCCACCCGTCAGAGCCCCAGAAAGTATCTGACAGCTGAGTGAGTCACTCCGTTTGGAGAACAAACAAACAGAGCAAAATGATTGGAATGCTCCTGTTCTGCCTTGCTAAAAACCCAGCAGCAGGCAGACTGCTGCTGCAGGTGGAGGGCTGGAGAGACTGCTGTGCTGCTTTGACATTCCTTGGCACAGAGAGCTCACAGCTAAGGCGGCTGTGGGAGAACTCGGAGAGAATTGGAAGAAGCGCAGGGATCAGCTCTGCTTTCCCAACCCGGACCGCCAAGCCAGAACACTACACTGGGGGATGCTAACCCACATTGCTTGGCTCTGTCTGTCTACAGGGGAGCTAAAAATGTGGCCATGAAATGTCGACAAGGGGAAGCAGAAAAAAAGTCTGACTGATTTTCACTTTTACCAACTTTTGCATGTCAACAGCATGCTTGTCTCCAAACCTTCCCAGTGTAGACATACTCCTCAGAGTCTTTGTCTTTCTAGCCCAGAGGCAATCTCCCCACAAACCAGTTTGATGGCTCTGTTTTCTTTTTATGTAAATGTCCCTTCATTGTCTCTGCCTGACACTGGAGGATCAGACCAAACACTCTGTTGTCTAAGAGAGACTGGTAACCAAACACATTTTATTAACATAATTCTAGTACGTATCCATAACTTTTTGACCACACCTCATACACACCTCTAGCAATAATATTAATGATCAGTGAGTTATTCCTTTTCCACGGATATATTATTACATGCCAAATTTGGGGTACATTTCATGACTGTGTGTTAGTTGTAGTATGTCAGGTCCTGACATGAGTTGCTGACACAAAGTAATGACTCACCCATGACCTCTGTGTCATACCTTCCTGACATTGGCCACGGGCAACACTACAGGCATCAAAGTTTCCCTGAACCCATAAACTAAGGGGCCCCTTTCCCACTCTTTAACATCCATACTCTCTTACAATTGCTTTACACCAGGCCTCAGCAAAATACGGCCCGCGAGTCAGATCCGGCCCGCCAAGCCACCAGATCCGGCCTGAGGAGAGTCCCAGGCAGGCTCCTCAGCTTGCCCCGCAGCCCTGCGCACCATGCAGAAATGTGGCTGCAGGGCTCCGTTTCTATTTTAAAACTGGAGGGGAGGGGGGGAAGTTTTAGGAGCCATCCTGCCCCCAGCACATTCTCATTGGCCAGTTTCTGGCAGAAACCAGCCAATGGGAGCTGCTTGTTAGAGTAACAGGCAGCTAAGAAGAATCACACCCCCTCTCCAGGGCTCACTTATTCATGGAGCCTATGGCCAGGCAAACAGGCTGGCTGGGAAACATTTTAAGTTCTGCGGGCAGGCAGGCTAGTTTGGCAGCTGACAAGTAAGTCTCTCGGTCACAGCCTGCTGCTGGCACCCCAGCCTTTTCCTGCCCCAACTCTCTGCCTCTCCCCGCCCACACATACCCAAACCCTCTTTTCTCCTCTTACACCCACACCCCCTCCCAGATCTGGCACCCCAATCTCTTACCCCAGATCACAATCCCCTCCTCCCCTAGGTCACATCCGAAATCCCTGAACTCCAGTCCCCTGACCTAGGTCACAATCGCCTGCTTCATCCCAACTCCCTCCCAGACTCCAGTCTCCTTCCTGCACCTCAGTCCCTTACCCCAAGCTCCCTTCTGCACCCAACCTTCATTCCAGACCCCGCATCTCCATTAATATCATAGAAGAGTGTGGCCCTCGACCACTTTCCAAAATCTTGGAGTGGCCCCCCCCCCATCAAAAATGATTGCCCACTCCCTGCTTTATACCCATTTGGACCACCCAGGTCAGTAAATGGTTTAGTCATCTCCAGGAGGCACGAAAACAGATCTCATATCACCTCAAGTCAGCCCTGCTCCCAGCAGAGTTCTAGGTCACACTCAGCAGTTTTTTGGGCCACAGCACTTTGCAGCTATGCCTCAGTTTCACAACTTTCAGGTGGTGGTGGCCTACAGCTATTTACCTAGGTGTGCTAGGGTCTCACCCTCCTAGCACATGCACCTTTTTAGTTGTTGCATGCTCACATGCTGATTCAGTTTCCTGGAGAGGGTTTTCCCCTTCAGCTACTGAGTTTGGCTATGGCAGGTTTGTATCTGTGCCTTTGGACTCAAACCTGTTACCTCATTACAGAAAACACAACAAGAAAAATCCCGTATTTCTAAATTAGAATCCCAGAACCACCCAGAATGTCCATAATGACTCGGGCTACAGGCAGAGTGAGGGAAATACTTCTGAAAGTGTATTCAGAAATCACTTCCCAGAGTGAGGAAGGCAGAGCACCCACATCTGGCTGACTCCCAGTCCTTAAATCAGGCACATCCTTATGTCCTTCCTCCTTGGTCTCATGGGTGCGATTTGCCTCTCTCCTCTCCTCTCCTCTTCAAGCAGCCTGTGTTTGTCCTGGTCAGCAGACTTCTGTTGCTCCAGCTCTGCCCCTTTGCTCTGAAACACGGCCTCCAGTTCGCCCCTTCTCTCATTCTCTAGCAACACTTCCACTCCAGCCTCCAGAGCTCTGGACCTCTTGCCATTGTTGCTGCCTCTTGTGGACAGTCAGGGGAACTCTCTGCTTGGTCTTCAGCATTAACTTCCCCTATTTTGTGTCTCATACATGCTGGGATCAACTCAGCTACAAATACCCAGCAAATAAAAAAGGTATGTCCTGTACTTTTCCATAGGGTAAAGAGTGAAAGCTTCCTTCTAAGTCCCGCTTTGATATCCACACACGCAAGAATGCGAAGAAAATGCTTGCAATGTACATGCCTATTGAAAAGACAATAACTTGTCCATTGCAGTAACTAATTCACCTGCAGTGTCTTAACTGCAATGTTTTCTTGTTGCTATAGTTATAGCTTCTGATAAGGGCAGAGTTCAGCAGCTGCAGTACCCTCCAATAGCAACCTCAGCTATTTAATGTTTTTGTACAGCATGAGGATAATGGGAGCAATACAAGGCACTTTCCTCCCTTTTTCCTTACAGAGGCAAACAACCTTGGAATCACTAGTCAGACCACATGTTGGTTCTGCAACTGGCACCAATAAAAACTGGCTGCTAAATCCCCTGGTATTAACTTGCTGATACGAGCAGCGCCAGATCTTCAACTGGGGGCCATATGTGCAGGATGTGTTAATGCTCCAAAACACCAGTCTGTTGAACCAGCAAGTTTTGATTACTATTACAGCTGTTTTTTTATGTGCTAATTAGTTTCACAAATTCAACATTTGCACATTTAAGCAGATTCCTACACAGGGCAAACAGATGAAGTAACGTAGACAGAGCAATCACTTTTAGTGCTGTGCTTTTTTCTGCTGGACTCCTCAAAGTGTCTTTTACTTCTTTACAGAAGAGTCTATCAGCTTTGAACAGGTTTTTTTAAAAAACAATTCTACTGTTTGCAGTAATTCCATAAAGCAATTTGGGTCACAGACACTATGTGTAATTGTATCATAACTGATTACACTATCTTGCTTAATGAGATTTGTCTGCATTGCTCCATTTTATACAAAATTGGCTGGCCCCAAAAGGATGCACTGGATGGCGGTAGGAGATTCAGGTAATCCTTCTGTCCATGCTGATATACGAAGTAGCCATACATTGGGTGTGTTACTCTTATTCTCAGTACTCTTATTCTCAGTTCCCAGTAAGGATGTTAACGTGCAGTCGACTACAATTAACCGATAAGCCAATCCTGTAAATTACATGCATTCCTCGCCCCCCTTGCTGCCTCTATATTAATCTTTGAAATGTACAAGAGCCTTGTACATTTCAAAGGCTGAACTCCACATAGCACTTCTGTCTTTGAAATGTAGCAAAAGCCAGGTGGGCTCTTGCTACATTTCAAAGCAGAAGCTCCCTTATTGACTAATCAAATAGTCAATGGAAATTCCATTGACTATTCGATTAGTTGATTAATCTAATTTTAACATTCCTAGCCCTGACCCAATAGCTGCGTGCTAAGCACTGCCCATATCTGATCTAGTTTTTGTACACAGCCATTTGAGTGTTCTTATAGACTGCCACCATCAGCATTGTTGCACATCCCATTAGACAGTCACGGTGAGATGATTTATTATTTCACGACAGGCGATGTGGCAGAAGTGCTGGCATTACTTTTCTTAATATCTATTAAATGTTCAATACAATACACGGCTAAAAGTCTTGGTTTTCTTCTGATATACAGAGGCACAGTTCACATTGAAGCAAATATGAATGTCATTAAGAGACTCGCGCTTCGTTTCAGATCTATGAACATTTTACAAATATCTCCAAAGGTATTTCACCCTTTGTAAAAGCAAAAACAAAATAAAGCACATAATGTGCACAATATAGCGTGAAAAACTGAAGACAGAGAAAAACGGCTGGTACTCTTTTGCTGAACAAAGGAGTTATTTAAACTAATATTACTACAGGTTGGATCTCCCTGGTCCAGCACCCTCGGGACTTGACCAATCTGAACAAGGGAGTTTGTGGGATTCGGGAAGGTAAGGATTCTCCCACGAGGCATCCAGTTTCCCAGCTGGCTCCCGTCCCGGACACTAACTCTGCAGCCATCCTGGGCTGTACAGGCTGCATGTCCAGCCCCAAGGTGTACCAGCCACCCACCCCTCTGCAGATGGACTCCCAGCTGATACCTACTGAGGCTCTCTGGTCCAACAACATCTGTGGTGATACTGGTTGTTGCCGGACCAGAGAGGTTCCACCTGTACTACAGCACATTCCACATGAGCACAATAAAATGTAGTGTCATGACCAATGAGAGTTACACGGGTATTATCATACCTATTTTTACATCTTGCTTCTGGCCCATACCACTCTAATGAGCTTGGGGGCACTGGAGCTCAGTCTGATATGCTGGTTCATGGATTGCATGTCTTTTTGGATTCCTCTGTGTTAATAGATGTCCAAACAGCCAAAGCAACAGACAACATCCACTTATCTAGGCTAGGGATGTTAACTATTGGTAATTTTACTAGTCAAGTAGTTGATGGAATTTCCGATAGGCACTTCTGCATTCCTCCTTTGAAATGTACACAAGCCCCCAATGGGGCTCTTGTACATTTCATTTCAAAGGAGGAATGCAGAACTCTGAGTGCAGCCAGTGGGAAGTCCTGCTGACTCGGGCTGGATGCAGTGAGCCAGCTTTGAAATGTACAAGAGTCCCCAGCAGGGGTCCCCACTGATCCCGGGCTCCATGCTGTGCTGCCAATTTGAAATGCCATTCAGAGCCGGGTTTGTGCAGAAATGCCACACTGGAGCCCGGGATCAGCTGGGGAGTCCCCAGCTGACCCCAGGCTCCATGCACGGCAGCGCCGCACAGCTGAGCCGAGGTAGCATTTCAAAGGGGCAGCCCCACACAGCTGAGCCTGGGATCAGCTGTGCAGCACTTCCCCTTTGAAGGTCCTCCTCTTCCGCCTGCCCCTTTGCTGTCTCTATCTGCTAGAGTGTAGCCAGACAAAACCCCATCTTGTTTTTCCACGAGCCCCATCTTGTTTTCCCCCCCCCCAGAGAGCAAGAGAAAGGCAGTCAGCCTTTGATGCCCTGGGAACGCAGGTGTGGTGCCTGTCCCTTATTCTACCATAAACAGAAACCAGACAGTAAATGGGCTAGCTGACGACTGGGAGGCCTCCCGTCGCCGTGATGGCTAGTATCAGTAATTGACACGCCTGCACTGTCTCGGGAGAGGAATCTTCGCCCATCACATACCAGAGGTGCCCATTGTCTGCATCTTCCCAGGTGTGAATTATGCTTTGCACCCTTCGTGGGAAACTTGGCATTCAAAGCCATTTTTCCTGATTGGCCACTTAAGACCAGGAAGAAGCCCATGTGACCCAAGGGGTATAAAGAGGGTTGAGTTGCCCACCCAATTTGAGCTCCAATCACCTACACCTGCTGGCAGGTATTGATTGTCTCCCGAGGTCCGTGGGACGCCCAACCTCGCCCTACTTCTTCCCGAGGGATTGAGAGAAAGACGCTGGCCACGCCAAGTCTGGAACGCAGGGGTGAGAATTGTACCTGCAATGTGTTTTTCTTTATGTGTACACTCTAATTGTCTCTCTGTTGTAAGTTAGTTACTTTATTATAGTTTTCTTAAAGTCAAACTGCTTCATTTCTATTGTAAATCACCTTTGGTAAGGTGATTTTGCTATAAACTTTGGGAACAAGTGGGGTGCCCTCATTCACTTATAAAATATATATATCTATATACACTGAACCAAGTTTCTTTATTTCTTTTCTCTTTCTTTCTCCTATAAATAAGCCAGTGCGTGTCAAGCTTCTGACTTGAACCCGTGCTGCTGTACCCGAACCGAACACAAACAAAAGAACTTCAGCCGGTCATAAAGGGACAGATATAGGGAGAGCTTGGGCGTTTGAATTTGTGTCACACCCAGGTGGCAAAATTCAGTTGGGGCGCTTCTCAGTCTCCCCGAGGCTGCCCGCTGCGAAGGAATTATGAAATTCTAGCAGCTAAAATCTGAAGCGTAATAAGCTCTTCCTGTACACACTGGGGCGTCTGTTAGCCTGTTTGGCTACCCTCTGCGACGGGACCTCGGTCCTAGCAGTAAAGTCACGGACGTTAAACTACTTTTCAGGGTGCCCTCCAGCCTCCTAGGCTGCCCGCTGCAACGAGACTCTGTGTCTCAGCAGTTGAAGACTTGGGTGTAACACACACGCACACACTGCCCTGACCGTCGGCTGACATAGAGGCAGCAAGGGGGGAATCTACTCGTCAACTGATTATCCGATAAGCATTTGCTTGTTGGATAGTCGACTAGTCCTTAACATTCCTAATCTAGGCAGATGGCCAGAGGCCTATGCTCCATCTTATCTGTCCCAGAACTGAATACTGCAAACAGATGTGGTTGCCTCATCTCAAAAATATATCTTGGCATTGGAAAAAGTTCAGAAAAGAGCAACAAAAATTATTAGGTTTGGAATGGCTGCTATATTGGGCAAGATTAATAAAACAGGGTCTTTTATAGGTGACAGGTTTTAAAAAAATGGAGTATTTCTTTATACAATGCAGAATTAATCTGTGGAATTCCTTGCCAGAGAATGTTGTAAAAGACAGGGCTTTAAAAGGATTCAAAAAAGAACTAGATAAATTGATGGAGGATAGGTTCATCAATGGAATAGAATTCCCCTCCCTCATGAATTTACAATAACTGAAGATTAAAAAAATTAAGTAACCACAACAGAACCATAGAACTGTAGGATTGGAAGGGACCTCGAGAGCTCACCTTGTGCAGTCTCCTGCACTCAAGGAGGGTATGTCTACACTACCCCGCTAGTTCGAACTAGCGGGGTAATGTATGCATACCGCACTTGCTAATGAAGCCCGGGATTTGAATTTCCCGGGCTTCATTAGCATAAGCGGGGAGCCGCCATTTTTAAATCCCCGCTGCTTCGAACCCCGTGCAGCGCGGCTACACGGGGCTCGAACTAGGTAGTTCGGACTAGGTTCCTATTCCGAACTACCGTTACTCCTCGTGAAATGAGGTGTACCGGTAGTTCGGAATAGGCACCCTAGTCCGAACTACCTAGTTCGAGCCCCATGTAGCCGTGCTGCACGGGGTTCGAAGCAGCGGGGATTTAAAAATGGCGGCTCCCCGCTTATGCTAATGAAGCCCGGGAAATTCAAATCCCGGGCTTCATTAGCAAGTGCGGTATGCATACATTACCCCGCTAGTTCGAACTAGCGGGGTAGTGTAAACATACCCGGAAGGACTAAGTATCTCCTAGTCTATACCATCCCTGAAAGGTATTTATAAAGCTCTTTGGTTCTGAGGATTTCTCGTTCTTCTCTCCAGTTTACTTCTGCTATTATTCTGGCTACAGCTTTCACTAATTCTTCACAAAATGGGTGTCAGTGAAATAATACCTTTTATTGAACCAATTTATGTTGTTGAGAGAGACAAGCTTTTGCACAATAGAGCTCTTCATGTCTGGGAAAGGAACTTGCAACATCACAGAAAAATGCAAGGTGAAACAGACTGTTTAGCATAAACATCACATATTGTAAAGGGACCATTCGTGGGAGAGTGGCCAATTAATACCTCTGAGATCATAGGACAAAAAGGGGGGGTTAATGGGTAATACATTGCTGTTAGTTAGTCCATGCCTATTATGCCCGCTGGCGTGTAGGTCAGCAACAAACGTTCTTCATTTTTATCTGTCTTTGGCCATTTTCTCCAGTGTGTCCCAGTTGTAATTCATTCTCTTCATGTCTGCTTCAACAGTACGCCACCATGTTGTCTTGGGCCTCCCACATTTCTGTCGTCCTTCAGGCATCTGGTGTTGTAATAATAAACATAAATCCAGTGTCTCTATTCAGTCCATGATTTTGGGTGTTCAGTAATGTCAGTCCCCGTAATACACGAGGTTCGAAGGGATGCCGGAAAGGATGAGACCACAACTGGGGGTTTTAAAAAGTACAAACTGATTTTATTTTGATGGCGCCAGACAATCATCAGAACAAAAATTAAACAGATTGCCAGACAATACAAAAAAATTCCCTGAGGCTTTTCTAAATCACAATAATTCCCAATAACTGCCCAGGGGTTAGGAACAGTTGAATTAACACTGGTATTGTCCATAGGGCTGATTATTTACACAACTTTATACAAGGAAACAGTAAAAACCCTAAACCACAACTATTTATAAACTAACTTAGTAACTTTTTAACCACTGTCACTTGACAAGCAATAAGGACAACTGAGAAATCAATTAGGATAGGGATGATGGCGGGGGGAGGGGTGGTTATACCAGTTCTGGAGACAGCAGGAACACAAGTACCAGTCGCATGCTCATAAACTGTCTCCACTCGGGTCGACCAACTCGGAGTACACTCAGTAAGACTCGAGAGTGGGGGGTGCAAGGCGTCTGGGTGATCAGGCCAGGCGTTCACTCGATGCGAATCCCCAGTGAGAGAGGAGCTGCCTGCCTGTTTTATTGCCTGTGAACTTATCACTCCATAGGTTGGTTTTTGCTGCAGTGGGTGGAGTAGCAGGCCTGAGCACAAGTCAGCCCATTGGCTGATCTTTCACTGCAATGGGTGGAGCGAGCAGGGGAAGATTATTAATTTACATGCCCTTATATGGAAAACACTCCACCTCACAGACAAAGCCCCCTATACCAGCCTTAGAGGTATTACAGGCTATGGCTCCCTGCGACGGGCAGCCATTCCTGATGTTCTGTCTCAGACAAGTAAGAATAGCGTATTTAAGCTTCCAGGCTTGTCTTTTGAAAGAGCTATGCAGGTATCCTTTGAAGATAAGTACTGATAGGTAAAGCACAGCACAGATACAACATTTGTATCTATATCCATATCCGCAAAAATGAACTGCAGATATCTGCATTCACATCCATTGATGCAGATATCTGTGAATATAAAGTGGATATCCACGGATTTGCAAAGCTCTACTGATAGGTCAGATATAAAATAACTGCTTTGTGAAAAGTGTTCACCCACAGGTGATAGGGTGTTTTTGTCTTTTATCTTTTCCTGGGTGAGTTCATCCAATAGCATAGTGACTGTCTGATTTCACCCCATAACTATTATTGAGTCATTTACTGCAGTGATAAGCATGCGAAGGATCCAAGGATCTTGAAAGGTCTGTTGTGCGGATATTGACCATTGTAGCGGTGGAGATATGTCTCCAGGGTATTGCATCTGTTGTTCTTGCAGGGTCTGGTGAAACACTGAGTTGGTGTATCCTGGTCTGTGATTCTGATGACGATGACTTTGCAGAGGACAGGGAATTGTTTGATGTCTAGAATTGGTGGTGGTGGTTTTCAGGAAAGATTTCTTTCAAGATGGGTCCTCATCGAGTATAGATTATAGTTGTTTGATGATACCTCATATGCAGGAGCGCCCCAGACGGAATACGTGATCGGCACCCCCGCCGTCATGGAGTGATGTCATCATCGGGTGCCCTGGGCACTCTGTGACATCATCATCGGGCGCCCCCCGTGCCCAGTTGAAGGCAGCGCCCTAGGCGATTGCCGAGTCAGCCTATAGTCACGGGCCGCCCCTGCTCATATGGTTTCCTGTGTGGGGTGGCGGGTGACAACTAGAGTGTGTGGTCAGAATGGATTTTATGTTTGTATCGAAGCAGGTACTCTTGGGGCATTTGGAAACAGAGGCACTAGATTTATGGCTTATTACAATGATTTGTGCTCACTGACCCCCCTCTTTTTGTCCTATGACTGCAGAGCTATTAACTGGCCTCTCTATCTTGAATGGTCCCTTTAAAATATTTGCTTACTCCTTAAGCTAAACAATCACTTATGCTATGCCATTTGCGGTGTTGCTAGGTGTTCTTTTTCCAGATGCGAGGAAGAGGTCTATGTGTCTCAAAAGTTTTTCTCTATCACCAAATTGGTGGTCCAATAAAAGATATTACCTCGCCCACCTTTTCTCTCTAATATCCTGAGACCATATGGATACACCTCCACTGCACATTATGACTGACATGGCAGTTTAAACTTTCACTTCCATGTAAAAAATAGACATGGATCAAACTGTGCACATCAAAAGAAAAAAAATCCCCACTGGACATGTCTGCCAATCTCAGTTTTATTTTTGAATTTCCTTAATTTCATATTGAGCAAATCCTCACAAAAGTCTTTTGCCGCCTACTCTTCAGTATGTAACCTTGAATTTTGTGGCGAAGTAGAAAGAAGAAATCATCATTTTCTCTTCCAGCTGTTAATGTGCAGCACTTGTCACCATGGTCTGTCCAGAGGTATATGTAGTTCTTTAAACAGCAAAAGGATAGTTTCTCGGACACCCAAAACACCAGGAAATTTCCAGACAATACCACCATTCTCTCTTTTTTGTAGGATGGACACTTTTAACTATAGTAATCAATCTGTCACTGCACAGCCACATGACAACACCATCCATTCAATTTGTCAAAGGATAGAAGCACCATGCCTAATACAGAGAGACAGGGAGTCTCTTGACCCCAAGTTTATAAGCAGAGAATCCCTGAAAATAAAATCTTGATTGATCTTTTGCACTTCTTTAATGCTGTGCTCTGCTTGACTTCAGTGGGATTGCCTGAGGCATAAGTCAGCACAGATCCTGGCCCATATACTGTCTAGTTTGATTAATGCAGTAATTTTAGGGTACAGCCATCTCTGTCCTAGGCATGCAGAAAAAGCAAGCAGCATAATTATACACATGTATCTTGCTCATTTCAAAAGAGATTTTCCCAAATGCCTAAGGAATTTGGATGCTCAGTTCCCATTAAAATGAATGAGATTTGGATGTCCAAATCCAGCAGACACACTGACAGTTCTTAGTCCTGGTGCGAAGTTCAGTTGGCTGCAAAGGGCCTGTGCAAAACCTCTCTTCTATTTCTGATCTTAACATTTTTGTTGGTGTAAATCAGGAGTGGGCAAATACCGGCCTGCAGGCTGGGTCAGGTTCCCCAGGGTTAGTCCCTGGCAGGCTCCCACTGCTACATTCATATGCACCTCCACAGGTACCGGTGATTGCAGCCCCCCATTAGCCAACAATCTCTTTTCCCAGCCAATAGGAGCTGTAGAAAACAGTGTCCTGGTCCATGCCGCTTTCTGCCACTCCCTTTGGCCGGGAACCACGATCCATGGCCAGTGGAAGCTGCAATCACCAGAACCTGTGGAGGGGCAGGTAAAAACAGCGGTGATGGCCCACCAGGGGCTTATCCTTATGAACCAGCACTGTTTTATTGCCCAACCCTGGAATAAATGTTCAAATTCTGAATTGTATCTAGTGCAAGTGGCTGTGTCTAGACTGGCCAGTTTTTCCGGAAAATCATCCGCTTTTCCAGAAAAACTTGCCAGCTGTCTACACTGTCCGCTTGAATTTCTGCAAAAGCATTGACTTCCTACTGTAAGAAATCAGTGCTTTTTGCGGAAATACTATGCTACTCCCATTCGGGCAAAAGTCCCTTTGGGCCAGTGTAGACAGCTGAGATTTGTTTTCTGCAAAAAAACCCAATCGCGAAAATGGCGATCAGGGCTTTTTTGCACAAAAGTGCATCTAGATTGGCCACGGATGCTTTTCCACAAAAAGTGCTTTTGCGGAAAAGCGTCTGTGCCAATCTAGATGCTCTTTTCCAAAAATGCTTTTAATGGAAAACTTTTCCGTTAAAAGCATTTCCAGAAAATCATGCCAGTCTAGATGTAGCCAGTGAGTTTGACACTATAAGGATGCACAGAAATACTGAAGATAAATAAATTGCCATTGTATTACATATAAAAATAGTCTAAGACCAGATCTTGGAAGGTGCTGAGCAATCTCAGCCCCTACTGATGTCAATGAAAGGGGAAGAGTGTTCAGTACCTGGCAGGAAATGATCAGCACCTCTTATAAATGAGGCCTAATTACCTCAGAAACCCTGGAGCATGGAATAAGTCTGGCTATAGACCAATGAACTAGTGTTTCACAAAGTAGTATATGATGCACTCAGGAACCATGTAGGAATAAAATGGGCTGCATGACTGGAAAGATCTGGAGAGTCCTGTCTCTCATGCACACATACAATCTACTGCATTTTTCTCACACACAAAAAACCCTCTGAAAGAAAATCAGGGGGACCCTTAGGAAATAGTCCATTTTATAACCATAAGATTTAGTTGCTCAATGGTATTTCTAAAAGGTACTTTTTCCCATCATCCCAGTTTTCCTAGAATCATTATGGAGCTTATCCAAATGCAATCAGAGAAAATCAGGCAATTTATATGCTTTTCATTCAGTTCATTGTAAGATTCTTGGATCTTGGAAGATGTGATTAATTCACAAATAGTTGGCTAGAAGAGTTGAGCATTAGAATAATTATTGACCTGAATGGATATCCTGGTTTTGTTCCAGAACAAGACCCACCTTACGCAGTATACAAAAATCATTCTTCCTAATCAGAACATATGGAATTTGTTACAAAACAGGAACAAGATTTTCATTTACTTTCTTGTCCTACTTCTTCGATATTTTGAACTTTCAACCTACAGTATATCCAGCTCATTACCATAATGCTACTAGACAGAAAAGAGCAAGTAAGGTGAAGGTGCTGGTTGGACAGGGTTGAGAATCTGAAAGTGGCAAAATTATTGTAGGTTTTCCTCTTCCAGGCAGATTTTTAAACCTGATTTTTGCCAGATTCTCTAAGAAAAAGAAATGTACAGTTCTGAAGAGGATTTATATTTTCAGCTTCCATATTACAGGAGGCCCCCGAGATGCGCCCACCAGAGTTCCAACTGCATTTTTGTAAGTGCAGAAGGGACCGGAACCCCCCAACTTACATCCTCGGCTCGCATTTACAACGGCACACAGCACCTACCGTAAATGTGGGTTCGAGTTACGATGCCCCTGACTTGTGACGCTTCCTCCTAAATCAATTTCATCGCAAGTTGGGGACCTCCTGTATTCTGCTTTAGTAGTGGATTCTTGACGCAAAATATGGTTCACTGTTCGCTTCAACCGAAAACAGAATCAGATGCCATCTGCAGACTTCAGAAGTATTTCATACAATCTTCTATATATTTGAGAGAGTTTGTGAGCAAGGAAGTGATTCTGTCTGTCCATCCATCTGTCTGTCCATCCATCTGAATAGTAAGAGCTAGAACCACCAAATTTGGTAGATAGCTTCCTCTTATCATAATCTAAAGGTAAGGTAAGGTTTTGGTTGTGCGGGGAGGGACTGAAGCTCCTTCCCACCTCTGTTTTGTACAGGGACACATAAATCCATACAGAAAAGAGACAGAATCACCAGGTAAGTGAAAGGGGCTGGCTGGGGGCGCACCCCCCATTCAGGACTTCACTGCTCCTGCTTCTGGCTTGCCTACCTCCTAGAGGGAAAGCAAAGCTGCTGCAGTTCTTGCTTTGGTTGCCCTGCTTCCTCAGACACCACAGCAGTTCATTTCAGGTTTGTTTTTTGCTTTGCACTATGTTTTTGGCCATGGAGCCTGAGCTGCCCCTGAGCAGGCGATGGCCCCACACTGTGATGCTGGAAGTTCTGCTGCATCTTCATGAGAGCATCATGATGTTTGTGGCAGAGCTGGATTCAGAGCCCAGCTTTGAGCCCCTCACTCAGGCTGCAGCCCTACTGCTCTTGCCCCCAAACTTATTCCTGGAGAGGTGAGTTTGGAGGCTGGACACCAGGTCTGACTGATGGGACCGGCTTGTCATGCAGCAGTGGGACAACGACCAGTGGCTCCGAAACTTCCAGATGCAGAAGTCCACCTTCCAGGAGCTCTGTGCCTGGCTTGCCCCTGCCCTGCAACGCCAGGACACCCACTTGCGGCCCGCCACCCCCCGGAGAAGCATGTTGTTATTGCTCTGTGGAAGCTGGCCACCCCCAACAGCTACTGCTCCATGGGACATCAGTTTGGTGTGGGGCAATCTGCTGTCAGGGATGTCTTGATGGGGTAAGTCACTCTTGGGGGACAGTCCATGGGGGCAGGGGTGGGCGGATAAGGGGGATGGTCAGGACCAGGCACAGGGAATGGGGGATGGGGTGGGAGTGGTAGAAGCCTGCCTGGCCTCACCCTATGGTGCTGCAGGCCCTGGTTGACCATCAGGGACAATTCACAGACATTTGTGTTGGATGGTCAGGCTGGGCACATGATGCCCGCATATTCCGGAACTCATACCTGTACCACAGGCTGCAAGCTGGGGCATTTTTTCTGGAGAGAAACTATGCAGTTGGGGATGTGCAGATGCCTATGTGCATTGTGGCCGACGCGGCCTACCCCCTTATGCCCTGGCTCATGAAGCCATTCACAGAACACCTGGATGCGAGCACGGAACTCTTTAACTCCCGCCTGAATCAGGCTCGCTTCCAGGTGGAGCGGGCCTTTGGCCGTCTGAAGAGCAGATTTAGATGCCTGCTCACACGGCAGGACGTGGAGGAACACAACATCCCCGATGTGGTTGCTGCATGCTGTGTGCTGCACAACCTAGTGGAGAGGAAAGGGGAGGCCTTCCTCCCTGTGTGAGGGACACGGGCTGATGTGGAGGGGAGGCGCTTTGAGCAGCCCCAGACAGCTGCCATCCGGCAAGCCCACCAGTTGGGACTGCGCATTCGAGAAGCCCTGAGGGAGCAATTCTCCCAAGAAGGCCGATGATTTTCCACAGTGCCTTCCAATTGTGGGATTGCCCCATGCCCCCAGTGCCTTCCTCCCCAAAACCCCTCCTGGCCCCACATTCACACATTGTACTCATTCCTCACACACTGAGAACAGAGGCAGGTGTAGACACCTGGAAGGGGGGAGGGAGACTCAGGGATGAGGTTGCTACCTTGATGAAGGACTTCATGCAGCTGAGGAAGTGAGTTGCTACTCACAAAAGTTTACGCCACAATAAAATTGTTAGTCTTTAATGTGCCACCATTCTCTTTGTTGCTTTTATCCTGTTACATATCTAATGGTTAGTATAATATTAATTATATTGGGACATACACTGTAGCATAGGCATAAATAAGAGCAAATGGCATGTCCATCTTGGAAGACTATATGGATCATATTTAAAGGAAGGTATGATTTAACCAATGTTCAAATTGCTAGCTACACCTTTCAAGTATCAGAGGGGTAGCTGTGTTAGTCTGAATCTGCAAAAGTGATGAGGAGTCCTGTGGCACCTTATAGACTAACAGATTTATTGAAGCATAAGCTTTCATGGGCAAAGACGCCCTTCATCAGTTGTATCTTCGTCAGGTGCACTTCGTCAATTGCCCATGAAAGCTTATGCTCCAGAAAATCTGTTAGTCTACAAGGTGCCACAGGACTCCTTGTCGCTTTTGTAGCTACACCTTTGGCTCTTAAATAGGCTTTTCACAGTACAATTAAATGAATAGACAATTCCCTTTCATAACAAATTTCTTTCCATAATTTCCTGAAGGACAAAGACTTTTGGAGCTTTATTATTTAGAACTTGATCAGAAGATCTCAAAGTACATATACAGCAGTAGGAGTTTAAGTGGCTCTAACTATATGAATGTAAAATAGTGACAGAAATGTAGCCATGTTAGTCCGGTATAGCTGAAACAAAATACAGGACTATGTAGCACTTTAAAGACTAACAAGATGGTTTATTAGATGATGAGCTTTCGTGGGCCAGACCCGCTTCCTCAGATCAAATAGTGGAAGAAAATAGTCACAACCATATATACCAAAGGATACAATTAAAAAAAAGGAACACATATGAAAAGGACAAATCAAATTTCAGAACAGAAGGGGGATGCGGGGGTGCGGGGAAAAGGTAAATGTCTGTGAGCTAATGGGATTAGAGGTGGGGAAAGGTAAATGTCTGTGAGCTAATGGTATTAGAGGTGATAATTGGGGAAGCTATCTTTGTAATGGGTAAGATAGCTAGGGTCTTTGTTGAGACCCATGCGTAGAGTGTCGAATTTTAGCATGAATGACAGTTCAGAGGATTCCCTTTCAAGTGCAGATTTAAAAGGCTTCTGAAGCAGGATGCAGGTAATTAAGTCGTTGAGACAATGTCCTTTCTGGTTGAAATGGCAAGAAACTGTTTTTTCTTTGTGATCCTAATATCTGTTTTGTGGGCATTGATCCTTTGGAGAAGTGTCTGAGACGTTTGTCCAATGTACAAAGCAGACGGACACTTTCGGCACATGATAGCATAAATTATATTTCTGGATCCGCAGGAATATGTATTCTTGGTCTTATAACTCACTTGGTTAGGTCCAATAATGGTATCAGCAGAGTGAATATGTGGACAAAGCTGGCAACGGGGTCTGTTGCAAGGAAAGGTACCAGGGTTGGTATTAGTGTGGTATGTCCTGTGGTTGTTGGTAAGAATCATCTTGAGGTTAAGTGGTTGTCTATAGGAGACTATGGGTCTGTCTCCCAGAGCCTCTTGGAGTTTAGTATCCTGTTCCAGTATAGGCTGTAGTTTATTGATAATGTGTTGGACAGGTTAAAGTTGGGGGCTGTAGGTGATGACAAGTGGTGTTCTATTGTTGGTTTTCTTGGGTCTAGGTATTCGTCTGGCTTTTTCAATTTGCTTTCTTATTTCTCCGGGTGGGTAGTTGAGGTTTATAAATGCTTGGTAGAGATCCTAAAGTTTCTGGTCTCTGTCAGTGGGATTAGAGCAGATGCAGTTTTATCGAAGGGCTTGGATCGTAAGGTGTGTGCTGGATGGGAGCTGGAAGCATGTAGGTAACTGTATGAGTCAGTGGGTTTTCTGTAGAGGGTGGTGTCTAATTTTCCATTGTTGATTTGTACTGTGGTGTCCAGGAAATGGATCTCTTGTGTAGAATGGTCCAGGCTGAGGTTGATGGTGGGGTGTAGGTTGTTGAAATCTCTGTGGAATGTCTCCAGTGTTTCTTGGTCATGCGTCCAGATCATAAAGATGTCATCGATGTAGCGTAAGTAGAGAAGGGGTAAAAGGGGACGGGAGTTGAGGAAACGTTGTTCTAGGTCAGCCATAAAGACATTAGCATACTGTGGGGCCATGCATGTACCCATGGCTATGCCGCTGATCTGGAGGTATAAGTTGTTCTCAAACTGGAAATAATTGTGGGTGAGAACAAAGTTGCATAGGTCTGCTATCAGGTTGGCAGTGGTGTCCTCTGGGATAGTGTTTCTAATTGCTTGTAATCCGTCTTTATGTGGGATGTTGGTGTATAGAGCTTCTACATCCATGATGGCAAGGATGGTGTTATTGGGGAAGTTATCGATGTTTTGTAGTTTCCTTAGGAAGTCAGTAGTGTCTCGGAGATAGCTGGGGGTGTTGGTTGTGTAGGGTTTGAGGAGAGAGTCTACATAGCTGGATAGACCAGTAGTGAGCGTGCCAATACCAGAGATGATGGGACATCTGGGGTGTACAGGTTTATGGATCTTGGGAAGCAGATAGAACAATCCTGGTCGGGGGCCAGAAGGTGTTTCTGTGTGGATTTGTTCCCGAGTAGCTGTAGGGAGGCTTTCTTATGAATGTAAAGTCTTCCAACTCTAGGGTATCAGCACAAATCCAGCCCAGGTTGCTTGACTATTACATAGCATGGCTTTTTTTCCCATTGCTGTTCGCAGTATTTCAAAACTGTGTCTTCCTGTCTTTTACCCTGAGCTCTAATGATCTTTATTACCTTTCAAACCCACTTTATCTAGTGCCGATGAATAATATGCACTGGCAATGGGGTAAAAGACCCATGATAGAGTGGAGGTTGTTGCAAAACCGTAAGTCTGTGCAGATGTCTGTTGAGACAGATAGCAATTTTAAAAAATAAATTTAAGAAAGGGTCATCTCAGCCAGACATCAGTGGGAACGTGAAGTAAGCAACAAATTCCATTCCTAGGTTATGCTGTCTACACTGATGACAAGTGTGAACAAAAGTAGCACATTTAAAAAAAAAAGCCAGGCTAAAAAAGCCAGGTGTATTCAAAAGGTAAAAGAATCTGTGGTTGTCAAATGGCAAAAGAGAAAATTAGTAGTGACAGAAATTGTATTTGGGAGCTTCAAAATGTGAGGTTAAAAAAAATGAAAACTATAAAAAACTTGACAATGTCTTTTTAACAAGCACTATATTTTGTGATAAAGTTGAATGGTTCTTGGAATGCAATCAATAATTTTCACTAACCACTTTCTGCAAAAATGGCAATAATCCTTTTGCTGGATTCTTCTCAGATATGTTCAGATGACATACAGCAGCTCCAAATTTCTCCAGATGATAATTCACTCTACAGAGTCAATTTCTCAGTAGACTAGCAGAAGAAAATTGTCTAAAAAGGTACAGTGTTCATATTTTGACAATATATCTTGGCTGTTAGCAGGCTAGTGTCTCACAGAATATTATTAGAGAGCTTCACTTCAGAAAAGCCAGGGGATAACATTCTGGTTTTTGTATTGTATCAAAATATTCCAAGAATCCCAAAGAAGAAACAGAAGGTGATTTTTAGAGACAACATAACTTTACATGAACAACAGTTCTTTATGGATCTGCTTCTGCTTTCACTTACAAGACTAGAAATCAGGAGTAATTACTTTGAAAACATTCATGTTACAGAAACTTGAAGGGGGAATATCTCTATCTCCAATATAACATCACTATGGACTTTTAATCCCTATAAATAAATCTACATTACACAGTTGCTTATTTGCTCATAGGCAGAATGTACTAAAATGTAGTTCCCACATTTTTGAAAATATCACCTGAATATGCAGATACAGGTTAAACCTCTCTAGTCTGAAACCCTCAGGACCTGATAGGTGCTGAACCAGAGAATTTGCAGAAGCACAGGAAGTCAATATTGTCTAGCAGCATTACCAGCACTTCCACTGCTTACTGGGCTCTTAGAAGACATTTAGGGGTAAATTAGAGCTAAATAAGAGCACAGAACACTGAGAGTCAGGACTGGTGGCTGTGAACAAACTTTATGGGACCATGGGAAATTTAGCCAGATGTCCACTTATCGTGAGTGTGGCCAACTCAAATCATGCCGGACAAGGGATGTTGCCAAACCAGAGAGTGCAAGACTAGTGAGATTCCGTCTGCAGTACTAATGAATAATGGGAAATCCTAAATAAAGTGATGACTTTTTTTAATCAAACCACAAGCCTATGGTATAAGACTCTCTCCCATGGACACATTTTACAGCTAACTGATTAGTTGCCTATTTCTAGTAATAAACAAGTGGAAACCAGATTTAATCATTTTAATGGTAGCATCTTGACTACAGGCAGTCCCCGGGTTATGTACAAGATAGGGACTGTAGGTTTGTTCTTAAGTTGAATCTGTATGTAAGTCGGAACTGGCGTCAGCCACTGCGGAAACTGATCAGTTTCAACCGCGGCTGAATCTGGATGCCAGTTCTGACTTACATACAGATTCAACTTAAGAAACCCAGGCATCCCCAAGTCAGCTGCTGCTGAAACTGATCAGCGGCTGATTCCAGGAAGCCTGGGGCAGAGCAACTCTGCCTCGGGCTTCCTGTAGTCAGCCGTTGGTCAGTTTCAGCAGTGGCTGACTTGGAGACGCCTGGGGCAGAGCAGCTGGGGTGCTGCTGGGTTGCTCCAGTAGCGCTGCCGCTCCTCGGCGCTACTGGAGCAACCCAGCAGCACCCCAGCTGCTCTGCCCCAGGCGTCCTGATTCAGCCACTGCTGCAACTGACCAGCAGCGGCTGAATCAGGATGCCTGGGGCAGAGCAGCTGGGGTGCTGCCGGGTTGGTCCGGAGTGGCGCTGCGGGACCAACCCGGCAGCCCCCAGCTGCTCTACCCCAGGGGTAGGCAAGAAAAGCCTGGTCTGCTGGGGGAGGGGGAGGCACTAGCTGCATCCCCCCCCCCCCAGCAGACCAGGGAGACGGGGGTGGCGGGACCGCCCAAGTCCTCCACGGCTTTGCTCCATCTCCCTGGTCTGCTGACCTGGGAGACGCGGAGCAAAGCCGCAGAGCACGCGGGCAGTGGGACAGTCCAGGCGCGCTGCGGCTGTCCCACTGCTGGCGTGCTCCGAGGCTTTGCTCCCCATCTCCCTGGTCTGCTGGTCGGGAGACGGGGCGCAAAGCCGCAGAGCACGCCCGCAGGGGGACAGCTCAAGCACGCCCGGGCTGTCCCGCTGCGGGCGTGCTCCAAGGCTTTGCTCCCCGTCTCCCTGCAGACCAGGGAGACGGGGAGCAGCTTTTCTCGCCCCAGAGGACGGGGGCGGTGGACCGCAGCGCATCTGGGCATTCCGCAGCTCCCGTCCTCCGGGGCGAGAAAAGCCTTGTTCGTAACTGCGGATCCAACGTAAGTCGGATCCGCGTAACTCGGGGACTGCCTGTACTTCAAATACATTTTCACACAAAAGGCTAAAGAGGAAATATGTTTTTAAGGTTAAAACTCTGGATGGAGACTCAAGAGATCTCATTTAAGTTTCCAGCTCTTCCACAGACCACCTGTGTGACCTTGGTCAAGGGATTTAATCACTCTGTGCTTCAGTTCCTGCCTGTAAAATTAGCATTATATTACTTCCATTGTCTGTTTTGTTTGCAAGCTTTTCTGGGCATAGTCTCCTCTTTACTATAAGTGACTATGATTTTCAAAAATTAATTAGGACATAGAATCATGCACATGTCATTGAAGTTAATTGTAGTTTGCTAGCTAAATCACCTAATCTGTTTTGAAAATCATCTGGTCAGTCTTAACCTATATGTATAGCTATCACAATGAGGCCCTGTCAGTGATCTGAACCTTTAAAACTGCCTCTTGCCTAAAAAATAAATATATAAACTACGGAAATTGACAAACATTGCCCATTTGCAGACAAAGGAAACACAAAAAATCATATCTTGCAATGTTATTTTGCACGTTTTCTCAAAGGTGATACAATTTTCCACCAGTATTAAACTTTCTCTTACTCAGTGAAACTGGATGCTATGCCTCACAACCGAGGATCACAGGATAAAGTCACTTTGATAAATCATGTGATAATAGTCTGACCCTAAAATGAATGATTAGCAGTGTTCACTTTCATTGATAACATGAGAAGAGGACACTGGAGTCCTCAGAATAAATAAAAATAATATTTGAAAGAAAATTCACTATATTTTGTTTTTAATCGTCAGCTCTTTTCTTGAAGTTTAGTAGTCAAATGTTCCTCCCTTGGGAAAAATGCATTGGGTGGATGAAAAGGCTTGCCAACCCCCTTGAAAGAGAAATGGTGGAGCTCCCAAAGACTGCTCGTGAGGAAGGTGAGTGTGAGGAAGGCCTTCCAGAGAATCCATGGGAGGAAAATGTGATGCCCTGTAGTAACCTATCCCTCCATAGCTCTTGCTTGGATAGGCCATCTGCTTTATCTTCACCATGGTTCTTTATGTAAGTAAACTGATGTGCCTCATCTTTCGTGGGTAGGACATGTGGTTGGAGAAGTTTAAAATGTGGAGACAGAGTCATAGCGTAGAGAAATTCCACCAATGGAATAGACAAAGGTATAATGAATAGAAAAATACAAAGAGGGAAATGCTAATAAACCACATCAGTTGAGGAGGAAAAAACTCCTAACATAGCCTGAACCTGATCATGTGAAGAAGGAAGTGAGGTAATGGCAGAAAAGACAGAAGCAGTATTGCTTCTCACTGGTTGCTTGTAGCAGATGTACCCAGACAACTCATGACCTCACTCTTTACAGAGGCAATCATCTCAGCCTCCTTCCTCTGTCTCAGCACTATTTAGTGCCATGGAATGGACAAAGGGACAAAGCCAATGAGCAGTAGCACAGGTCATGCTGTCAAAGGTGACGAAAATGGCACTTAGCTATTAATAATTTAGCTTAGTATTCAATCTCGCACATTTAAGTGAGCATTCATTGTCACATCATCCATCACAGACACATAATAGGGAGATAAGAGGTAAAAAGAAAAAGAAAAAAGGAAACTGGTAATAAAACCCTTTGTGTTGCTTCCAGGCATGTTTTGTGGTGTGCTTGCTAAGCCCAATTGACTTCAATGGTTTGCTTTTCATGGTTCACTCAGTTGAACCTGTAACTAAAAACACAAACCACTTCAGTTTTGAGGCAGTCCCATAACTAGGACCTCTGAATACATAGCTGAATTTCTGGAGATCGTTGATATTTGGCTTTGGGTTACACATAGTTGGAAGGAACAGCCCCATATTCATTCTCCTTTTTCGTATGTTTATTAAACTGTTCTGTTTTCTATTATATTTATAAGCTCATGTGCCTGATTCCTATCAAAGTCCACAGGACCCACATGTGTATGTCCTATGCCAGAATATGGCCCTGAACCTTTTGTTGTCCACAACTCCGGACAACATGCATCATAGCACTCTTCTCCTTCAAGGAGGACCAGCTCATCAAACGGAACCTAGTGGTTTTCCTACCTCAGCACAGTTTTAGAGTTCCTGGTGTTTCTCCAGGCTATTTCTTTATTCCCATTCTTTGATTCTGACAAACAGAACATCAGGAGAGGTTTAAAACGATGCCATCTCAGTGTGTGCAGTGGTAAGCAGCAGGCACAGGCATGATCTGGTCTTACCCCGTGTCAGAACACCAGAGTACCCACCATGATTGTCAGTCTGATAGTTGGGAATATATGCATATCAGATATGGGTGCCAGGGTATCTCAAACAGCTAATTCTAACAAAAACCAATCTCCCCCACTCCACATACCCTGTACGAAATCACATGACAGGTTATTATGATCTAAATGCTTCTGTGTTCCATTGTTTTGAGTTACATTGCCTCTGATACAGAGGCAACGGCGAGGGTGGGGGGAGAAAATGTGAGTATCAACAAGATTAACCAATAAGCTGAAGTTTATCAATTAATTGTCTAGTTGACTATTTGTTGATATCCCTACCCTCTTTCCCCACCAAGACACAGAGAGGTTAGGTGACATGCTAAAATATCAATCTCCTTGGTTCAATTCTTAGTCCACGGTAACATGATCAGTCTGAGATGGAGAACAGGAAGTTACTCTCCTTGTGCAGTAACGATGGTTCTTCAAGATGTGTGTGAACACTCCACTGTTAGTGCCGGCACTGCAGATCGGAGACTTTTATGAGCAGTAACTGGTTGGGCCATGCATGCACGGGACGGGTTCATGCTTTTCTCGCCTTTTCAGTATGCAGGCACATGCCCACAACCTGACTCCCCTCAGTTTCTTCGTGTACACCCCATTTCATATCTTCGAAGCTGAAGAAGAAGGGAGGAGGGTGGGTCGTGGAGCACCCATTGGGGGACACATCTCGAAGAATGGTCGTTACTGCACAAGGAGAGTAACTTCCTTTTCTCTGTCGCAGACTAATCATATTGATGCTGTGGGACCAGCAATCTCACTAACCCACGTTGCCGACGTGACTGCTGTTAAAAATACCATTTTTAATGTCAAAAGAGCAAGCAGGGATTTGGTCATGGCCTCAAAGGGTGGTCTCGTGTGTGCATTAAGGAGCAATTCCAAGTCCCACATGTGTGGTATAGGTCTACGCAGTGGATTGAGATTATATAGCCCTTTCAAAAATCTCTTGGAAATAGGAAAAGAGTGAAGAGATGAGGTAGACGGTTGGACGCCATTACTCAAGACACCAGATGGTAAAACGCTTCCATTTATAAAAGTATTACGTGTAGTTTGTTGTCTATTGTGAACTAATACACTCTTTTCTTGTTATGGGTATGTCTACAATACAAAGTTAATTTGAACTAACAGCCGTTAGTTCGAATTAACTTTCATAGGCATTACACATGCAAACTGCTAGTTCAAACTTAATTCGAACTAGCGGAGCGCTTAATTCGAACTAGGTAAACCTCATTCTATGAGGACTAACACCTAGTTCGAATTAAGTAGTTCGAATTAAGGGCTGTGTAGCCACTTAATTCGAACTAGTGGGAGGCTAGCCCTTCCCAGCTTGCCCTGGTGGCCACTCTGGGCACAACCAGAGAAACTCTTCTGCCCCCCTCCTGGCCCCGGAGCCCTTAAAGGGCCACGGTCTGACTACGGTGCCCGTGCCAGGTGCAAGCCTGCCAGCACCCAGCCAGGAGACCCTGCACCTGGCATGGCACGAGCCAGCCACCTGCTGCCGCCCAGCCCTCCGCCTCTTCCCGGGACCAGGCTGGCGGCTCCCAGGAGACTGCCCTGGGCCGCAAGAGGCAGGTGCCCGCATGGTCTAGTGCGGAGATCGTGGACCTCATCCAGGTTTGGGGGGAGGCCTCCAAGGTCCACGACCTCCGCACTAGGCACAGGAAAGTGGCTGTCTAGGGCAGGATAGCTGCCAGCCTGGCCTCCAAAGGCCACATGCAAACCCAGGAGCAGGTTTGCATGAAAATCAAAGTGGTCCAGTGAGATCCCCGACCCTGAGCCCTGACCTTAGAACACAAGAACATAAGAATGGCCGTACTGGGTCAGACCAAAGGTCCATCTAGCCCAGTAGCCTGTCTGCCGACAGCGGCCAACACTAGGTACCCCGGAGGGGATGGACCAAAGACATTGACCAAGCCATTTGTCTCGTGCCATCCATCTCCAGCCTTCCACAAACAGAGGCCAGGGACACCATTTCTACCCCCTGGCTAATACTACTCCATGGACCCAACCTCCATGACTTTATCTAACTTCTCTTTAAACTCTGTTATAGTTTTAGCCTTCACAGCCTCCTGTGGCAAGGAGTTCCACAGGTTGACTATTTGCTTTGTGAAGAAGAACTTTCTTTTATTAGTTTGAAGCCTGCTACCCATTAATTTCATTTGGTGTCCTCTAGTCCTTATATTATGGGAACTAATGAAGAACTTTTCTTTATTCACCCTCTCCACACCACTCATGATTTTATAGACCTCTATCATATCCCCCCTCGGCCTCCTCTTTTCTAAGCTGAAAAGTCCCAGTCTCTTTAGCCTCTCTTCATATGGGACCTGTTCCAAACCCCTGATCATTTTAGTTGCCCTTTTCAGAACCGTTTCCAAGGCCAAAATATCTTTTCTGGGGTGAGGAGATCACATCTGTACACAGTACTGAAGATATGGCGTACCATAGTTTGATACTTCCCCTCCTCCTTCTTCCCCTGGCTTCCCCCTTCCATCTCCCTCCTCCCAGGTTTCCCCCTCCCCTCTCCCACCCTTTCTCTTCCCCTCTCCCACCTCCTTTTCCCAGTCTCCCCAGAGGTTAATTCCCCCCCCCCCCCCAGTTTTGTTAAATAAAGAGAGTTTCTATTTTTGAACACACGTGTCCTTTATTTTTTACATCAGGAAGGGGGGCTAGGGAGGGGTAAGTGGAAGGAGGTGAGGGAGGAATGGGGTACGAGCCCCTGATGGGGAGGACTGGGGTGGCTCTGCGGGCTCCTCGGGGTGGAAGCTCTCCTGCAGCCCCCCGATTAACCCCCCCCCCCCCCGGATGGCAGCCTGAGGAAAGTGCAGCCGGGATGATGGCCAAGTGCTGTGATGTGCCGAGTGTGGGCACTCAGGGCACTCCAAGTCAGGACTGCTTTGCTGTCCCTCATCGAGGTAGACAAAAAAGCGGGGAACCCTGAGAACTGTCTGTCCGAGGTGGGGTCGGGTCCCTTTAAGCTCAGCCCTCAGCTAGCCTGAGACAGCAGCTCCACACTCTAAGTCCTAACCTGATGCCCTGCCGGCACTGCTTCCGGCCAGCCTTAACTTCAGTTCAGGGTCCACTCAATGTGGACATGCTAGTTCGAATTAGCAAAATGCTAATTTGAACTAGTTTTTAGGTCTAGATGCACTAGTTCGAATTAGCTTAGTTCGAATTAACTAATTCAAATTAAGTTAGTTCGAATTAGTGCTGTAGTGTAAACATACCCTATGAGCTCACCTGCTCCATCCCAGAGAACCAGAGAGACGCCAGCACTGGACATGTCTTCCGGAGGACTCTGGGAATGAGCAGAGTAGGAGGAAATACGTAAATAAGGTGAGTATTCCATGGAATAAGGAGTGTCCCATAACGATCTGGCCAGTCTCCTTCATCCAGTGCTGGAATAATTGCCACGAGTGTGACCACCTTGAAATGCTGTTTGCAGAGGTATTTGTTTAGCTGATGTAGGTCAAGGATGGGTCTCCGACCACCTGTTCTTGCTTCTGTCAGGAAATACTTTGAGTAAAATATCCTTCCCTGGTATTTTATTGGCACCCTCTCTATAGCTCCTATGCGTAGGAGCTGTTCGACCTCTTGACGGAGCAGTGCTTCATGAAAGGTGTCCCTGAAGAGGGATGAGGAAAGTGGGGAGGTTGGAGGAACTGTCGTCAGTGGAATGGAATATCCGCATTCGATGATCTTCAGGACCCAGCAGTCCATGGTAATTGCTGCCCCCTGGTTGTAAAAAGGGTGCAAACAATGATGGAATGTTTTGTAGTTGGATGGCACTAGTGGAGAGGAAAGGCTGCACAACCCCTCAATCAAAGCTTCAGACTTGCTGCTTGGAGGCCTGTGGGTTGAATGAGCAGATGTTAGGAGCTCTCCGGCATTGGTTCCTTGACCTGGGACGACTATGGTCGAATGGTCTATGTTGTTGTCTGCAAAGCAAAAAGTCTCTTTGTTTCTGGTAGGGCATGTAACGCCTCCTACGGCAGGGGGGCATATACATCCTTAAAGTGTGTAAAGTGGTACATGAATCTTTGCTGGAGTAAGGGACTTAATCTGTCTTTGCAGCAAAGAGTCTGTCCTTATCGAATGGTAAATCCTTGACTTTTGTTTGGAGGTCTTTGGAGATGCCAGCTGCTTGCTGCCTTGATACACGCCTCATCACTATCGATGTTGTTGTCGCTCTTGCCACAGTGTTGGCAGAATTGAGCGCCATTTGCAGTGCAGTGTGGGATGTAGTGTATCCCTCTTGAACAACAGATTCTAATATGGGTCTTTTATCATCTGGAAGATATTGCATCAGTTCTGTTAGTTTTGCGTAATTGTCAAAATCGTGATTGGCTAAAAGTGCTGTATAATTTGTTATATGAAGTTGGCGCATCGAGGGGGAATACATTTTTCTCCCCAATAAGTCCAGGAGCTTATGGACTTCATCCTGAATACTGGATTTATATTGAGGGGTCTTATATCTATGGTTTGCAGCATCAACCACTAAGGAGACTGGCTGAGGATGCAGAAATATGAAGTCCAATGAGCTGTTAGTGTAGCGTGTTTCTTGATTAGGACGAATTTTGAAAACTATCTTCTTCGGTGAAGAAAGAAAGGGTTAGTTCTATGTATTTGGTTTGTTGACCATTGAAGAGTTTCTCTTGATCTCATTACACAGAATGATTAAGGCTTAAGTCTTTTTTTAATTTTAATCACACACTGATGTCAAAGGGTCATGTGCTCCCCCCACTTTTTAAAATTTGGCTAGAAAGGACCCTGCTGTGGCTTTGCATGGCTGGCTGATATCACACTCCAACTTGGGTCATTCCATATGCCAGATATATTCAGCTCTGCATCACCCTACTCATCATCAATTAGACCCTCAGCTGCCAGAATTATGGCAATGCCTCATCTCAGTGCCAGGTATGAGCCAGGCTGCAGAAGTGGACAGACCTGCCATTCAGAGACTCACCTACGGGGAAGGGACAGGAAGAAATGGGGCAGAGGTTCTGGGAGGATCAGACTGGCTGGGGGAAGGAAGCAAAGGTTCCGGTAGCATCAAGTCAGTGGAGGGGATGGTTTTCCCTCGTTTGCAGTTCTCCCAGCATCCTTTAGTGAAGTTAACAGATGGAACTACTCACATGATCAAGGCAAGTAATATCTGTTCCTCAGTATATTTCTATTCCTAAATATTTATTCTCTTAGATCAAACATAAGCATGCTAGAGGTTAAACAACTACTGGAAAGCAGATTCTGTTTTAACAAAAGGTGTTAGGACAGGCTTAGCTGAATAATTAAAGAATTACCCACAGATAAGGAAACAGAAAAACTAATGGATCTGATCCTTCCCCACTAAAAACAAAGCAAGTGTTGCCAGTTACTTCAAATGGAGCAGGAAAACTGCTTGCATTACTATTGTGCATAAGATTAGATTTATTAGTAGTTTTCCAGGCATTGTAAATAAACATGATTCCAGAAAGAATAGATACACTCCTGTGTGTAGTGCAAGTAAAAATGGAAATTAATAAAGCAATGCTTTGTTGTGCTTATAATTTGGCTGAAAATTGTGCTTTTGCAGAATTACCATTTGGAACTGGGGAAGAATGCAAATGAAAGCACACCAGTACTTAGCAACTATTTGTTTATTCCTTTGTTCTCCAAACTGCACAGAAAATTACTGCCTGACTCTGGTAACTGGCAATTACAGGCAAAAAAATTGAAATTCAAATAAAATACATCATATTATCAAAACTCAAGTAGGCTTTTCAGCAAACTAAACAGAAAACAACCCCAAGCATGCAGCAGGTAACTTGCTAGGAAGATTTAGCTTCTTTAAGAAGGCCTTAGTACATTGGCAGGTGTCTATCACTGCTTTTGTCAGCTCAAGATAAATGGTACTGCAATATTAAGTAGCACCGAAGAATGAAATGAGCAGCATACAGGAAAAATCTGTAGAGCCCTCTTATCCCTGAAGCCCTGCTCACCAGCATGGTGCCATTGCCTCAGGGATTAAGAAACATTGTGGCTTTATAATTTAAATATTGATTGAGGAAACATTTTACATATGGGAATAGAGAGCTGCAAAACTCTGTTAAAATCCATTTACTTTGTGCCATTTTCACAGGCATAAAACAGCATTTGTGGTCCTATATGGTCTTCAGCCCTGCCAAAATTGATAAATCAGACTTCAAGTGGACTTAAATATTTATATTTTGCATTTCTATATTCAGGTTCTACACAGATTTAACTGAATTTAGTTTTAGCTTTGGTAATTTGTGTATGCACTTCTCCAGATTCAAGTATGCCAGATGTTCAAATGCCACAGAGGATTATTATTATTTATTTATTCATAGAGCACTATTCTTCATGAATCACGGTTCCTAGCACTTAAATAACAAAAGGTAAACACATGCGGGATCTCTTTGTGGTTAGAGTTGTGGACAAGTCAGGATTTCTGGGTTGACCACTGATTCATTATTGAGGATATCATTTGTTCATGAATTCCATGATTTTAACAGATCTTTGTCACTTCTTTGGCTTTAGTTCTGGACAACAGTGCTCCAGTTGTCAACTTTGGGCAATGGGGCTCTGACTCTGGTTTTGGTCCCACTGTGACCACACCATGAATTGTGTCCTTTTCCTCCTAGGATTGTTCTGTGAATTTTGCTTAATTTTGTCATTTCAATATACTCGTTGTGTAAACCTGGACAAGTCTCTTAATCCAAAAAAGTCCAAAGTTAATAAATAACTAAATGCATAACTAACTAAATAAAAGTGAACAGATTTTCAAATGTGATAAGCATCCTAAGCTTTGACTTATTCGCAGGTGGACCTCTGATATAACTGTATTAAGCACCCAAATTTTAAAATTCTGGCCTAAATCTCTTTCTGCTCTATTTACCTCTGTCTAAAATAAATGCAGTGATAAGAACAAAGGTATAGTGAGACTTAATTAACATAGCAAAGTACACTGTGGTAGCCTTAGTTAAATGATACTTTACAAGTGCAAATTATAATATTAATAAAAACAAAAAATATAAAACCATTAAAGGAAAAGCATTAATCTTAAGTTTAAGTCTCATTAATAAACAGAAGTATGAATTTCTTAAAAAAGAAAAGTTTCAGAAGGGTAGACATATTAATCTGTTTCAGCAAAAATGAGGAGCCCTGTGGCACTGTAAAGACTAACCAATTTATTTGTCTATTTGTAAGCTTATGCCCAAATACATTTGTTGGTGCCACAGGCCTCTTCGTTGTTTTTAAAACAGAAAATTCCACCAGAGAATGGTTGATTGCACAACTATTCAATAGCTTGGATAATAAAGATCTCTCTACTGGCTAAACAAAGGTAATAATAAGAAAAACGATGGAGAAATTGTGCAAAGATTACTCATTATTATAAAGAAGGGTTAACATTAATCATGGATTTAATAAAGCTCATACATGAATCAATTCCCTTAAATAAAAGGAAATCCAACTTTTGATAGCCCTAGGGTTCAAAAATAACATTTTCAGTCTTACAGGAAACCACTGGAATTGAAGAAATAACAGGAAAATGCAAGGGAAATGGGAACTCTGAAAACTTAAATGAGTTGCAGGCTACAGGAGAGCTAAGTTTTTGTTTGTTTTTTTGTTTTGCAGTTTAATTTAAATTTTGCAGAAACCTTCAGAGCTACCATTACAGTCCAATACAGGCAGCTGAAATTCTAGCTACTCACCTCAACCTAGTATCAAGGTTCTAATCAGCAAATTCTTGGTAAAAAAATGAGACCTTTAACCAAGCCGCTCCAGACTTGTTTGTTCTCTTGAGCAGTCCTAAAGTTTCTCTTTTATTTGGAAGTAAACACCATGTTGATCCTTCATATTATCTTCATCATCAACCATTTATATGGGGTAGGATTTACCCCACACAAACAAGTTAGAATGTCCCGAGTAAGACACTGTACAAACATATCCTGATTGGCAGTCTTTGCCATCTTACGTCTTAGGCTATGTCTAGACTGCAGGCGTCTTTCGAAAGAGGCTCTTTCGAAAGCATCTTTCGAAAGAGCCTCTTTCGAAAGATCTCGTCTAGACTGCAGGCGGATCTTTCGAAAGAGCAATCCGCTTTTTCGAAAGAGAGCACCCAGCGAGTCTGGATGCTCTCTTTCGAGGAAGCCCTATTTACATTGAAGAACGCCTTCTTTCGAAAGAGGAACTTTCGAAAGAAGGCGTTCTTCCTCGTGAAACGAGGTTTACCGCCATCGAAAGAAAAGCCGCGTTCTTTCGATTTAATTTCGAAAGAACGCGGCTTGAGTCTGGACGCAGGGGAAGTTTTTTCGGGAAAAGGCTACTTTTCCCGAAAAAACCCCTGAGTCTGGACACAGCCTTACAGTCTAAATGTGTATAAAAAACCCGAGGATAAGGGGAGGAAAGACAAGATAAAAATATTAGGGTGCTTCAAAATAGCACATAATTCTTAGCTAACTAGCAGCAGTAATCACAGCTTGCCACCTGGCTAACTATTACCAAATGGCAATTTTCTGTATGTGAGATGTGGAATGGAGCTGAGATCAGCTTCTTTCTGCTCACAAGCTCCCCACATTGTTATCCATTTCACCTTCCATTTAAAAAATGAATTTAAAAACAAAAATTCGTATCACCATTTCCCCTGCCAAAACGAGCACTTTCTCTGCCAAAAGAGACAACGCATAAGACTGCACATTCTCCCTGTCCTTTTGGTTCTGTTCCGATTTTATAAACTGAAACCACAATAAATATTTGGAAGCAAAGGTGGCACATATGCAATGCATTTCTGACCAACAGAATGCTGATCCATAGTACCAAGTGACACCAAAATTTAGCTTCAGCAGAATATCCTCTTTCAGGAAATGGATTACAATTTACAGAACAATGTTTTATGAAAACAGAGGGAGAGAGTAACTTGGTAAGTTTGCTTTGCTAGGCACTCATATAAATCAGATCTCTGAGAGAGAGCCCATTAAATGAGCAGTAAAGCTATGTGCTGCCACAAAGGGACCCTGAAATGGATGCTGACCAAGCTTTCTCTGTCTATGACAAGTGATGCCTAAGTACGTCAGAGAGACAGTAGGCTGTCTTTGGGGAGAGTCTGGGCTGTCAGCAACCAAGTTCTTCAGCACTGATATCACTCTAGTGATATCTTCACAGTATACCACTTATGACCAGTATTCCCCCTACAATTTTCCAACCATGAGCGGAGCAAAGTTTGGCTTGCACACCAATATTGAGGTCATGTGCGCTGGTTTGGATGTGTGCCACCGTGGCACCCAATGTTCCTGGCCACTACAGTAGTAACTGTTCCCCCCTCCCCCCCTCCGGCCATGCAGCAGGTCCCCTTCCTGGCCCCAGCCACCAGAATGGGTCTTTGCCTCCCCCCCCCCCCCGCCTCGTGGCAGCCCTGCACACTGAAGCAGGCATCCTCCCTGCCACGTAGCCACAGCAGGTCCCAGCCCTCCACCCCTGCAGCTCTCTCACCATGCCATCTCACCTGCCCCCTCCTGCAAGCATCCACCTGCCACACGAGTGCTGCTGTAAGGCTCTCCAGAGGAGGTGGGCGGGGGAAGAATTTTTTGTGCATGGCCGCACAGGCATGCACCTCAGAGGTAACTATGACCTAGTTCTTGTTCTGTTTAACTATTTTGATTTCAGTGAACTTACTCCTTATTTATGCTGTACATCTGAATTGACCTAAGCATCATTACTTATTACCAGGGCTCGACAAATTATACAATCTACTCGCCCGTGGCAAGTAGACTGTAACCCGGAAAAGCCGGGTTCAGGCGATCTGCGCATGCGCAGATCGCCGGACAGCGCAGCTGGCGAGCGGGGCTCGCCACGGTTCGGCGAGCCCTGCTTATTACATATCATTGATCTGGTCCTCTAAGAAATACGAGGTACAAAGAAACAGACTACAGAATGGGAGGAGGGGGGAAGAAGCCACCACCTCTTTGCTGAATTAAAGGGACTCTTGCACTGACTTTAGGGAAACACTACTGCAGTGTTTCTCAAAGTGGTCCATGAAACCTCTTTGAGAAACCTGCTAACCGGCCTCTCCGGTGTGTTTATTTACTGGCTCCACAGACATAAAACCTCACGGCTCAGCCCATACTACTTCCTACAACTCCCCTTGGCTGCAAACAGCAAACCGGAGCGAGCGAGCAAATAAACAAATGTGAGCAGCCAGTTAGCAGGTTTCTTAAAGTGGTTTCGTGGACCACTTGGAGAAACACTGCACTACTGAAATGTCCATTAAAAGCAAAACCTGGTTATTCTGTTTCAGTGGGCCTTACAGCTGGTAACTCTTCATTATTCTTTTGAGGCTTTGGAAATGTCATCAATCATCAGTCTTCTCCAAAGGCAAAAACTATAATAATGGTTCAAAAGAGAACTAGATAAGTACAAAGTGGATAGGTCCATCGATGGGTATTAATCAAGATGGGCAGGAAGGGATTCAACACCATGATCAGAGTCTGGGTCGGATTAAGGGGGGGCTAGCTGGGCAGCTGCCCGGGGCGCCAACCTATGGGGGGTGCCTGATTGAAGTGGTAAGGGGTGCTGTGCGTCTGGAGGTGGGGCCACGCATGCACTGTGCGCCCGGGGGCAGGGCCATGCATGCGCCACGCACCTGCTGCCCAGGGCGCAAGTATTGTTCGGTCCGGCACTGATCAGGGTGTCTCTAGTCTTTGTTTGCCAGAAACTAGCAATGGTCGACAGGGGATGGATCATTCATTGACTGCCTGAGCTATTTATTCCATAGGAAGCAACTGGCATTGGCCACTGTCAGAAGACGGCACACTGAACTAGAGGGACTATTGATTTAACCCAGTATGGTTATTCTTTTGTTCTTATCATTTAGACTACGTCTACACTGTGCATCCTTGCGCAAGAATATATGCAAATGACCTGCCATTTTTGCGGAAGGGGCTTTTGCGCAAGAAGGAGCAGTCTACACTGCTCCTTCTTGCACAAAAACCCCCTCTTGCGCAAGAGCCATTCTGCCACTTATTATCAGAAAGAACAGCTCAAAAGGGGGTTTTTGCGCAAGAAGGAGCGCATATCTTCTTGCACAACAATGCGCAGTGTAGACGTAGCCTTAGAGTTTTCATTATGCCAATTCTGCAATTGATGGTGCAACTGAAAGAAAACTGCAGCCTGCTAAAAACAATGAAAATCCACATACTACCAATTACAGGATTGGAGCCTTGTTGATTAATTATTTCTACCGGAGATAGTCCAGCACACTAGGGACCTGACCGGTCGGTGCTGAACCAGAGAGTTTGCTGAACCATGGGAGATCAATATTGTCTAGCAGTATTACCAAAACTTCCACCGCTTAGCCTCTTAGAAGACATTTGGGGGTAAATTAGACCTAAATAATAGCACGGAATGCTGAGAGCCAAGACTGGAGGCTGTAAACAAACATTATGCGACTGCGAGAAACTTGCCCATAGTAAGTGGGCATCCGACTAACTAAAATCATGCCAGACCACGGATGTTGCTGCACCAAAGAGTGCCGGACGAGAAAGGTTAAACTTGTAGTCATAAACAGTCATTACTAGCTCATTGCTCCCATTTTGGAATAATATTTTTCTTGGCAAAAACAGACAACATTTATGGGAGACATTTCTGTTATATTCAGGTTATGTTTTTGAGCATCAATATCACTCTTGTGAGGCTTTTTACAGTGGACAGATCTAGGACCCAGTTCTGATCTCTTGTTCTGGTTAACAGTGTGGATTATACCCCTTAATTACAATTAGGCAACAGATGTGTTTGCAATTTTTGTGTGTCACATAAGATCAACTTTTTAGTAGTTGAGTAAAATGGACAAAACCAATTTATCTAAGTTTTTTCATCTTTTTCATTATAGGGATAGTAGCAGGTGAGGCCCATCATTGTCCAGGCAAAGTCATTTTGCGTAGATTTCATTTATCGGAAAGTTCAAGAAATTAAGTACGTGTAATAGAATTTTTTATTAATGTGTTCACAAAAGGGAAGTAAAAGAACAGTTTTAAATTTGTCAGATTTCAATTTCAAACATTATTCATTTTATTGAATAATTACCATATAGTAAATTTGAATCAGAAATTTGTAAAAACTTCCATTACTCTCTCCGTAACTAATCTGAATTATTTTGTGATTTTTAACAGTAAAAATTTTCTTTGCACTACAATGACAGTTGAATAGGTGACTTGATTTAATTTTGTTAGCAAATATTTTATGAACTTTAATCATACTAGTCAAGACTTTTTTCTGACGAAGAACAAAAATAATTATTTAAACCCTTCACCCAGCCTATTTCAGTGTAAAAAGTAGTGCATTCATCTGATTTAAGTGACAGGGTTGTTTATGCAAAATTTGGTATCTGTAGGTAATCGTGAAGTATGACTTTATTTTGCACAAACAAATCCATAAACAAACAAACTTCAATATATATAAAAGATACTTTATACTTCAAAATATATAAAAGATGCCTTGCCAGAGCTGCACCTTGACATGATGGGAAGGCTTGTGAGTTACTGTGACCCCAAATGCTATGCCAACATTGGAGTTTAACTCCTGATAAGTCCACCCTATCTGGTGAGGTTAAAGATTGGGACTAGACAAAAAGCATTCCATTGTTGAGACAGACCCCAGAATCTTTAATCCTGGGAGACGGCTATTCTGGGAGAAAGCATATTCGTGTACCCCCAAGGAGATTACTTAGATTCCCGGGGCTCTGTCTGCTGACAGCTCAGGGAGAGACACACTGAGTTTGCCTTGGCTCCCCCTTCCTACCAGAGACAGAGTCTGCCTGGCAACCCATAAGGAGTGAGATGCCCCTCCTGGACAGTTCAGGAGGGGAAGGAGGAGCTATGGTTGGGGGAGTCTGGAGCCAGTTGAGGCAAGGGGAGGACTGGCTGTGTGGGAGCTAGTAAGCCCCAGGCCTGCTTGCAGGGTTTCCCCCTGAGAACTAGCCTCTAGAAAGGCAGGATCCCTCGGCTGGGTTTTATTTCTCCACTGTTGATTCCGTTTGTGGAGTTTGCTGGGAGGCTTCCCCAGCCAGGCTGTTGGCTCTCTGGCTCCCTGGGTGAATCCATTCACCTCATGATCAGCTCTGCTCTGTCTGCTGGTTTGGGGCTGCTGCCTGCTGTGTGTGTCTGAATGCTGAGGTAGGAGGTTAGTTTGAATTTTGGTGCAGTTGTGTGGCCTGCACCTTGAGTCCTGCACCCTTTGTGGTGAGGGGAAATTCTGGGACAGAAGCAGCCTGATTCCTGCCCGAAAAGGATCCCTGCCAGAAGAGAACAGCCCCTCTGCAGTCACTGAGTCATCTCTGAACCTTAGGCTCATTCATGGAGATGTGAGTGCACCATCTTTTAGTTAGTAAGTCAGGGAATTTGTTTGGTGATTTTATTACCTGTTGCATATTAAACCTGTGGAGGGATTTACTGCCTTCTCCCACTTGTGATTCCTTTTGGCTGTACTGGACCCAGTCAGCCCCACTGCTAAACCACTGCAGAGAAGACTTTTGTGGTCAAAAGTCATCAAGGGCCCCAACAAAGTACGCGTACCAACGGGACACTGATCTTACAGTTGCTGGGCACCGGTGACCCTAGTGTTTTACCCTGTTCTATTTGTCTCCGGTTTAATATAATTGTGTTTATTATAGTGTATGTGTTTGTGTTATTTTCTGGGAGTCTCCAACTATCTGGTAAGTACGTGGGGATTATCCTGGGTTTGAATTTTCCTCTCAAGCTGCCCTGGTGACCCTGCCAGGAAGGAGTGAGGGAGGTAGAGGCACCACCAAATAAGTCCATCGGAAAAAATAAAGTTGAGAGGGTGGCGGGATCCAGAAGAACCCAGACCTATCCATCAAAACCTGTAAGCAGATTGGCCTTAAAGAAGGTAACCAGGTGGAGAAGGGGCGCAACACTTGGTACCCAAACAGGTACCCTGCTTACTAGCCATTCATGGCATTTGGACTTTGGTGGAGCAGCCACTTTGTACTCTAGTCTTTAGTGGTGGTTACAAGAAAGGTTTGGCACAGCTACACAGCCCAGACAATGTTAACCTGGCCGGTTTAAGGGATGTGAAGGACTTGTTTATTCCCATTCTTGGTGGATGTGTGAGGAAGGAGTTTCACACACTCCTGACATTGGAAACAAGCTCACAAGTGGAACAGTGATGCGGATTTCTACACAGAGGTTTGGGGAAAATCAACAGCTCAAGGAGAGATTCAAGAGCAGTAGCAAAATTGGTAAGTACAGAAAGTGCGGCCAGATGGACCTGGGAGTGGGGAACTGATATTCCTGGCTGGCACAGCAGCACCGGTAGTGTTGTAAATTTGCCAAGACTGTCAGCATTTATGTTTTATTAGTTTGGTTTGATAAATCTGAGGTCTGTTATTTGCCAAGTTTGTTGTAGAGTCAGTGACCTCCTTCCTAAGTGATAATATAAGAACATTACAATAGCTAAATAGTCATTTTACATAAGAGACCTAATTTCTTTCTTTTAAACTCAGTTAACTGATTCTTAATTCTCATAAAGATATAACACTTGTTGGCCAAAAACTACGTTCTGATCATCAGCATTTCTAACCTTGCTGGCCATCATCAGCTCTAGGTCTGATTTCACAACTAAAAATGTTGCTTGTTTGAGAAATAGCCTCTTACTGATTTAATGAAAGAATGCAGAGGGTGGGACATTACTGAGAATATGTTTGTATCACTCAGCACAGCTGCCATTAGCTAGTAGTGACTTGTTCTGTAAATGTGCAATTGTTTTTCTGTGAGTCATGGTGCCACCTAGGGGAACGCTGAAGAGAACTAAGAAAAGAGAGAAGAAAAAGTCAGTTGGGTTGAAGAGAATTTGGCCCCAGTATTTGTTAATACAAAAAATTCTTAATAAATATGAATGTTTGGAAGAAAACAAAACCACACAATGAAGAAAATTCTCAGCTAAGATCTCAGCCCTCTGCCTCTGTGCTTTGGCACTATTCATATAGGGATGTTAGCATGTAGACGTTTAGACGATTAACCAATAAGCCTGGGCTTATTGGTTAATCAAAATGACTACATGAAACATTCCCCTCCCCCCCCCCCCCCGCTGCCTCTATATCAGAGGCAGCAAGGGGGGGAGGCAGGAGCTGGTGCCCATGAGGAGCCAGCTGCTAAGTTGGCTCCCCATGCGTGTTGGTTCCTGCGAAGCTGCCTCCCCACCTCAGTGCCTCCCACAGAGGCAGCAGCATGGGAGGTAGGTGAGAGGCAGTGCTTGAGGAGAGCTGGCTTAAAAGCCAGCTCCTCACAAGCATCAGATACCACAGAGCCGCCTGCCTCTAATTGAGAAATAGCACCGGAGAGGGTGAGGAGGGGCAGGTGGAAGCCAGTACAGACAGGCATCTGGCTTTCAAACCAGCTCCCCACACACCTTGGCTCCCGCAAAGCTGCTTGCTTCACCTCCCCTCTCCCCGCCACGTGTTGCTGCCTCTGTTCAAGAACCAGCTCCCTGCACAGACTGGTTCTTGCCTGCCGCCTTGTGCTGCTGCCTCTGATACAGAGGCAGCAGTGTGGGCCAGCAGCAGCCTCTGTCCATGGAGGGCTTGGGCCTGACGCAGACAGAGATTATTCCATGGCAGCAGTCCCTGTCTGCGGGGGGGCCCAGCTTCCCACGGACATAGGCTGCTCCAGCATCCCTCAGAACAGCCTCTGTCTGCAGCGGGCCTGGGCTCACCGCAGACAGAAGCTGCTCTGTGGCAGCATCCCCTGCACCCCCCGTCCCGCTCTGTTCCGTAAACATACAGTTCTTATTCCAGAACCACAGTCAATGGAAGCTGTGAGGCTCTGTGGCCATGGATATTTAGATCAAAAGCTGCGGGTGTGCCAATGGCTTACCCAGATGGGGCCATGACCCAATTTATAAAAGACCCTTTATATCAGTGGTTTTCAGAGATAAACTAACAAGGCTGGAGATGATTCCTTAACACAATATTCTTTCTTTGACAGTAAAAATAATGTTAAGGTTCTTGTGTAAAACTAAAGTTTGTTTGTTTGTTTTTCATTTCTGTTTGTTGACGGTATTAAATTGAAATATTTCTATCAATGTGAACACTTTGCATGAGGAAGTCCTACTAAAAAACAAGGTATTACAATGAAAGTTTAAAGCAAAGCTATGCAAACACCTGTTATTACCCACCTGATTATCTTTCAATGTGTGCATGAGAGGGTGCCCACTCCTCTTCAGATGCACACACATATAGCTGGTGAGGGAGATCACAAGGCATTTGCTAAGAGGGAATAACAGCAAAGAAAGAACTATTGCCCCTGCCAAAGCGCAGAGTACTGTGCACCCATATGCTTTATGCATCTCTGAGGATTAAAGGGAATAAAAGTAAGAAATGAGATGATGCACTTTAATTACATTAAAACCTCACAATGTATAAGAAAAAATCATATGTTCAGCAAAATTAAAAGAGGAGTAGCCACTCAGGAATATAAACCACTAAATTAAACAGAAGCTCACTCTCTCTCTGAGTGCTAAACATGCAAAACAGAAAGAAATTAGAGATTCACTTATATCTACCACAGAGTGTCAAGAGAGACTTAACCATGGTATAGCAACCTAATTAAGCCCCCAGAATTAAACACCACAGCAGGAATAAGTTTGACATTTATAAATGTGCCAGATTATCACAAGAGTAAAAAAGCAGCTCTGTAGTGGGGCAACTGCCCGACTATGGCAAGAGAGGGGTTAAAACTAAGCCAGAGGGTGTCTGCACAAACCCCTCCAATCAGGGAGAGGCTCATAGGGAACCAATATAAGGGGGCAACCCGGTTTATAAGGAATGGCTCAGCAGAGCAGAGGACAGTTGGGTCCTGAGCAGCAAAAGAGAAAAACTGGCTCCCTGGGAGGAGCACCATGGGTGGAGCAGTGGTGGAGCAGGCTCAGGCTATGTCTACACTACAAAGTTTTTTCGGAAAAACTGCCATTTTTCGGAAAAAAACTTCACTTACTTCCACACTGCAATTGCATTCTTTCTGAAAAAAAGTATCGAAAACACAGAGGGGTTTTTCCGACATTGGTAAACCTCTTTCTATGAGGAAGAAGCCTTTTCCCAAAAGAGCTCTTTCAGAAAAAGGCGTATGTGGACGGGGAAAAGGGAGTTATTTCGAACGAAGAGGAAAGAGGAAAAGCACAAGTGCCTTGGTGGCCACTTCGTCCATAGTAATCACAGCCGAAATGAGAGATGGTGTCCATTCAGTGTGGACATTATTTTTCGAAAAAGCAGATCACTTTTTCGATGCGCTTTGGCAGCGTGGACGCTCTCTTTCAGAAGAAGTTTTTTCGGAAGATCTCTTCCAGAAAAGCTTCTTCCAAAAGAAGCCTACAGTCTAGACGTAGCCTCAAGAGAGCAGGAGAAAAACTCCTCTACCTGATATCTCCCAGACTGAGGCCTTGATACAAGGGCTGAGACGGTGCAATGGTTGCAAGAAAATGCCCCAGGGAATGGGAGCAGATAAGGAGATAAAAGGAGGGCAAGAACTGGCTGCTGAGTCCCTGGGTTGTGAACCAGAGTAGTGGGTGGGCCTGGGTCCCCCCTTTCCTCTTGCACCACACCTTGCCACACTGAAGCATGGCCTATACAGACTGTGACTTGTCCCTGAGGCAAGGCGCTAGACTTCAGGGCTGCAGTTGGCCACTGTGGCAGTTGTACTGATGGAAAACTGCTGATACTTGCCGAAAGGGGTGAGAATGGAATGGTGTGCGCTGCCAGAGAGCAGTGTCCTGAAGGAGATGCCACCATCCAGGGAGTGACGTGGGTTCTGAGCCAGAGGGTGGAGACAGCAGAGCAAGGACAGGCAAGACACCAGCCAGAAGGCAGCACACGCCAACAAACTAAGCGAATTCCCAGTCTGACCAACAGGAGACACCACGGCAGTGAGTCAACCCCCTCAGAACCTCAGGACCAGGGGCCTTATGTGGCCGCTGGCTTGTCTGGATCCAGCCCTTGGGGCTCAGGGCTCCTCCCAGCACTGGGGAGCCCGCGCTGGCACTCCAGCTCCCCCACCGTTCCCTCATGGGGATCTACTAGCCTGGGCCTCCCTTCTAGTGTGCAAGAGGAATGCGGGGTGTCTCTCTCATTCTCAACCAATTTTTTGCTTCTCACTTGTATGTGGCCCCTGACTGATTTTTCTGTGGGTCAGCGACTCCTGACCCAAAAAAGGTTCCCCATCCCTGCCCTACAAGCTCGTATTAATAATAAAACATGGCCAAAGCTCTTTTATAGTCTTATCTTATTTCAAAGCTTTTTAGATACTGAACAGTAAAATAAGCAGCTCTTACCAATGACAAGCAATATCCACTGAAAAGTAGCCTTCCCTGAGCTGTTTAACCATGTCCTTCCCTATATGGCACAGCCTAGCTTCTTGCTGCCTTTACCAATATAGCACATGCGGAACCTCCCAACATTCTAGAGAAGGAAAAAACTAGTTCAGCCAGGGTGTTGTTTTGGGAGGTCAGGGGGGCAGCAGCCGTGCATACCGGGACATGGCTTGCTTTTCTCCCGTTCCCCTGACGGGAAAGTACTTGTAATCTGTGAATTACTCCTCTGCCCTCTCCCTTCACCAGCCAGGAGTGAGAGGCATGCACAGAAACCATGTACTTTCCCTTCGCTCCCTGATAGGAAAATGGGAAAAAAAGTAAACCACATCCCAGTACACACAGCTATTGCCCCCCACTCTGCTTTCCCAAGCAGCGCCCTTGCAGTTCAGAACTGACCACAGAAAGTTGGCATGTTCCTTTCAGGAAAGAGAGAAAGCTTATAAATTTCCCACTAAATTCAGTAGAGGTAACATCTGTACTTCCACATTGTTGAAAAGTTGTACTTTTTGTGATGAGTTAAAAAGTAACACTTAGGTTTTGCAGGAACATGTAAGGCCAGTTTGAAAATGGATGAATCCAAGTCCCTTGAGTCTAATGCCCTTTTTTCCCCCTGCAATCCTTGTCCAGGTATTCTTCTTTGCAATTAGTTCAAAGGTGATGAGGCAATTTAATTTTTTTTCTTTCATTAGATGTCTTCTGTTGGGGCTGGATCAAAAAGTGCTGATGCAATTCTAGTAGAAGTCAGTGGGGACCCCTAATATGATAGAGAGTTTCATATGGAGAAGATGTTATTAAGAAAATACACTGGAGCATTCATGATGCAGCTATATACAAAAGTTATTAGAAGCTTTGCAGTAATTAGAAATGGCTCCACCTGAAGTCTTAATCCTCCATGTCACACCTTGTGGTGCAAGGCAGCCAAAGAGAGGTAAAATAATTAAGAAGCAGGACAGAGAGCATCAATCAGATGGGGGTAAGAGTACTCCCTTCATGGCAGGAGTCCAGATACATTCAAAAAAGTTTTCAATATTTTAGAGGTCACCACCTCTGGCTGTGGCTCCATGGCTACGCAGGGGAGTTAATCCACCCTTATCTTTACAAATACTTTATGCAGCTGCAGACTGCAGTCAAAGTTGCCTGTGGAATAGGACCTAATAATCAGCAGGAGAAGAGAAGTGGGAAACTTCCTCTGCAGATTACCTCAGCATGAAGCCACCTATCTCAACCAAAAGAGATTGCTACTAAGAGCTACACAAGTTGTTTCAAAATAAACTTAATAGATTTGCAATCTGTAGCTATGACCTTCCTATGACTTTTGAAAGTGGACAGAACAAGAATAATCTCTGTGTAATAGCAACCGAAAGCACAGGAATTAACCTCTGAGGAGATACTGTAACTAACTAGCGACGAGGAGTCCTGTGCCACAGGACTCCTCGTCGCTTTTGCAGATTCAGACTAACACGGCTACCCCTCTGATACTTGTAACTAACTAGCTGTAGCATAATTTTTACTTGTGTTAGTCAAACATACACAATCTCAAATAATCAGACTTTACAGATCAGTGAAGTTACACTGATATTTCCTTGCATACTAACATATTATCTCTCTTTATGGCTTTCACTGGTCCTTCTACAACCGTCAGTAACATCCAACATACTGTAAATGGGCTGCTGCCATTTAGATTCTCTATTTTAAAATAGTTGTTCCACTGAGAGTCATCCATTCTGCTAAGTCCTATTTTTCTAATATTAATGTTAACTGTTTTTGTTATCTTTTAATTTTTAGCATTGTTTTATAATCAGAAGAAAGTACTAAAGAACCCCTATGGCTGTTCAAGTTTCATGGGAGGTAACAGTTTAGGTAGCTAATAAAACAGCAGGAGAGAATTTAAAAAAAAATGGTAACCTTTCCATTTCTGGGTTACATAGGCCATGCCTGCAGTCATCATTCCTAGAAATACAAAGCTATTGAAATATTTACTTTTCTTTCATTACATTCACAAAAGTATGTGTGCAGGTGTAATCACTGCTGTGAAGGGGGCAGTCAGATCCCTCTCTGGCGTTAGTTGACTTTCTGTCAAAATTCTGGTGGCAGTGTCTAATAGAGCTGGATGAAATTTTTCATCCAAAACTCTTTCAGCAAAAAAGGCAGACCTAGCAATATCAAAACATTTTATGAATTCGTGTCAATTTTGCCAAATTACTTGTATAAAAAAATTCTGAAAGAGCAAACATTTTGTTTTGGTGTTTTGTAAATGAAACTTTTTGATTCAAAACTACTTCATTTCAAAATTTCATTCAAGTTTATTTAAAAACAAATAACCCCCCTCAAACACACATGACTCAAAATATTTCATGTTGAACAAAACATTTTGTTTGAGAAAGGAACATTTTTCCCACTTTTTGGTTAGCTGATATATTCCAGTTTGGGCTCAACACAAAACTTTTTTTTCTATATTTTTTGAAATTGTAAGTAAACTGAACAATCCGTTATTTTCACAGCCCTACTGAGAACACAGAATTCTGCTATGTTAAGCAGTTCCTCATGTAAAATGTATAGGCCTGGAAGGATTTGATTTTTATTGATGTCAGTAAACACAGATTTCACCTTACACACACAAACCAGTGAAAAAATATTAGCTATCCGTAAATTGTGATTATTGATAGAAAAAGTAAGAAATGCTACTTGAAAATTTATCTGAGTTTGATTTAAGAATATTTTGTAAATTTTGACAATTTAACTTTTTGAATCTTAGTAACCAATTTCATTCAATAATAGTCTGCCCAACTATTGTCAGATCCCACCATAATATCCCACCACTGTGAAAATTTAAATAAATGAAAATGGAAACAAATGTTTAAAATAGACATTTATATTATCAGTTTGAATTATTTTTAAGAAATTTAATTCTGCCAACCCTAAAAATATATTAAATGCTGACTCTACTGGTCATCCACACAAAGATAGTCATAGCTGCAGGAGGAAGAGATATTTGCCTGTTTGACTGAAGACAGATGCATGGAGCCAATCATAACTTCAGCATTAGCACACCTTTGTTATCAGAAGCTGACATTGCTGCTAGTCACAGACCAATATTAGCAGAAGCAAACAATCAGGAGCTTAATGGAACTGAGTCCAGAGGATATAGTACACATTGTCCACTCAGAAACTAGTGCGTGATATCAATAAGATCAGAATAATATTACAAGGAAAGAAAGGTTCTGGGGATGAAACATGTCCAGATTGTTCTGAGACAAATGAAGAGTCTGCCAGGGAGACCTTGGTAAAGATGTACTGGAAAGAACACATGACTGCAGTACAAGTTCATTACCTTGTACACTCAGGTCTAAAGATCTTTCTGCTATTGCTTTGTTTGCGTAGCTTGAGCTTCTGCTTACCTGTTGATACTATCATCACTAATACTCAGTATCTTCCCCTCGCTCCCTGCATGTGCTACACGGCTTAAGATAACAGTGTATGCCAGGACTGAAAACAGGCCAAAGGGAGCCTGTGTCTAGACATACATTCCATTGTCTAATGAGATGTGCACACATAACGTTGACATGCAGAACCGAACCTGGGACCTCTGGAGCTTAGTGCATGATCCTCTGGCTCTCAGCTAAGGCTGTAGAGGAAACTCATTCTCTCTCTCTACAAGTGGTCTAAGTGCCACTACATGGGACAGCACACCACATATAATACACATATAATACCACACCCAGCAGGAGTGATATCACCTTCTGGAAAATGACTGGTTTCCATGGCCACCCTATATAGTGTCAGTCAGGGGACACTGAGGTTGCTATTACAGGAATAGGCTCAAACTCAAACAGCCTTTAATTGCTGATCTTTTGTTTAACCAATCTTTTTTCTTTCCCCACTCACCTCTTCCTTATATCCTCTCCCATCTGTAAAGCAATCTTTTAAAGATTTGTGTGAAAATACTTTCAGAACAAAATTTAAAATTAGTTACGTATTTGTGCACAAGCATGTTAATTGAAAATTCACTTTCAGCAGACATTCATGCAAGGCTCAACTGCTTGAATATTAAAAGAAAGCTAACACAAAAGAAGCCCAAGCCTAGCCAAAGCAAATTAAACTTATTTTTAAACTGTAGCAAACATTTCAGAAAATTTCTTTGCAGTAATCCTCTAGATCTAATAAGTATTTGCTCTTGCTCAGGATGGAACATTGCTGATGGATAATGTATTGTCTCTTCAATTACAAAGCCAATTCTGAATTAGAAACACTCAAATTTATTACATATTGACAGAATGTTGATTTTCTAATTACACTATCCACATTAATAATGTGGAGCTTTCCAATAGAAATCCCAGTGGGAATATAGGAAAATGATATATACACAATGTGTTCATTCTATTGATTAAATCAGAAAGTACTAGTAAATTAATATTAAGACAACCAGGCGGTTAAAGAAAGTGTATTCTTAGATAAATGAAATGCAAAAACACTAAGGCTTCCAGTCTCCCTGTAACTCAAATATTACTTCTTAGAAAAAATATACAGCACATATCCTCCCACTCATATTAATATGAACATTGATATTTATGACAGTCCTCATCTGTTGTGCAAATACATTGAAACCTGTATTAAAGATCATTTACTAGGTAATCAATTTATAGTAGGAGACTTCCCAAAAGCACCCTCAACAAATTTTCAGTAGAAAGTTACCCATACACAGAAACAACTTCTCTAATGGTAGATTGCAAAAAAGGAATCTTCCAACGTAACACAGATCTTCTGTAAACTTCCTGGTGGATAACGACTATTCATAACGCCAAACTTTTGATCGGGATAATAATGTCACTGATTTTCTGACAACAGATTTAAAAAAAGAGAAATGAAGGCAATGTGTAAATCCCTAGATGTACTTTAAAGCAGCATTCTAGAAGGAATGGAATAATCAAACATTCTTGTATTTGCTCTGCAGCAACCACGTGTGGAAATGTTAGGATCATTCACAAAAAATTATGCACACATTGACTAAAATGCTCATAGAACTTTTTAGTTTCTCACAAAATATGTGAATTAAAGAAATGTCATCCTGTAAGACCAAGTTTAGTTATTAAATAACGCTCTTTTTAGTAATTTATTTTATCCACATATAAAAATCATGTGAAACCATATACATACAAAACTTCAGAGGGAATTTTTTTTTAACAAACTAGCACATTTATCTGGCGTTGCTCAGGTCCTCAAGTAGGGACTCAGAGTAGGGAACTGGGGGCGTGAGGGATACAGGAGTCAGGGTTGAGGGGTAAGGAGGGGTTCTGGTCAGAGAACTTGTCGTGTGTCTGTAGGAGGTTGTGCAGGGGGGGCAAAGACTCCCCCTCCACGGAGATTCGTACTAGGGTTGCTTGCTCTTCTCCTTCCTGTCCCTGTCAGGGAATGAGAGCAAAGTGCACAGCACGTCTGCCCTCTGCATCCCTTAGCCAGAATGAGTAATGCAGCAATACAAATCTGGGAGTAGGAGGCTCCAAACTGGAACAGTTCCAAAGAGGGGAAAGGGGAGGGGGGGACAGGACACCCCCCCAGATAGTCCCTTTGACCTGTCTGGTGATTGTCTCTTTTTTTATATTATTTCATGAGGTTATGATAAGAGAAATCTGAATACCGAATTTGGTGGACCTAGCTCTTACCACAGATGTGGGCAATAATTTTTGATGGGAGGCCACTCCAATAATTTGGATAGTGGTCAAGGGCTCCACTCTTCCATATTAATGGAGATGGGGGTGGGGTCTGGGATGGAAGTTGAGCGCAGAAGGGAGCTTACAGCAAGGGACTGGGGTGCAGGAGAGGATGTGGGGTCTGGAAGGGAGTTTGGGTGAATCAGGCAGTTGTGACCTGGGTTAGGGGACTAGGGTGCAGAGGTTTGGGTTGTGACTTTGGGCAAGAGGAGTGTGAGGGGGTTCACTCACCACCATAGCACCCCCTGCCGTCTGTCCTCAGGAATTAGCTCCTTCTGCTGGCAGGGTACCTTCCCTCAGGTGGTGTTTCCCCTCTTTCCTCCAGGCCGCGGCATTCTCTTCAGGACACTGCCTTCCAGCAGTGCCCACATCAGTCTCTGAGCCCCCCCTTCTGGGGGTTGTTGTTTCTTCAGCGGGCCTTTCTTCAGGCCCTGCAGTCTGGGGGTTTGCTTGGCCAGAGCTCCCCTAGCCCCGCCTTGCCTCCCCAGCCCTGCCCTAGCTCCAGGGAGCCTCCTACTCCCCCAGCAGCCAGGCTCTCACTGCTCTCCACCAGGAGCAGCAGCCCATCCTCTTATAAGGTTCCCAGCTGGGCCCCAATCAGCTAACATGGCCTCAGCTGGGGCTAAACTCCCAGACCCTGCTTCGGGCCGGGGTTTGCTCTTAAAGGGCCAGTGCAGGGCGAACGCCCTGTCACAAGGGGGTTGTGATCTGGGGCAGGAAACTAGGGTGCAGGATGGGGTGGAGGGGTTTGGGCTGTGACCTAAGACAGGAGGGAGTTGTGACTTGGGACAGGGGCCTAGGGTGCAGGAGAGAGTGTAGGGGTTTGAGTTGTGAGCTGAGGCAGGGGATTGGAGGGCAGGATCTGGGAGGGGATATGGGGGCAGAGGGTTTGGGTCACGAGGGGTAGGGGGCAAAGGGTTGAGGTGCCAGAGGCAGGCTCTGGCTGGGAGACTTACCTGCTTGACTCTCAACCAGCAGCCTTCTCAAGCAGATACCCTGCCAGCCCTGCCCCCACACTGGCTGCAAGAGCCATGAGGTTTTTGGACAGCTGTGCGCCTGAGGGTAAGGGGGAAGGTGCTTTGTAAACTACCTGTTGAAAACAGGCAGCTCCCATTGACCAGAAACCGGCCAATGGGATTGTGCTGGAAGTAAGAATAGTGCCTGAAGTCTTCCCATCTTCCCCCAGGCTCACAGCTGTTCAAACAGAGGACCGCAAGTCTGCAACAGTCGCTTTTCTCAGCAGCATGTGGGGGACAGGCAGGGAATCTGCTTGAGGCTCTGTGCTGCGGCTGCGGGCCAGATCTGGTGGCTTCGCAGGCCAAATCTGGTCCACGGAGAGCATTTTGCCCAGTCCTGCCTTACCATTTAGAAGGAGTCTCTGAACAAACAGACAAACAAACAGACAAACTCTATCAAATATATAGTAGATTGAACTTAAAGGGCAACTCTATTAAGTAATAATTTTTGCTCCACCTTTTCTAGCAGACCCATTATCTATTTACAATCCTACATGGCACATATCACCTCCCTTCAACACATAATTTTTTATTAGTCCCCAGAACAGGCACTTACGATAGGCTTCCTTGTACAACATTCTGGAAGTTTTTAATTAATGCTTTTCATCTGATTAGCCTAAATGCCAATAAAGCAAGTACAAGAGATCTCTTATTGATGAAATCAGAGTTACAGGCAAGCTGAGTATATCAGATGACACCTTCCTCATTTCTGAAAGTTCCACCAGTCTGATTGTTTTATACATTAAATGAAAAAAATGTAGAAGATGGATTTAGATGTGCTTAACTGCAAGATTTAGGATAAAAATTTAATGATACTATCTTGAGACAGCTGTGTGGAGCAGCAGGCCCTCCATCTCCCTGGACTTGTCCCTTCAGTGCACTGAAGAGGATGCCAAACTTGGTGGAGTAAACTCTTTTTCTTCTATAACAAAGAGTGTTACAAATAAATTTTTGATACAGGCCAAAGAATCTTTGCTGTGGTTAATGTGAAAGGGAGTGTAGACGTGGAGGAAAGCCTAGCAGAGAAGTAACAAAAGAGCTAGAAACATGCAATAAAGGCAGGCTTAACGCATGTCTCCAATGTTTGAATTCAGGCAAACATCACTATTCCTGACAGCACTTCAACTTGAAGCACTCGAAATCAATGGAATTTAAGCTTATTCAGTAACTCCTCATTTCACACAGTAGTTATGCTCGTGAAAAATGTGTTGTAAACCAAATCTAATGTCCCCATAAGAATTAATGTAAAGGGGGGATAGGTTCCAAGGAAATTTTTACGTCAAACAAAAGACATTTACATTTACCAACACTGAGTAGTCATGTGGCATCTTCGGGTATGTCTAAACTGCGTATAGTCAAGTTACCAATAAGAATTCATGAGGTTAATCAACTATTCAGTTAACCGATATTTAACATCCCTATCCCTGAGAGCCATAGACAACTGGCCTCCCTCTGACCAGTCCCCGATGGTGGCTGAGAGTGCGCGCACACACAGCTGCAGGACCGAGAGTGCCCAGGAGCCCAGGGCCAGCAGGATCAGCATTGAGAATCCTCTCCATGAATCATTTCCTTGGTGGGGAGGGACTCTGCTCTGCTACTTCAACTAGGCAGTTCACAGCATGGCGCAGGGAATTCGAGACTACTAGTGTAGCTAACAGTGGAGATCCAAGGGCCCCAGTAATAGGCAGCAACATGCGAATTATATCTCCTAGCACACCTTACACACATTGTTTGGTTTATGGCCAGGGTTGGATTAATGTATTCAGGGGTGACTGGAGGGCATTATAACCAAACATTGCACAACTTTAAATGAGCACATTCTCCAGTAGGACAGGGACGTAACAATGCAACAATGTTAACTAGGACGACTTTAGTGAGGAGTTACTGTACTTAAAAGTATATGATTAACTGGTCTTCTGACTCGTGGACCAAAGCTGTGGGTAAAATTTTGGAATTGGTACTTTTTAAAATGTTACCCAGTATCATTAAAAATATCAAATACATAGTAGTCACAATTAAGTCAACTATGCTCCTCTGGCACAAATGAACTTTCAGTAGTAAAAATAAAGCTTGAATGCTGAGGAGACAACTTTCTCCAGGGATGATCCAAGACTGGAATGAACTTCCCCAAGAACTAAGGTCCATCACAAACCTTACCACTTTCCACTCCAAGTTGAAGATGCATTTTTGACATTGCCTATATACACACACACTAATAACTAAAAGTCAGTGCTGTCACACAAGCATAATTTGTAATGTATTATATATAAAAAGAGCCGAAAATGTCTGAGAACTTGAAAAATGAACATTAACAAAGAGTGAATCTTGAAACTGGTGATATTCTACACATAGAGAACTCTCCAACCATGTTTGTAGCTGTTTCCATCATGTCACACAGACTCAAACAGACCTTCCAGCCTTCAGAGTGATGTTTTGGGTTATTGTGTGTGCTGTCTGTGTTGTTATGTGGGTAGTTGTGTTGATTTGCATGTAGATTGTGTTGTGCCAGCAGAGTTGCATGGACTTATGCTGGTGGCAATTAGACCAAGTAATTCATCATCTCCACACCTTTCCTCATTCAACCAGTGAAATAGTTGCATGCAAATTAGTTGTACAGTGATTGATAGAGTTACCTCTGATATCACAATGATCTAGTACTCTTTGCATGGCATAGATACATGCTTTGCTGTTGCACATGTGTAATTCATGAAGTCAGAATGGCTGAGAACTTAAAAATAGGATGGGAACAGACTTCTTTCATCACTTCATGCAGACCAAAAAACCATTATAGCTTCAAAATGACAGAGTGGTAATCCTGGAACCTGGACATGGATCTTCCTCCCAGGCTATGTCTACAATACAGGGCTTTATTGGGAAAAGGTACGCAAATTGCGCTCCGCAATTTGCATACCTTTTTCTGATAGCTTTTTCAGAAGAGACTTTTCCGAAATTTGCCCCATCTAAACTGGGCCAAATTTCGGGGAAAAAAACCCTCTTTCACAAGAGCCCTTCTTCCTCATGGGAGGAGCAAGGCAGAGCTTCCAAAAGAGCGCGTCTGCTCTTCCGCCAAAAAAAAAAAAAAAAAAAAAAAAAAAAAAAAAAAAAGCAGAAGAGCAGATGTGTTCCTTGAACATGGCAGAATTTTTATGGGATACCCCCAGAAAAACCCTGTAGTCTAGACATAGCCTCAATAAAGAATAAGAGAACAAAAGGCATGAGAGATGTTAGTCACATTGCTTAATGCACTACTAGAACGTACTCAGTTACTACGGTGATGAGTATGGCATAGTAAAAAAAAAAAAAAACCTATATAGAATAGAATTAGATTTTTTTATAGTCATCACACTTGAGCTCCCAGATAATACTGTGATTGAAGCTTCGGAAATACCGTATTTTCCGGCGTATAGGGCGACTGGGCGTATAAGACGACCCCCTAATTTTTTAATTAAAAGATAGGGTTTCATCTTATACCCCAGCGCCCCTCCGCCTCCTTTGCTCCCGGTGTCCCTGGTCTGCTGGAGACGGTCCCCAGCAGACCAGAGGCACTGGGAGCAAAGCCGCAGTAGCTTTGCAAAGCCTCGGGGGAAGCCGGCGGGGGGAGGGGGGGGCATCCCCAGAGGCTTTGCAAAGCCACGGAGGGGCTCGGGCGGGGGGGCAGCCCAGGCGTGCCTGGGATGTATACCCGGCGTACAAGACGACCCCCGATTTTCGGGGAATGTTTTTTAACATCAAAAGTCGTCTTGTACACCGGAATATACGGTATAAATATTAAATAATATGATCAATTTTTCAGATGTCATAATTACTTCTCATTCTAAACACAGGAAAATAACCATGCTCTCTCAGGTATCTATTGATACCAATGTGAGGTAACTATTGGTGTGGTCTAAATGCAAATGACAATCACTGTGTAAAATGTTTTCATGTTTTTTTAAATGTCTTGCTTTGATTGAGTAATAAGTGAAAATCCAATTTTGACCTCAGATACATGGACACATATTGCAGTGTATCTTGACCCAGTTCTGAAATCAAATGTATATTGTAACACACTGTTTAATATCTTGACATGATATTAACTTCAGCTATCCTAGCACACATTGCTAGATATTGAATAATGTAAAATCAGGCCTGAGCAGGCCTTACAAGAAACACAACAATACTTACCTCTATAATTAAGATAAGAATGCATCAGGCATTGTTTTCGCTCCAAGCAAAGTAGTAACACAGTCTCTATAATGAGGACTGTGTATGATTGTTTTTTATCTTCTCACATACCATTAGAGTAAGAAGACATTTGAAATTAAAGGGAAATACATTTACAGCTAATAAAATTAAATATACCACTTTACACAGTGTATAATCAACACACAGAATTCACTGTTGCAGTAGGTCATCAAGACAAATACCTACATGATTTACATAGGAATTAGTTAACATAATGATATTGACCAATACTAATAGCCATGCTGGCCAAAATAATTATATGGATTCTCAGACCTCAAGATCCTAGACATAATCTACCAGCAACAGGAAGAATTTCCTCACTTACATGCATATCGTGCAATTAAGGTCTAAGAAGATTTATGCAGGTGCTTAAATTCAAACACTGAATAGTCATATTGAAGCCATTGTGACTACTCCCAGTGCATAAAAGTAAAGTATAAATTTTGGCAGTCTCAGGATCTAGGTAGGCATTGAGGTTTTCGTTTGGTTTGTTTTCCTTCCCATGAATTATCCAGTATTAGTGAATCATTCAAAACAAAGGTTTCTGGACTAGATCAGCTAATACAATTCTACATAACATTTACTCACCTTATATGGCAATAACCATGTCGGTATTTAAAGTGTAATATTTAAGATGCACTTTTTACTTTCAATGAGAATTCAACCACTAATTCCCCATGATATCTTTAAAAAATTTCCCCTAAAATTGTGAAACAAAGCAATGTATGTATGCAAACACAAATGATATTGGATAACATCTTGCTATAGATTATACACATGTATATCCAAACAGTCTTTTAATAACAGAAAGAAGAATAACATAACATATATGTTACGTTCAATAACATAACAAAAAGAAGAATTTAGCCCATGGTTTAACAGAATTAAATAATCCTCACGTACGTGTCAGATACTGCAGTGAAAAAGTAGCAAAAACAACACAAAAAAGCAATATTTGCAACCGTATATAGATTCAACAGGTCTTTACAGTTATCATACAGATCCAATATGACAGAAATAACCTAAAACTAAAGCACATTTAAAATAACCCATCCCTAAATAATGACAACATTAAATGTATATCATTTATTATTTTCTTTTGTCCTTATAGCATTGTAAAAAATGAATGCTATGATCCTATATGGCAGTGTTTCTCAAAGTGGTCTGTGAAACCACTTTGAGAAACCTGGGCCACTCCGGTGTTTTTATTTACTGGCTCCTAGTCACTCTGGTTTGCTGTTTGCAGCCAAGGGGAGTGGCCCAGCTGATGCCGCTTCCTACAGCTCCCCTTGGCTGCAAACAGCGAACTGGAGCCATGAGGCTCCGTGGCCATGGAGCCAGTAAACAAACACACTGGGGCAGGCAGTTCGCAGGTTTCTCAAAATGGTTTCACAGACCACTTTGAGAAACACTACTATATGGAATTCTGTGAAAAACTTTAGATATATTGCAGTATGAGGTCTATAGAGAAGGCAGTTACCACAAAAACATTTTAACAATTTACATCCAAAAAACAAGAGGCCATGATTTATGCAGCCCAGATCACTGATTACAGCCAACACCATACATTTAATTTAAGAAGACTACATACACAAACAAACACAAAATGTCTTCAGAAATTGTCTCTTTTACCTTTTGCTGCTTGGAATCTTGATGATTTTCTGGGTGACAGTGTCTTCAGAGAACTGAAGGAGTAGACTAATTTTCTTCTGACTTCTGGAAAATCAGTTTTCCTTCTCCAGCTTTGAGTCCACATCATTTTTAAGTTATTCTGAAACTTTGAATGTCCCAAATTAGATCCTGAAATTTGGAGACACAAAGAAGTACCTTCAATATGATACATTATCACTGGAACAGGTCCTTCTCCTTAACTCATCTTTCTAGCTCCTCTTTCTGTATCTGATTTATCTCCTTTCCTCTCCTCTTGGCCTTTAGTTCCTTCTTTTCTGCTAATTCTGCTTGCAGACATTAATTCTTCCAACTAGCCTCTTTTTTCCCCATCCCTTTCCTCTACCTTTGTCCAGCCTTGCACAGGGAAACTGACTAGATTTATTTAGGCCAGATCTATGCTAAGAGGGAAATTCAAATTAAAATATGCAACTCCAGCTATGTTAATTACAACACCAGAGTCAACATATCTTAATTCAAGTTTCCCCACCATACCCACAGAAGAAGGCTGACAGGAGCAAATGAAGGAGCAGGAGTACCACCTGCTGCCCAGGCGCCCTCTGAGTTAGATTTAGCAGGTCTTTACTAGACCCACTAAATTGAACTCCAGAAGATAGATCATAGCAGCAGCAATCTTCCCCCTCATGAAGACATGGCCTCAGTTTCAATCTGCACCTAGCCTTCTTAACCCTAGATCTGGCTGCATGGAGAAACTGACTAATCCTTCATTAATTTCCCTTTGTATATGATGCAGGAAGGAACTGGACTAATTCTAAACTCTTTATATTTTTGCTCTCTCCCCAGTTTCAGCACTTGGCACTAGTTTAGGATGATCTTGCTAATTTTATTTTTGCTATCCAGTTCCCCAATGAAAACAAGCAGCGGGGCAACCACTCTGATGTATGTTTAAGGCATGTAACTTAAAATAATATATATCAATGTTCCCTGTAAGTTGTGTCCTTTGACAGCCACCAAGGGGTATGTCTAGACTACACGGCTCCGTCGACAGAGCCATATAAACTAGTTTACCCGGCATAGGCAAAGAAGTGGGGATTTAAATAATCCTCGCTTCATTAAAATAAACATGGCCGCCACGCTGTGCCGACGATCAGCTGATCCGGCACAGCGTGGCAGTCTGGACGCGGATCTGTCGGCTGGGGAAGCCATTGCCAACCGATCCTGTAAATCTCATTTCACGAGGCATAACGGATCGGTCTTTGCCTATGCCAGGTAAACTAGTTTACATGGTTCCGTCGATGGAGCCATGTAGTCTAGACATACCCAAGGAGAGATTCAAATGCTACTTAGAAGATTAGCAGAGAATCCTCACAGCCATACAGAGCCAGCAGCATGTGTTTCTATTGGTGGGGTATCTCTGCATATGCCTTGGTGCATATAAAAATTTATTCTGCAAATGGGTGAAAAAAATTAGAGCGAACATTTATATACAGGCAGTCCCTGGGATACGTACAAGATAGGGACTGTAGGTTTGTTCTTAAGTTGAATCTGTATGTAAGTCGGAACTGGCGTCCAGATTCAGCCACTGCTGAAACTGACCGCCAGTTCTGACTTACATACAGATTCAACTTAAGAACCCCAAGCTTCCCCAAGTCAGCTGCTGCTGAAACTGATCAGCAGCTGATTCCAGGAAGCCTGGGGCAGAGCAACTCTGCCTCGGGCTTCCTGTAGTCAGCGCTGGTCAGTTTCAGCAGCGGCTGACTTGGAGACACCTGAGGCAGAGCAGCTGGGGTGCTGCTGGGTTGCTCCAGTAGCACCGCTCCTGGGAGCTACTGGACCAACCCAGCAGCATCCCAGCTGCTCTGCCCCAGGCGTCCTGATTTAGCCACTGCTGAAACTGACCAGCAGTGGCTGAATCAGGACTTGGAGCAGAGCAGCTGGGGTGCTGCCCGGTTGGTCCAGTAGTGCCCAGAGGGCGCTGCAGAACCAATCGGCAGCGCCCCAGCTGCTCTGCTCCAGGGTCCAAAACAAAAGCCTGGTCTGCTGGGGGGGGGGCACACTAGCCGCGCCCCCCCCCCCAGCAGACCAGGGATACGGGAGCAGAGCCGCAGCAGCAGCGGGGTGCCGCGCCTCTGAGGCTTTGCTCTGGCAAAGCCTCAGAGGCGCGGGACCCCCGCGGCTGCGGCTTCAGTCGCGGTGCCTGTGGTCTGCTGGGGACCGTCCCCAGCAGATCACAGGCACCGCGACTGAAGCGGCAGCAGCGGCGGGTTCCCGCGCTTCTGAGGCTTTGCTCTGGCAAAGCCTCAGAAGCGCGGGAACCCGCCCGGTGCCCCTGGTCTGCTGGAGACGGTCTCCAGCAGACCAGGGGCACCGGAGCAGCTTACGAACGGAGCTTTCTCGCCCCGGAGCTCGCAGGTAGCAATCCGCTACCTCGACCTCCGGGGGGAGAAAGCCCCATTCGTAAGTGCGGATCCGACATAAGTCAGATCCGCGTAAGTCGGGGACTGCCTGTATATGGTCAACTATAATAGTAAAATATGTTTTCAATACCCCAGTTAAATGGAACAAATATATGGCATGCCATTTTTTGTTATTTAAAACTCCCCTCTCAACCTTTCTTCCTCCAGCCTTTGGCATCACTGCCTCCCAATCTATAGGACATCCCAAAGAGACCTCAAAGTCATAACTAGACTATAATGGAATTTGAAGAGATAACAGGAATCTCTCTAGACCTATCTCCAAAGGGGTTTTTTTCACCACTGGATATGCAAGAGGAAATAAAGTAAAAATTAACTTTCACATAAAAAAACCCCACTGTGCAACGTTATACAACAGGATCTGCCTTGCAGACTATAATTAGGTTGAGCCCAGTGCATGCTGAGGTATCATTTAGAAAAGGACTTGATGGACAATGATGAAAACAAAACCACTGTACTTTTCTAATTACAACTGTGTTGAGTTAACCTAATTATGTGTTAATTATCAGTTTACTTCCAAATACCCAAAGTAACACTATCACCTCAATGTAGTTGTGGGGCATGTGCTAGAAAAATACAGTGAAACAGAAGAATAAGATAAAATTCACTAAATTTAAAAAGGTGTTATTTTCTTACCCTCTCTTTTTCCTCCTCCTCTGGCTTCCTCTGCTTTTCCCATATCCCCCTTGATCTCACTCTTCTACCTTTGCACCTTCCACTTGATCTCTTTGACCCTCCTGAAAGCAGATCTTGCTTTCTGTTTACTTTGAATGCCCTCTTCCCAACCTCTCTCTCTCTCGCCTGAAAATCCGTGGAGTATTATCAAGGAGGGACAAAGAAGTGGCTTGCTTTGCTGGCAGAAGTCTGATTCGCTTTCATCAAGATTTACTGAACTTTTCAAATTATAACATTGTCTCTAGACTTTTGTTTCTTAAAACTGTCCACTTGGCTGCAAAAACCAAAGCAGTTCTGCAATGGTGAAAGTCTAGAGAAGTTAGTATAGACCATCTACCAGCACTTTAATTGAGGATGTCAGAAATCATTTAATAATCATGTAACCATGCCAATTCTTAGAAGTTACGTGTTTATTCAGGGGCAGGGCCAGTAGCCCATGTGCTCCCAGCTGCTGGCCTCACTCCCAGGGAGCCACTCCACATTGCTGCTTCTGTATCAGAGGCAGCGGTGAAGGGCAGTAGCAGCCTCTGTCTAACATGGACCCAGACTTGCCACGGACAAAGGTTGCTCTGTGGGATGCCAGAACAACCTCTGTCTGCAGTAAGTGATTAAGGCACCAATAACTACCAGAAGGCAATTTACGTTCGTGAGCCATGTCAGCACTAACAGTGGAGCTCCAGTGCTAGTAGCAATAGGAGCATTTTAAGGAACAGGGCTATGTCTACACTGCAGGCTTCTTGTGCAAGACAGCGTCCACACTGCCATGTGGTTTTGCGCAAGAGTGCCCATGGCAGTGTGGACGCTCTCTTGCACAAGAAAGCTCTGATGGCCATTTTAGCCATAGGGGTTTCTTGAGCAAGAAACCTGTTGCCCGTCCACACTGCCTTCTTGCGCATGAGCTTATTCCTCGTGAGAAGAATAACTCTTGAGCAAGAATCCCTGCTTTCCGACGCTTTACTGTAAACTTGCGCAAGAACACGCACGCAGTGTAGACGCTCTGCAACTTGCGCAAGAACAGCTGCTCTTGCGCAAAAAGCCCGCCGTGTAGACGTACCCTAGGACTACGTCTACACTGGCAGCTTCTTGCGCAAAAACTCTTTTGCAGAACAGTTCTTGTGCAAAAACTCTTCCACAAGAGAGTATCTACACTGGCATGTGCTTTTGTGCAAGAGCATCCATGGCAGTGTGGTCACTCTCTTGCACAAGAAAGCTCTGATGGCCATTTTAACGATAGGGGCTTCTTGCACAAGAAATTCACGCAACACTGGCCTCTTTTGGAAGCGCTCTTACGCCAGAGGGCTTATTCCTGGTGGGGGGAGGAATAACTCTTCCGGAAGGAGCCCTGTTGTCCGACGCTGTACCGTCCATTCACTTCTGGCAGCGCGCGCGTGCAGTGCAGACAGCCGGCGAGAGTTTGCAGCAGGGCCGTTCTTCCGCAAGAAGCTGCCAGTGTAGACACACGGGAAGGCCGCGGGTGCCCAAACTGGCTCCAGAGCAGGTCACACCAGGGTGAGGCAGAAGCGGGGGAGTCTCAGGGGCCTGGCCAGCGCCCCACGAACACCCTCACTCCTCAGCGGCCACGTTTGCGAGGCCCGGGGGGGGGGGCATCTCCGAGAGCGAGCTGCTCCCCCAGGCCTGCTCGTGGGCGTCCCGCGCCACCCAGCGCGGTATGGGGGGGGGGCAGAGCCCGCCTGCTCCTACCTAACCCCCGCAGGACCAGTGAGGGCGCCCCGCGGGGCCTCCCTGCCGCTCGCCCAGGGGCGGACAGAGCCTGGCTGCGCAGGGCGGGCTCCACTCGGCGACCGCCCGCAACGCGCCTCAGGGCGGGGCCAGGCCCGGCGTGAGGGGGCGGGCGCGCGCGCGCGGGGGAGGCGGGAGCGACGAGCCGCTCGGTGAGAGCCCCGAGGGGCAGCGTGACGGGCGGGTGCGTCCCCCCCTCCCAGCGTGACGGGGTCTGGGCCCTGCAGGGGGCTGGGGGCGCCAAGGCCGGGGCTGGGGGCCCTGCAGGGGGCTGGGGGCGCCAAGGCCGGGGGGCGGGGGCCCTGCAGGGGGCTGGGGGCGCCAAGGCCGGGGGGCGGGGGCCCTGCAGGGGGCTGGGGGCGCCAAGGCCGGGGGCGGGGGCCCTGCAGGGGGCTGGGGGCGCCAAGGCCGGGGGGCGGGGGCCCTGCAGGGGGCTGGGGGCGCCAAGGCCGGGGGGCGGGGGCCCTGCAGGGGGCTGGGGGCGCCAAGGCCGGGGGCGGGGGCCCTGCAGGGGGCTGGGGGCGCCAAGGCCAGGGGGTGGGGGCCCTGCAGGGGGCTGGGGGCGCCAAGGCCGGGGGGGCCCTGAGTGGATGGGGAAACCCAAAGGTGAGAGGGGGTGTCTGGGGGTAACCCCGCTAGCAAAGGGGAGAGGGGCCCGGGGCCCGCACCGTGAGGTTGCGCTCAGAGTCCCCACGGGAGCGGTGCAAGGGGCTCTGCTGACTGCAACACATTTGAACGTTTCACTCCATTCCAAGAGAGTTTTACTGGGCAGCGCCAGGGTAAACCCCACGGATAAAATGAGTTTGCTGTGCTGGCCAAAACACCCCGTCACGTTAACTGTGCGGGATTGTTAAACATCACACACGCACCCACGGTTCACTGCTTGCCAGTAGCTTCCCTAGTTGTTTCTAGTTCTAATTGTGTTGGCCTTCCTGCTCTGTAGCACCGTGCCCCTAGCATCTGGATTTGTAAACAAACAAGGGTAAATCCCAACAACATACTGTTCCCACCGTGTTAGACAAACATGCTTAGAGTCCGCAGATTTCCAGCTTGCCTGTCACTAGCCAGGTCAAACCATATATGGGTTGTGACAATTTTCTTCTACTATTTGATCTGAGGAAGTGGGTCTTGCCCAGGAAAGCTCATGGTCTAATAAACCATCTTGTTAGTCTTTAAAGTGCTACATAGTCCTGTTTTTTCCTTTCTCAAATGTCTTTGTTAGCTTTCACAATCGCACCTCATCTAATTTGCATTTCTTGCCCTTGTCTACAAGGCACAGGAGAATTTAGCTCCAGCCTTTCTGCTCTCCTGGGTTCCGACACCTCCCTCACTTTTCCAAACCTGCAAAACTAATGGTTCCTTTTGTGGCTCCCGCTCTTGTTTCCATGTCTTCTATGTTTTGTGTCTTTCTTCTGAAACACTCTATGAGTGGGCTGGAAACTAATGTGAAAAGTTTATATTCCGTTTGTAAATATTTGTAGGTAGTTTCTCATACCAATTATGATGACAAAATAACATCTGATTTAGTAAGGGGAAATCTTTAGACTAGTGTTTCAGCCAGTGTACAAATACCCTTAGGGGTACTCAAGAAGTCTGGGGGGGAGGGGTACATCAACACAACTGAAATTTGGAGAAAACTGAATTTTTGTTTTAAGTTTTACATCTCTTTATTATTTTTATACTTTTTACATGCAAAAATTTAATCGCCTGCCTGGCTATGATTAAGTTGTTTAAACAAATGTGCTGCAACGGTAGAAAAAAAATGTGGGTGTCTGAAAACTGTAGGTACTGAGGGTTACTTATAATTTTATTTTATTTTTTTTTGAAAAAGGGGTACTTTAGAAAAAGAAAGGTTGAGAAACACTGCTCTAGACTAGGACTTAGTTCTGAGTTTGGTTCCATCAATGGCTGCTATTTCCGTAAAATGGGGATAATATTTCCTATCTCTCACCCTCTTTTTGTCTATTTAAATTGTAAGATTGTCCACCAGGGACAGGCTTTTATTCTTTTTTTATTCACTACCCTGTTAAAATGGGCCCTGATCTTCTTTTGGGCTGCTAGGCATTACCATACAAATAATAATAGACACCAATGTAACAGATGATAATCTGATTTTTGGAGTTTCAAGACAGATTAAATGTTTGAAAACTCACATAAGAATGGTCATACTGGGTCAAACCAAAGATGCACCTAGCCCAGTGTCATATCTTCTGACAGGGACCATTGCTTTCTAGAAAATCTAAAGGGTGATTTGAAAAATCAGAATATTTTGCAAAAATTCCAAACACTCGTTTGCAGATGCATCAGTTTTGTGTGGCTACTGCTGGGTGTATTTTCAGATCCTGGACAGCAGGATGTTTTGATAAGCTAATTATTTTTCCCTTCTCATAAACTAAACAGGTTATGAGAGAAATATAAGGTAAAGAGTGACACTGAAGAAAGATGAGATTTGGCTGTCTTTCCTTTCGGCAACCCTATGCTGGATTGGTGTTGAACAAAATCAAAACAGTAGAGACTCGTTGGCGTCCTTTGTTGGCAGACTACAACAACTGCACTATTGCTATTCACATAGCTTTTAAGGACTGGGAAGATGAAACCTGGAAAGAAATCCTTCTGAATAGACTTGCCATGACACCTACACAAGTTCAAGAGTTATTGGAAAAAGGGGAAAAATTTGGTAGAGGAGTTATTGCTGGTAAGCAATGCTGATCTTTTTTTATTGCAAGCAGTTTTAAATTTGTAAACAGTTTAAGCACTAATTTTGTAACCTGTCTCTAGACAACTTTTTTACATATAACTTTGTAAAATTTTTGTGAGAGACTGTGAACTTCATAAAAACATTTAAAATAAAATACTGAATAAGTACAAAGGGTTGTATTTTGCTGTCCTTTTCACCTGTGCAATTCATTGATCTCAGTGATATTGAGGAGGTGGAAATGGGATCATATTTGGGCCAAAAATTGTAGAGTAGTATATAGAATTTTAAAGTGTAGCTGAACTTAGAAAAGTGATTCTGTAAGGTGTCAATCCTGCCAAGATGTAAGTACAAGTTTAATTTTAGGTTCTATGAGTAGAGGCACTGAAGTCACCAAGACTACTTGCTGTGTGCAGGATTGGTGTTTAAATTTTCAAATGGCAGCACCCTCTTCATCTCTCTCTTTCATGAGCACACAAAATTGCACCTATGCCTGTTACTGGGGGCATGTCTGTGCTAATGTATACTAACTAAACATACTAATCTTTGTGTGAGCATATTCAATATCCTAATATACATGCAAATACTAGAATTTTAAATCCACAAATGCCATTCAGGCCAGAGTTTTTTGGATGCAAACTTTTGTGTGCACTAAGTTTTTGGAATAGTTAACGCAAATGGTAATTGTTTGAATCCATATTGTGTGTCTGCAGTTTTAATGCTGACAAGTGGAAAATTTACTTCTCACCCTTGAATATTTATTAATCTAATTTGTGTCATTTACAAGTAAAAAGGTAATTCTTCAAATTGCTATCAGTGAAAACTTTGTCTAATATATATTTGAGAGAGTTTGTCTGTCTATCTGTTCAAGAACTCCTAAAAGGTAAGCTAGCATCACCAAATTTGGTATACAGCTTCCTCTTATCATAACAAAGCAATGTAAGGGTTCAGTTGTGCCAGGAAAATGGGATGTGCCTGGAATGGAATTATTATCATAAAACCAAACATAAATGAGACAGGTGAAAGGGGCTGGCTGGGGGAGGTCCACCCCCAGGAGCCCTTTGAAGCTCCCCCACCCTCCATGTGATACAGGAACACGGCTGCCTATTCTCCTCCATCATAGAGTGAGGGGAAAGCACACAGTTTGCTGCATTCTTCACTCTGGCTGAGGAGTGCAGGAGGCAGACACACCTGAACCTGCCCAGCCTGGCTGTGCCTACTGGAGCTGCAGTGACATGGAGAGGCACTTCTCATCTGGCCTCCATCTGAGGGCTGGGGTAATCCACTCTCCCTTGGGCAGCCTGCATACTAAACCCCTCATCTCCAGCCCCCTCTCCCCCCAATGATTTGAACGAAGAAAAACAAAAATTAAGGACCCAAGCGAAGCTGGGTACATCATGTAGTATTAAAAATATACAATTGAGTTATTTGGCTCTTTTCATTATCAGCAGTAATAATAATTTTGGAACTAAGAGTTATCTGACATGTCTTACAATGCCAGAAACAGCATGGAATGCAACTTAACCTTTCGTACCTGTGTTGACTTCAAGTGCCAGCAGAAGTAAACATTTTGATCTAGTGCCTGCAGAGACTTTACTTATTCTCTCAAGTACTCCATTTATTTTAATCAGTCTAGTTTGAGGTTATTTACATGCTTAAAAGTTTGCAGGATTGTACCTTAGATTTCAGTGTGTTGCATAGGGGAGTCCTCTATGGTCAGCCGTTATATGGTCAGGACTCACATGTGCACCTTGTATTAAAGATTTCACTCTTACGCTGATTGTAATTAGGCTTAGACATAGGAATTTAAAATCCCATTTAATTAGTTAACCGGTTAAACATTAAGTTTAAACAGGGCTGGGCTGGAGCAGCTCCTGTGCTGCAGGCAGGGATTGCTCCAGCTCCACCTCCGCCTCCGCATGGCTGTGGGCTCTCAGCCTCTACCTCCCAGGCTGCCGACTCCCACCCCCCATGGGTTTGGAGCTGGCAGCCCTCCGCCCACAGCAGGCTGGGGGCAGAAGGCTGCTCCTGGGTGCTTATTAGAGTATGATTTAAGAATATTTACTTTGTATATTTTGACATGTGAAATTGATCATTTGTGTTTTAATGGATATAAAGCTTTCATTTTTTGAATCTCAATGTTTACTGTCTAAAGTCTGTTGGCTGATCCCTACTTTATAGTTTCCAGCAACTACAAACAATTAAATCTATAACCTTCCAAAAAGAATGCTTAAAACTAAACATATTATTTGAATGTATTTGAATTACTTGAATTTGAAATTATTAAAAAACAAAATAGGAGTTCTAGCCAGCTTACTTATGAACACTGTTTTAACACTTGTTCTGAAGCAGTGGCCAGCTGGTATGATTGGTCAGCAATGATGTCCAGGTGTGGCCCTGAAGGCTCTAAATTGAGGCCTTGAGGGTGACATTTTTAAAAATGAACTTTGCATTTGATTACAGTCTGAAAGTGTTTTCCTTGAACTGCGTCCTCTTGACTTTTAAATTAAAATATTTGAATCCGGTCTTAGGTATAGGGAGACTGTAGGGGACACGGCTTCCTGAAGCACCTTTATGAGCACATCTGCTCAGATTCTGCTGGATCACAGGAGAGGAAAAAGTCGCTTTGATTTCTCTGTTACATGCTTGAGATGTGGACCTGTAGCTAAAGAAGAATAGGACTCAGTTTGCTTTTCCTGAGCCCAGGAAAATAGTTAAAGTATTCAATATGGCCTGCTGAGCTTTTTTTATACACTGCTGCTATTCAGACTGCAAAAATTAGTAGTTTTGTGCCCAGCTTATAAGAGTTTGAGAAGGTCTAAAATGGGGCAGATACTAAATTTGTTACTAAAAACGCTGATTCTACATATTTTATCTTGCATATTGAGCTCCTGAAACCTGTTGCTGATATCATTTTACGGTGCTTATGTAGTTAAATGAAATCATGGCTTGTTTTTCATGTCATATTAATACATTATTTGGATGTCTGCCCTGCCTCTCTCAATTGAAAGAGTTGTACAAATGGTTGGATACTCCATCAAATATTGTTTTTTATCGTTTGGGAAATGGGTCACAAATGAGGGATTTTTCAGGGCCAAAGGAGGTCATCTCTGGTGCCCCTGCTGCTGCCCCCTGCCCCTCCCCCCCCATCTACCGGCTCCTGGACCCTGCAGCCCAGCTGAGCCACACAACAGCTCCCAGACCCTGCAGCCCAGCTTACCTACACACTGACTCTCCAACCCTCCCCACCACAGCCCAGCTGAGCCGCATGTTCCCACCCCACTCCCAGTGTGCCCGTACTCTCTGATCCTTGGAACATGTTGCCAGACCAGAAAATTTTGGTTTATAGTAGGGATGTTGAATTGTGTTTTGTCAGCTAATTGAGTAATTGATGGAATTTCCATTGACTACTCGATTAGTCGATAAGGGGGGAAACTGCTGAGCCACAGTGGGATTAACTTCCAACCCTGCCTTTTAAATATATTAAGAGCCAGGACAGCTGATTCCCAGTTCACGCCCAGTCTCTCCACCTATGCCTCTTCCTCTCCTGTCTCCTGCAAAGATGGTGCTGGGGGGAACCAGCTTTTAACCGGCACCCCCCCCCCCCCCCCCCCCCCCCGCTGCCTCTTTCTGATAGAGACAGTAAAGGGTGGGGAGGGGAAGTGACTCATCAAGTCACTACTCAACTACCTGATAAGCATATATCCCTAGTTTATAGAGGTGCAACGTGTATGTCTTCACTTTAAATTGTGTTAAAGTAGATGTACTGTATGTGTAGTTGTGAAGTTTGTATCCATTATTTGTTGTTTTTAAGACTCATCTGTATCAATTCTTTTGTCACATCAACTCTTGTGTTTTCATTTGAATACTTTTCCTGAGAGAAAGTTCATTGCATGCACCAAAATATTGGTATAGTACTGAAAATTGTCAGGTAGTATGTAGATTTGTAACCTCTACATAAGTCACATGCGAAACTATGAAATGAAATGAACATTTATTTGGTCTTTATTTCATAAAGGCTTTTAACCACTGAAAAATATGAAAATTATTGCTAATACCCCTTTTACTTTCTTTGTCAATATTTTAATAAAACAGGCAAATTCTGCTGCTATAAATTGACATAGATCTATATTTAAGAAGAGCTGTTCCGAGGCTGGATGTGGTGTCTAAGTTTTCAATAATATTTCAGTAGCTGCAGAAGAACTTATTTTTAACAGAATTACAACATCACATTGAATTTTTAATCTTTCAGCTGCATGCTTCAGCTCATTTTTCTTCTTCAGTCACATACGCTGCTTTCTGGGGAGACTGACACTTGTTGTTTAAGGTGTGTTTATTGGATGTAGAGACCTTCCTATAATATAAATGTTGTTTTACATGTGAACTGAAGGGAGGTTGAGAATTTATTTTGGAAAACTTCTATTGGGAAGGGGACCTAACCTACCAAGTAACTTCTGTATTTATAACACAGGGCTAGTTGACATTGGAGAGACATCACGGTATCCAGAAAACTTATCTCCAGAGAAGATTTTGGAGCTGGAAAATCAAGCTGTACTAACTAGCCTGGAACAGAAATACTTGACTGTTATTTCAAATCCAAGATGGTTACTGGAACCAATTCCTGCTAGAGGGGGCAAAGATATATGGAAAGTGGATATCCCAAAGGAACTGATCCCTTTGGAATATTAAGCTATATTTGTGCCTTCCTGAGTTTAAAGCTATAGTATCAGATGTCATTACTTTAGCTTTGTAGATGTAGGCGATTTTTAATTTTTCCCAAGCTGTAATCTGGAATGTATTCCTGGTGAATTTTTTTTTTTATATATATATAGAAATAGATAGTTGAGGCAAAAACTGATTTGGGTTTTTTCTTTTTTTTTCATGACCCCAGAATAAAAAGTTGAAATAATGAAAAAATGTATGGAATTAACTTTCTACCAACTAATGAAGAGATGTCATTGTAATGACCGTTATTGATATTTATATTTATTATACATCTTGTATGTGCTTATGTGGACAATTGTTAATAAATATTTTAATGTATTGAGATATAGATATATGTATTTTAAATGCTGAAACCTAAAAAGAGGTGTTTCTGCTTAAGGATGTTACATTTACATTAATCAACTAATCGAATAGTTGATGTAATTTGCATTGACTAGTCAATTAATCAATAAGGGCGCCTCTGCCTTTGAAATGTAGCAAGAGCCCTGCAAGCTCTTGCTACATTTCAAAAGCAAAGCAGGCACTGGAAGCACGGGGCCAGCAGGTGCTTGAGTCCCCTGCTCGTCCCATGCTCCCCATGATGCTTCTGCTTTTGAAATGTAGCAAAAGTCCCGCTCTTGCTACATTTCAAAGGTGGAAGCGCCACCAGTTCTCTGCTGCCCCCCTGCCCATGGAAATGGTGCTGGGAGGAGAACCAGCTTTTAAGCTGGCTCCCCCAGCACCGGATCCTGCTCCGCCCCTCCCCCTCCCCCCCGGCTGCCTTTCTCTGATAGAGGCAGCGGGGCTGGGGGGAGGCGACTAGTCATCTATCCAATAAGCATATGCTTATGGGATAGTCAACTGGTCACTTACATACCTAGTTGCTATATCAGGCTGTGGGAGGATAATGGAATGAGTGTTCAGTTACATTTGTTGTAAATAGAAACTGAGGCCCTGGCCCGAGAAAGATTTATGCATGTGAATAGTACCATTGACGCTCTCTCTCTCTTTTAATTTCAGTGGCACTATTCAAGTTCTTTTAAGGATGTGTTAAAGTCTTAGTAGGATGGACTAAAAATGAGGACTACATTTTAAATTAGCATCAGTGTTTCGAAGCAGGATACAACTCTTACTCTCAGGCATAGGCCTTATTTTGAAATAAAATATATGAATATCTGCTTAGGTATTAGTAGGTGTTTCATTTTCCCCTACATATGTAGGTACAGGCAGTCCCCGGGTTACGTACAAGATAGGGACTGTAGGTTTCTCTCCGCGTCTCCCTGGTCTGCTGGGAGGGGGCAGCTAGTGCGGGGTGTCTCCCCCACTGTCGCCGCCGGAGGCCCTGCCCGGCGGGGCCGCGCTAGCTTTGGGGCGCCTCCCCTGCCCCTTGCTGCCCCCCGCCACTCTATGTGAGGCTCCTGCATGGCGATAGACCCGCGACACGGCTGGCGGAGGCCGGCAGCTGCTGGAGGAGAACGGGTCCCTGCCGGCCGGGGAGGCGGGCTCCGCGGCGGCAGCTCCCCCACCGGCCGCGGAGATCCAGCCCTTGCCGCTGACAGACACCGGCTCCTGCAGCCCCCTGCTGCTGGACTACGATGGCTCGGTGCTGCCTTTCCTCTGGGAACTGGGCGGCGGGTACCAGCGGGCTCTGGTGCTGCTCTCTTGGATCCCGGTCCTTTTCATCGGCTTCAGACAGTACTCGGACTCCTTCCTGCTGGACCAGCCGGACTTCTAGTGCCCGCGTCCTCCACGGCGAGAAAAGCCGCTCCGCGTCTCCCTGGTCTGCTGGGGCGGGGGCACAGCTAGTGCGGGATGCCTCCCCCACTGTCGCCGCCTCTGGCGGCGCGGGGGGCGCTTCCCCCCAGCAGATCAGGGAGAAGCGGAGCGGCTTTTCTCGCCGCGGAGGACACGGGCGGCGGGACCCCGTTCGTAACTAGGGATCCGACATAAGTCAGATCCACGTAACCTGGGAACTGCCTGTATTAAGAAAACACAGTCATGCAGCACAATATCTAGCTTTCCCATTAATCTAGTTCAAATTATGGATTCAGTCTGCCTATTCAAATTCCCACTACAACAGTGGTTCCCAACCTTTTTAACCACAAGTTCACTTTTTCAATATAAGTGCAATGTAAGATCTACCTCAAACCCAAATACCTTTGCCCCCCTTCCTTCCAACCCCTTCTTTGAGGCCCTGCCCCTGCTCCACCCCTTCTTCGAGGCCTCACCCCACTCTATTCCCCTTTCCCATTCTCACTCACTTGCACCAGGCTGGGGTAGGGGGTTGGGGTGCTGGCTCTGGTCTTGGGCCCAGGGGTTTGGAATGTGGGAGGGGCTCGGGGCTTAGCCCTGGGTGGAAGATTGCGGTTCAGGGGGGGTGTCAGGGGGCAAGCTGTGGGAAGAAGTTTAGGTGCATGGGGGACTTACGTCTGGGGCAGGAGGTTGGGTGTAGGAGGAGGTTCAGGACTGGGACGGGTTCAGGATGAAGGCTCTGGCTGGGCACAGTTTAACAGAGACGGCTTCTGGGTGTTGGGGTTAAGGCAGCTTGCTCCTGCCCTGGCCCTGCACCACTCCTGAAAGTAGCTGCCATGTGCTGCCCCCTCATTTACAGACACTGAGCCCACAGCTTCTACTGGCCACAGTTCCTCATAGCTGATCAATGGGAGCTGCAGGCAAGCACAGCATGTGGAGACCCCCTGCTCTGCCTTTCTCAGGGGCCACAGGGACATGCCAGCCACTTCCAGGAGCAGTAGTTACTATAGGGATAAGTACTCCAGCCACGACAGGTTAGGCATTTTAGAATTCACTATTCAAATAATTAAATGTAAGCGTAAGAGAGAAATGAACATTATGAAATGCACGGACCAGTCAAAACTAGCCCACTTTGCAAGCAGTAAAAGAAGTAACCAGGAGTGGCCTGATGCCGGCTGCGGCATCTGGTGCCCCAAGCGGAAGGCGCAATTGGCGCCCCCACCTGCATGGCTGTCAATGGCCGTGACGTAATCATGGGGCGCCCCATGATGTCATCATCAGGCGCTCGGGCCAGCGGCGCCCTAGGCAACTGCCTAGTTTGCCTAGGCTCACGGTCCGCCCCTGGAAGTAACAACCACTAATGACCCCACATGTATTGGGTCAGGAAATGAGAGAGAAGGACTGTGCGTTGGTGAGAATGACAGAGACACAGAGGCTGTGTGTACACTGACCACTTATTCCGGAAAATCAGCCGCTTTTCCGGAATAACTTGCCAGCTGTCTACACTGGCCCCTTGAATTTCCGGAAAAGCACTGATGATCTACTGTAAGAAATCAGCCGCTTTTCCGGAAATACTATGCTGCTCCCATTCAGGCAAAAGTCCTTTTTCCGGAAAACTGTCCCGGAAAAGGGCCAGTGTAGACAGCACAGTAGTGTTTTCCGCAAAAAAGCTCTTATCGCGAAAATGACGATCGGGGCTCTTTTCCGGAAAAGCGCGTCTAGATTGGCCACGGACGCTTTTCCGGAAAAAGTGCTTTTCCAGAAAAGCATCCTGCCAATGTAGACACACTTTTTCCGGAAAAACTTATAATGGAAAACGGTTCCGTTTTAAGCATTTCCGGAAAAGGGTGCCAGTGTAGACGTAGCCAGAGTGTGTGAGAGTGGCAGAGATTTGCATTGCCAGGCTCCCTTCATCCCCTTCTCTCTGTGGAAATAGGATACAGAAGTGGGAGAGAGAACTACTCTGACATCAGCGCCTTCCGTCCCCCCTTCTCCCTCCCACACCCTGCACAACAATCAGTTGGCTTCCAGGGGGTCAGCTCCAAGGCAGGAGGGCAGGAGCAGCATGACAGTGGGTAGAGGGGAACTGAAGTGCCAGGTCTTGATAGCTTCCAGGCCAAACCAGTCTGGATCGCCAGTCAGAGGCTCCAAGAACTACTGGTAGATCCCGATCTACTGGTTGGTGACCACTGCACTACAATTTCAGTATTCTGCTTCACTTATTACACTAGGGCTACGTCTTCACTGCAAGTTCTTCTGGCAGAAAATATGCTAATGAGGGACTCATTAGCATGAGTCGCAATCTCATTAGCATATTTTCTGCAGGGTTTTTTTGCACAAGGGGTTTTTGTGCAAAAAGAAGCGGTGTGGACCTTTTTTTTTTTGGCGCAAAACCCCCGTTTTACGCAAGATCCTTATGCCTGTCCCAGACCACTGGGGGCAAACGTACCACTCAACAAGAAAGTGGCCAGCAGGACTGGGGCTCCACCATCTTGCCTAGCACCAGACAGTAGCCCCTTTACCCCAAACCCTTTCCCCCTCCCCCAACCCTTGACTGAAGCACTGGATGTGAGTGGGGAGAGAAGGCTGCTGCTGGCTGGTAGGAGAGAAAATGGCCTGCCAGCTAGAGAAGGGAGGAAGGACAAGAGAAAGCCTCTCCTCATCCCCAATCCTCACTCTCGTGCTCCCTGCTCCCCAGGCTCCTGTCCTTGCTCTCCCCCATGTCCCCTAGACCCTGCCCTGACTCCTGTATCCCCCACACCACAGCCCTCTGCCCTGAAGGACCCAAGCAACACAGGATAAGTCTTCTAGTTGAACATGTTTCAACCTCATGTGTGTTTTCCTATTGTCAATTTCTATGAAATTAATCAATAGGTATATACTGTTTTGTGAGCCTGAACTTTACATTTATTATATTTTTAACCTCTCCTCTGATCGGTGTAGATATATTTTACTGTATTGTTACTCCCCCGTTACCTTCTGTGTAGCGGAGGAAATGTAACTTAATACAAATTGAGATGTCTCAATGCAAACACATGTTATATGTAATTGATACTACTCCCATGAGTTTTAAATATGAGGATTAGAGAGAGAGATTGTAGATATCTAAATTGTTGCAGAATTCTGGACTCCTTGAAATTAGAAATGAAAGAGACCTATTAGGATATCCAGTCTATCCCCCAGTCTGCCAGAACAGAATTTTTCCCTGGAGTACATTTTCTCATGTTTATCTACAGCTTTATATGTTCACAAAGGCTTCCACCAGCTCAGCTGAAAAACTATTATACTGTGAGAGCAATCTCACTGCCAGGAATATTTTCTCGATACACAGGTCAGTGTGCATTTTCCCTTTTTTAATTTCAACCTATTAATTCTATTTCCCCTCTTGGAATGTCCCTAAGTAATTCTCCATCCTACGTGTTTACACCCTTCAAATATACTTTCCTCCACCCACTTTTTTTTGTGGCATATTTTTTGTACAGCCGTTCCTGATAAGCCAATTCCTTCGACTATTATAGTTCTCTGAACTCTTGCCAATTTGTCAGTCTCTTTTCTGGCACGGAAGTGAACCGAATGCAGTACTCCATGGAGTTAATGTGGCTACAAAATGGAAACTGCTATATGGGTTTTTTTAAACACTTGTGTAAGTACTGTACAAGTATAAGATTTTTAAAGATAATTAGATGAACTTATTCCCTTAAACCTTCACTGGGAAATGGAAATCCAAAAGAAGGGATTTCTACAGTGACCTGATCCTGTGAAGTTCTGAGTGTCAGGATTGGGGCATTATAATTCCTAGGTCTAAAAGAGCTGTGAGAGTACTACTGGCTTGACTTGTTTTACAACTGGTGCATGGAAGCATGCATTTTTAATCATCTCTAGCACAGCCTTGTTTATGATGATTATCCGGGACACTTAAGTGTAAAGAAGAAATAAATACTCCCATTAATTAGACTTTTTAACCAGTTTAATTGTATATTATTTTTAAAAGACATGATCTGCTTCAGCCATTATAAACTGTAATTTGTCAGTCACAAGAGATCTGAAGAATTTGCATTTGCAGAAGCATAGCTGGCAGAAGGCTCAGTGTTACCATGGCAGTTGCATAAAGAACAAGGCTGACCTGGAGAAGTAAATTGTTGGTTGAGAGTTTCTGTCAAAGGAATAGTTGAAGCTGCTGCCATCAACATTGAAAACCAGGGGTTCCAAAAGGACATTAAAGTAGTAAACTGAGCATTCATGAATACAAAGTCCTGGTAAGTTGAAGGTAAATGATGGAGTCCTGTTGAGGGTTCAAGCCCTATTTCTGGAGTCAGGAGAAAATCTGGACAAGTTGAGCCGGTGGCATTACTATCCATATATGGATTTCTTTGGCTAGAAATATTATCTTGTATAGAGTTTTCAGTTACATTTTCCAAAATCCATGGGGTAGAGACTGGGTAGGAATGGTTCATTTTACCATTCCCTGCATTTATTGACTTCTTTGGTCGGTTGTTACACATTGTTTCTTTTAGACAAGGCATTTGCAGGTCATTTGGTTGAACTGAATCTTGAAAGGAAATATACTTCTTTGGAGCAGCTGGCTTTCTTCTCTTCAAATTCGGATTGATGGGATTTGGCTGTTCGTTACTTTTGATGCCAACTCTTCTCTTCATTCTCTGAATGAGAAAGGGGTACCCTCTTCTAAAATATGGATTGTGGTACAACTGGAACAAAATCCCAAACACTTCTTAATTTAACATGTAACAATCAGGTTCAGAATGCTTTAACTTGTGAAACAAATGTAAAATACCTTGCCATAAAAAATGTCAGTGCCTATTGTCTACATCCATGATCTCCAACCGGTCAATCGTGATTTGACTGGTCGATCCTGGTGAGTCCTCCAGTAGTTTGCAATCAGCTGGCTCCTTGCCTGTCTCTGTCCCATGCTACTCAGTGCTGACCCATTTCTGGAAGCACCCAGTGCAGCCTCACAGCCCCGCGTGTGTGAAGGGGGGGGGTGCATTCGCCCCTCTTGGGGGGCAGTGTGGGGCAAGGACAGGCAGGGTGCCTGCTTCAGTTCATCCTCACTGCACCATCAACCTAGAATCGCCCACTGTCAGCATTGCCCGCTCCCATAGCCAGCACCCTATACCCTTTCCTGCACTCTGAACCTCCTGCACCCTTGCCCCAGCCTGACTTCTCTTATATCCCTTTCCACGCCCTGACCCCTTCCTGTACTTAACCTCCTGCCCCATCCCTGAAGCCCCTCTCAACCAGCACCCCACACCCTCTCCTGCATCTCAACCCAGTAAAAGTGAGGGGGAGATGGAGTGAGAGGGATGGAGTTTTGGGGAAGGGTCCGGGCCTTAGCGAAGGGGCAGGGTAGGTCTTGGGTTGCCCTTAAATTCAGGAAGTGATCTTGGGCATAAAAAGGTTGGAGACTGTATGCTGTGAACTCGATCATACTAAACCTCAGATTCTCTCTAGCAATAAAAGCTGACTATTCTGTGTCCCTTACTCAGATAAAACTCTTATTTAACTCAATAGGAGTTTTGCCTATGTAAAAACAGAACCTGGGCGTGATGTTACCACGTTGTAAGTCATGAAAGAGTTTTCCAAATTGTATGTCTGAATGACTTTTTTAAAAAAATATTAAAGTGAAATCATAGTAACTGCAGAAGAAAGATCTAATAATGAATCTGGTCTGTCTGTCTGTCTGGGGCAATGGTGTGATGTTCTCTACAATACTTTTTCTAGAGCTTTGCTTAATCTCATTTTAAATATCCCAAACCATAAGGATACTCTAACAGGGCTCACTGGAGAAAGTTCTACCTCATACTCATCTTATAGTCCCTTCCTCCTAATTATACATGATTAATTAATTTATTGACAGTTTTGGTATTCTACAGTTGTATTTCTTTTCACTATGCTACACATAGTCATTTAAAAAACTATGCACGTTTATGACTTTAAGGATACTTTACATGCCAGCCACATTAGTCATTTCGGTAGGGGCTGACTTGAGACCTCTTTTGCAGATAGTGCATAAATAATAAAGAGGGAATGGGTCTAGCTCTTGCCACAGATCCTAGAGAGTGCCCCTTCCTGGCTATCCAGTACTACAGCTGTGAGTCTCTCTCCTATGAATTCCCAGGGCATGAATCTCAGGATCCCTAGAAGCATACTTGGGCCATGTCTACACTATGCGGAAGATCGATGCTGCCACGTTGATCTTCTGGAGTTTGATTTAGCGGGTCTAGTGAAGACCTGTTAAATCGAATTCAGAGGGTGCCCACATTGGCACCAGTAATCCTGCTGTTGGCTTCCCACTGTGTGGACGGCACAGAAATGTGATGTAAGTAAGATACATTGACTCCAGCTATGTAATTAACATAGCTGGAGTTGCATATCTTAATTCAACCTTCCGCTGTAGTATAGACCAGGCCTCAGGGTGTAGATCTTCTAGTACCTCCCTTCCAAGTGCTGAAAGTTGCTGTCCTATTGCCTACCCACTCTGGACACAGTGTTGATCCTTCAGACTCCCCAGTACTTAATCACATTCCTCTCCCAGAACTCCACCCCAAAAAGTGAGGCTTTCGGTTCATAGTTTAACTTTCTCAGGCCCATACAGCAGTTTTAAAGCAGTGAACACACACATTTTATTCAGCAACTTTATACTCCTGACTAACTTAATAGATAAACCTCAGGAGAGTACAGATGATACAAAACAATAAAATACCCTGAATGCAATGTTCCTTACTGGCTTACCTTTCCCGCGGGGTCCTTGGAGGATCATATGTGCTCCCACAGACAAGAATGTACCCCTACCCTGCCCCTGCAGAGTGCAGCAATCTCCCTTAGTTTAATCTGGTGGAAAATAGTTCCCCCCAGATTAACGCCTCCAAGAGTTCTTTTGTATATTTCTGCTTGAAACTGTTTCTTTTGTTCTGCCTTTTGGTAATTTTCCATTACTCCCAAACCCCCTTCCCTTCAAACAAGAAGAGGAAGTGTCTTCTCTAGGAAAAGCAAACCTATAGCCCCATTAAACAATTTGTTAAGTGCTGCTGATCATTCACCATTGGCTTTGGCCTGGCAGACACATGACACAACCCTGCTTAACCCCAGGGGTCTGCATTCATAGAGGCCTTCTAGGGCACAGTAATGTCATAATACAATTTGTTAATAAAATCATCCCAAATGTATCTCTGGTACAGACAACACTCAGCTCAGCACAGCCAAGTGATCCCTGTGACCCAGTCACAGCTCCTTAGAGTTGTAGGCAATTGGTGTAATATACAGCACCCTCATGTTGCTCTCTGCAATGTCCTATAACTCTCCCAGTATCGCCTGTTCAAGAAGTAGGGCAGAACAAACATACATTAAAGCCATATTTGTACCTCACCCTCTCCTGAGCTGTGCCAAGAGCAGGCAGGCTGAGACTCAAGAATGTGTCCCCTTATGTAAAGCAAGGATATGATTTAAAACATAGATTTTCACAGCTTTACCAGTATTCTTGCTCTGGTTCTGTTTTTCTCTGCTTGAAAATGAGGTGAAATGATATTTTTACGTATTTTACTGAATCCATAGAGGTTGAGTTGTCGAATGAAGCTTTTCATACTATCGGTATCAAAAATCCTTAAGATGCCTCTTCGGTCTAAGATTTCTCTCTGAAAGCAGATTTCATCTATAATGACACAATCTCCATTCTCATTCCAACTAATAGACTTGAACTCATCACTTTCTACTATTTTCCACAGTTTTTTGGGAAAGGAGAGAGAAAGAAGTACATTTATCTCTCCTGTTTCTACTGTTTTTTGGTGACAGCTATGGTAATGCAGTTTTCTGGAGAAGTTGGCATCTTCTTGCACAGCTTTATAATCGTGTTCTTCCAAAATGTCCTTTGCAGGTAAATCTCTTGGTATCTTCTGGTCCAGCATTAAAGAAACTGATGAATGCCTTTTATCTGATTTTTCAGAAATGAAGGCGTTTTTGTCAGTGGATATTAGCTCTACTGCCATATCAAACATAACTTTAAATTTTTCTTCTTTTTCTGAAGTATTTGTAGCCATGAATCTAAATTGTAGTCAAAAGTCAGTTAAACCTGGAAATGTAATGTTATACTCAGTCCAGGATCGGTTTAAAGACATGCTAAATTCTTGGCTACAGAGTGTGGTAGAGTTCTAGAATGTTGCTGCAGTGAAGCGACACCATGGCTGTGACATATATGGTATTTGTTACTCTAGCGATGTCATACATTCTTTGCTCACTAGTGATGGTGGCAAAATATGTTATGTATATATAAAATATGCAGGGCCAAACTGGTTATTAGTTCTTTAAAACTGTACAGACGTTAGGATGGAACCTATCAAGGGCTCTAGGAAATCCTTAAAATTAGAGAAAGAATAAAATGTAACAGCTTGCCAAACCACTTTCTCTTCCACGGATCCAAATTCCTTCATAACTTCCCCATTCCCTGCAATAGTCTGAAATACATTGCCTTGTAATGCTCCCTAGAGGCCCACAAATCAAGACTATTTTGGCTCTGAGGGGGGAGCTATTTCCAGAACTGAAAGCAACTCCTAGAGAACATTGTACTACCAGCCACTCCCCCATTAAATTTAGGAGGATCCTGCTTCTGTTTCTCCTCTAATTCCACCTGTTTGCATTGTAACCACTTTTTTGAAGTAACGTAAATTACTATAAATTAGACTCAATAGATATCAATAAGTGGATGTGATTCTATGAGTGCACAGTTGGGTTCTAAGTTGGAGTAATTTAAATGATTGTGATACTAGAAGAAGATAAAAGGAGAAATGGCCTACTTACACATTCTTACACCCTTCCTTTCTGTAGTGCTTTCTTCTGGCCTTTGGTATATGAGTTACGTTATCTTAGACTTCCTGATTTTCAGTTAGACTAAGCAGGCCAAATTCAGAGGTAACGTGCAAACTGTAAGGGTATGTCTACATTACAGCGCTAATTCGAACTAACTTAATTCGAATTAGTTAATTCGAACTTAGCTAATTCGAACTAGCGCATCTCGACTTAAAAACTAGTTCGAATTAGCGTTTTGCTAATTCGAACTAGCATGTCCACACAGAGTGGACCCTGAACCGAGGTTAAGGATGGCCGGAAGCAGTGCCGGCAGGGCATCACATGAGGACTTAGAGCGTGGAGCTGATGCCTCAGGCTAGCCGAGGGCTGTGCTTAAAGGGATCCGACCCCCACCCCGGACAGACAGTTCTCAGGGTTCCCCGCTTGCAAAACAGTCCTGGCTTGGAGTGCCCTGAGTGCCCACACGCAGAACATCACAGCACTCGGCCATCAGCCCGGCTGCACTTGCCACAGGCTGCCATCCGGGGGGAGGAGGCAAACAGGGGGGCTGCAGGAGAACTTCCACCCCGAGAAGCCCGCAGAGCCAGCCCAGTCCTCCCCCTCGGGGGCGCGTACCCCAGTCCTCCCTCACCTCCTTCCACTTACCCTTCCCTAGCCCCCCTTCCTGATGTACAAAATAAAGAAAACGTGTGTTCAAAAACAGAATCTCTCTTTATTGAACAAAACTGGGGGAGACTGGGAAAAAGAGGTGGGAGAGGGGAAGAGAGAGGGTGGGAGAGGGGAGGGCAACTAAAATGATCAGGGGTTTGGAACAGGTCCCATATGAAGAGAGGCTAAAGAGACTGGGACTTTTCAGCTTAGAGAAGAGGAGACGGAGGGGGGATATGATAGAGGTCTATAAAAGCATGAGTGGGGTGGAGAGGGTGCATAAAGAAAAGTTCTCCATTAGTTCCCATAATAGAAAGACTAGAGGACACCAAAGGAAAGGAATGGATAGCAGGCTTCAAACTAGTAACAGAAAGTTCTTCTTCACAAAGCAAAGAGTCAACCTGTGGAACTCTTTGCTGCAGGAGACTGTGAAGGCTAAAACTAGAACAGAGTTTAAAGAGAAGTGAGATCAAGTCATGGAGGTTGGGTCCATGGAGTGGTATTGGCCAGGGGGTAGAAATGGTGTCCCTGCCCAAAGTTTGTGGAATGCTGGAGATGGATGGCACGAGACAAATGGCTTGGTCACTGTCTTTGGTCCATCCCCTCCAGGGTACCTAGGGTTGGCTGCTGTCGGCAGACAGGCTACTGGACCAGATGGACCTTTGGTCTGACCCAGTACGGCCATTCTAAGCTCAGGGCTCAGGGTCGGGGGTCTCAGTGGACCACCTTGATTTTCATGCAAACCTGCTCCTGGGTGGCCAGGCTGGCAGCTCTCCTGCCCTAGACGGCCACTTTCCTGTGCCTAGTGTGGAGTTCGTGGACGAGGTCCACGATGTCCACACTAGACCAGGAGGGTGCCCGCCTCTTGCGGTCCTGGCCAGGCTCCCGAGAGCTGCCAGCCTGGTCCCGGGAAGAGGCGGAGGGCTGGGGGGCATCGGGTGGCTGACTCGTGGCGTGCCAGGTGCAGGGTCTGCTGGCTGGGTGCTGGCAGGCTTGCACCTGGCACGGGCACCGTAGCCAGACCGTGCTCCTTTAAGGACTCCGGGGCCGGGAGAGGGGCAATAGAGTTTCCCTGGTAGTGCCTAGAGTGGCCACCAGGGAAAGCTGGGGAGGGCTAGCCTCCCACTAGTTCGAATTAAGGGACTACACACCCCTTAATTTGAACTAGTAAGTTCGAACTAGGCTTAGTCCTCGTAATTTGAGGTTTACCTAGTTCGAACTAAGCGCTCCACTAGTTCGAATTAAGTTCGAACTAGCGGAGCGCTAGTGTAGCGCCTATGAAAGTTAATTCGAACTAACATCCGTTAGTAGTGTAGACATACCCACAGTTACATGCTAAGTACGATTCTAAAGAAGACTAAAGTGGGTTTCAGTTGGGAGTAATGCATACTTTGGTTTGGATTTACACTCTCAGGTTCACCTGCATTGGACCATGTTTTGTGGTTTGAAGAGTTATCTTCCCAACTGGAGGACAATGGCTTCAGCTAGACTTATTTCACTTAATTTCATTTTTTTTTAATTTGAGGCAGGTCAGGGACATTAAGATAATTTAAAGTAAGCATGATACAGTAAAGACCCATTAAACAAGTCATTTCATTGAATTTACAAGCTCAAATTGTACGTTATGCAGTTCTCTTTTATAGTTCCCCATTTGACTACTTTCTCCCTATGATTTCATACTGTCCCCCAGTGCTACAAACAGCCTCTGCCTTTCATGTGCAAAGTGATCTCCATTTTGTTCTTCAAATAATTTCGTATGTTTTTAGCATATCACTGATTTCCTTTCCAAAATGGTCTGCTCTCACTATTGTTCCGGGTCTGTCTACCTGTGTCTACCTGTCTCTTCTAGGACCCAATCCAGCCCTTTGACATTCATTGGTAAACTTATTGACTTTAACGAGAAAGGAATCCAGCTATTACATTGTAAGAACATTAGGACAGTGGCCTTTTATGTGTGTGTACTGTAGGGATGTAAAACGTTATTTTAAAATGTAACGTGTTATTGCTAAAATTGCTGAGCCACATGGAGGGAGCAGCCTGTATTGTCAAGCAGGCTGGGGCTGCTGGCCAGGAGACACTTTGGTAAACTTCTCCCACCCACACCCCCTCCCTAACCCTACACCCCAATCCCTGGACCCAGGTCACAACCCCTCCTCCACCCAAACTCCCTCTGAGACCTCACACCGTCTCCTGTACCCCCGTCACTTACCCCGTGCGCCCTTCTGCACCCAACCTCCACCCTAGACCCTGCACCCCACTCCACAGAGAAGTGCGGCCCTTGACCACTTACCAAAATCTTGGAATGGCCCCCCACCAAAAGTTATTGCCCACCCTGCTATAACATGTAGCAATGTATGGATTAATTCAATCAGCCCAACAGTTAAATAGGTTAACAATATTATTAACAAGCGTTAGCATGGTCTGAGCCTCTGCCCAAAGCAGATACTTTTCAGTGTGGATTTATTCAGGTTGAATCTTTCTAGTCTGGCACCCTTGGGACCTGACTGGCTCCAAACCAGAGAATTTTCTGGACCATGGGAGTTCAGTATTGTCTAATAAAATTGTCGACATTTCCACTGCTTACTGAGCTGAGGGGTAAATTAGAGCTAAATAACAACACAAAGCACTGAGAACTAGGACTGGTGGCTGTAAACAAATTTTACGGGACCACGGGAAACTTGTCCACACCCATGAAAAGTGGACATCTGGCTAATTCAAATCATTCCAGACGACGGATGTTTCCAGAGCAGAGAGTTCTGAACTAGAGAGGTTCAACCTGTACTGCACAAGAATGGACACCATGATCCATTTTTAAATTTCACTAGACACCATTAAAATCCATTCCACATACATGTCTCAATAGTCCATTAGTGCTACTACCCTTTCTTTAAATACTCACCTCAGATGATATTTATTAGACAGTAGTTCTCTTGTGCCATGGAAAGAGATATATACCACAGTGCTGTGTCTAGCAGCCAAAAGTTACAGCTCAGTTTCTTTAGAATCATAGGGCTGAAAGAGACCTCAGGAGGTCATCAAGTCCAGCCCCCCCGCCCAAACCAGGACCAACCCCAACTCAATCATCCCAGCCAGGGCTTTGTCAAGCCAAGACTTAAAAACATCTAGGGATGGAGATTCCACCACCTCCCTAGGTAACCCACTCCAGTATTCATCACCCTTCTAATGAAATAGTTTTTCCTAATATCCAACCTAGACCTCTCCCACTATAAATTGAGACCATTGCTCCTTGTTCTGCCATCTGTCACTACTGAGAACAGCCTCTCTCCATCCTCTTTGGAACCTCCCTTCAGGAAGTTGAAGGCTGCTATCAAATCCCCCCTCACTCTTCGCTTCTGAAGTCTAATCAAGCCCAAATCCCTCAGCCTCTCCTCATAGGTCATGTGCTCCATTTGGTTGCCCTCCGCTGGACCCTCTCTAATGCGTCCACATCCTTTCTATAGTGGGGGATCCAGAACTGGACACAATACTCCAGATGTGCCCTCACCAGTGCCGAATAAAAGGGAATAATCACTTCTCCAGATCTGCTGGCAATGCTGCTACTAATGCACACCAATATTCCATTTACCTTCTTGGCTACAAGGGCACACTGTTGACTCATATCCAGCTTCTCATACGTTGTAATCCCTAGGTCCTTTTCTGCCACACTGCTACTTTGCCAGTTGGTTCCCAGCCTGTAACAGTGCCTGGGATTCTTCTGTCTCAGGTGCAGGACTCTGCACTTGTCCTTGTTGAACCTCATCAGATTTCTTTTGGCCCAATCCTCTAATCTGTCTGGGTCACTCTGGACCCGATCCCTGCCCTCCAACATATCTACCTCTCCCCCTAGCTTAGTGTCATCTGCAAACTTGCTGAGGGTGCAATCCATCCCCTCATCCAAGTCATTTATAAAGATGTTGAACAATGTAGCACTTTGAATCTAAGATATGAGTATCCTTTGTTATTCAGTACGGCTGTGTCTACACTGGCATGACTTTCCAGAAACGCATAAAACGGAATACTATTCCGTTTTCAGTTTTTCCGGAAAAGGAGCGTCTACATTGGCAGGCTGCTTTTCCGGAAAAGCACTTTTTCCGGAAAAGCGTCTGTGGCCAATGTAGACGCGCTTTTCCAGAAAAGAGCCCCAATCACCATTTTCGCGATCGGGGCTTTTTTCCGGAAAAGACTACTGGGCTGTCTACACTGGCCCTTTTCCGGAACAGTGTTCCGGAATAAAGACTTATGCCCGAGCGGGAGCAGAATAGTTTTTCCGGAATAGCGGCTGATTTTGTACAGTAGAGCATCGTTGCTTTTCCGGAAATTCAAGGGCCAGTGTAGACAGCTCGCAGCTTATTCCGGAAAAGCAGCTGATTTTCCTGAATACGTGGCCCAGTGTAGACACAGCCTACATGTATTGCTTTTTTTCTTACAGGACTTACAAAGTTATTCATTAAGAGTGCGTCTACACAGCAGCATTATTTCAGAATAATGGCTGTTATTTCAAAATAACAATGCGTCTACACAGCAATTACATTATTTTGAAATTTTGAAAGGACGACAGCTTAATTCGAAATCTGTAAACCTCAGTCCACAAGGAATAACACTTTTTCTGAAAGAGCTATTTTGGAATAGCAGTAGTGTGGAGGCCCCACTGCTGCTATTTCAAAATAGCCACTCCCCGGTGCCTCCTGGGGCTCTAATTCAAGGTAGCATGTCCACATTAGGGAAGTCTGCCTCAGACTAATTTTGAGGCTTCTCTGTAGTGGAGAGTTGCTATTTTGAAATAAACTATTTCGGGAAAAAATCAGAAATAGCTTATTTTAAAATAAATGTGCTGTGTGGACGTACCCTATTTAATTATCTATTACAGCTTTTGAATACTACCAGGTCATAATCCATTGTCTTCATTGTGTACTAGAAGATTTATCCGGTGTTGCTTGGGTCCTTAACTCAATTTTTGTTTTTTCTTCATTTAAATTGTTGCTCTGACAGGGGGCTGGGGATGCGGGGTGCAGTACGCAGGCAGCAGCATGGAGCAGCAGACAGGAGCTGGTCTGCAAGAGGAGCCGGTTTAGAAACTGGCTCCCCACTCAGACCGGCTCTGCCTGCCAACCTGTGCTGCTGCCTGTGATACAGAGGCAGCCGTGTGGGATGGCAGCAGCCCCAGTCCATGGATTGTCTGAGCTCCCCCCAGACAGAAACTGCTCTGTGGCTTCAGCCAGTCTGTGGAGGGTCTGAGCTCCCCATGGTCATGGGTTGTTCCATGCCAGAGCAACTTTGTCTGCAGGGATCTCCCTCCCCCCACGGACAAAGGCTGCTCAGTGGGATGCCGGAGCAGCCTCTGTCCACAGGGACCTCAGATCCCCCATGATTAGGGGTTGCTGCCACAGAGCAATCTCTGCCCATGGGGAGCTCGGATCTGCTGCGGATAGAGGCTGCTTTGCAGCAGCCTCCCCTACCGCATCCCTCACACTGTCGTCTCTTTTTAAGCCTGCCCCCCCTTTACCCTCCGCGCTGATATCAGAGGCAGCAATGGGGGAAGGGGAGGCAGATCCGGTACTCGTGGGGAATCAGCGTAAAGCCAGCTTCCCACAGGCACCGGCTCCTGCTCTCCCCCACCCTTGTTGTCTTTGATAGAGAGGCAGCAAAAGGGTGGGGGTGGGGAGGAAATGTGTGTAGTTGACAGGATTAACTGCTAAACCAGTGGTCCCCAACGCGGTGCCCGCCAGGGCATTTACGTGCGCCCGCCTATTTGGGGTTGCGACGCGGGACGTTTGGGGGAGGACGGGCCGCACGCGTTGCGGGGCCAGGGGAAGCGCCGGTGGTGGGAGAACCTGCCGGGGAGCACAGCGGGGAAGCCGCGGGAGCAGGGCAGACGGTCCGGAGCAGCGAAATGGCCATGCTGGGGGGGTCTGGCACCAGCGCAGGTGCACTTGGCATGGGGCCGAGCGACGCAGCAGGATGACATCACCCACTGGTGCGGTGCCCGCCCTACAAAAGGTTGGGAACCACTACGCTAAACTTAGGCATCCTTACTCTCCAGACAGTGTGAGGAACGCAGCAAATTGCACTTGCCCCTTGCTCCAAGATGAAGGGGAACAGCCAGCAATGTTCTGCTATGAATGGGGGGGGGAGCTTCAGCCCCCCGCCTCCCAAAGGGCACTGTGGGAGGGGAGGCTCTAGGCTGGGGTTGGGGCATGCCCCAAGCCAGCCCCTTTCACCTGCCTGGTGATTGTCTCTTTTCCGTATGGTTTTATGAGACACTGTGATGGAGCGGAAGTGCCCCACACTCCAGTCCCACTGGTAGCCACTTGTCTGGCGGCTCTTGGGGGGGGGCAGAGTAGCGGCACCGGGTGTGCTGGGCTGCAGGCCGAGCAGTGCTAGCGCTGTCTACCGCCGGTGCGTCAGCTGTTCCTGCGGGCGCCAGCACAGGCAGAGACACATCGGCATCCGGCCCCACTGACAGACCGGAAGCAGGGGCATGCTGGAAGGGGCGGGACCCTGTGGACCGGGAGCCGGCGCAGGGATTTAAACCCCAGAAGATGCTGGGCGAAGGAGAGAGGCAGAGAGAGCAGCTCCGCATCGGGGACCCGCGATGGATGGGACCCAAGCCGAGAAGGTGAGCCCGACGACAATGGCATGTTTGACCGCGGAGAGAGGAAGTAGCCCAGGGCTGGCAAAGGGAGCCTGCGGGCTGGTGAGTTACAGTGGACACCCCGCCAGCTGGATCTGACCGGACGGCATAGGCGTTCGTGTCCTTAGGGCCCTGGGCTGGGGTCCTTGAGAAGGGGAGCGCCCGGACCCCCCTCTCCCTGCGGTCAGAACGGGGCCGGCCCCGCCTCGGGGGCCAGTGAAGCCCCAACCTAGGGGAGGGCCTATGAACTGCTGTTAAGACAGACTTGGACGCCGGAGGGCGCTCAAAAAAGGGTGAAGGAAGCACGGGACCAAGGGGGGTGACGTGGTGCCAATGGGGCGCCCTATAAATCCGTTTACAGACGCAATCCCATTCTGGGCACATCCCATTGTACTGGAATAATCAAAACCTTACATTGCTTTAAGTTATAAGAGGAAGCTGCATACCAAATTCGGTGGTCCTAGCTCTTCCTGTTGAGCAGTTCTTGAACAGATGGACAGACAGACAAACTCACAGATTGTTTCTGGGAAGAGCACAGAGTGTTTTACAAACAATAACTAAGCCTCCCATCCCTGCTGTGAGGGAGATATTATTCCCATTTTCCTACTGTGAAAATTAAGAGGAAGTGAGGTGCAGTGATATCTCAAGTTTACACAGCAAGCCCGGGGCAGAGACAGAAATCGAACCCAAGAACTGTGATTCTCAATGTTTGACAAAACAATACATCATATAGCCTTGAATCAGCTTTTTATATAAGGAGTCATAAATAGGTCTCGATGGTGAGCCAGATTTGAGGAAATGTAATGCAGGTTTGTTAGACACTCAAGACAATAGAGTGGTCACTATTAAAAAGGTCACTATTCATCAGCCATAACCACATATGTTTAAAGAAGAGGCCAACGCTTTTCTGTACTTAGGATAGAAAATACCTGTCCTGTAAGTTTGTTGAAAATGACAAAATGCATGACTGAAGAAACTGACTTTAGCATTGAACCACAAAAACAAACAAAAACCACACCCCACCAAACTATGCTGCTGATTGTATGAAAATCTTACAATTAAAAAAAAGACATAAAGGGGGCATTGTTTGGCCTTGGAGTCATTTGAAGGTAACTCGTTGCTCCAGTGAGCTTCAATGAAAGGTGAGTGGAGGTTCCTCTTCCTAGATGCTGCTTTTCTTAGACCAGTGTTTCTCAAATAGGGTTCCACGAAGTGAAGATAAGGGTTCTGTGAGAAAATTCCATTACAATAACATTTTAAGATTAAAAATAATAATTAATATTTAAGCATTTATGAATGTTATTGAAAACGATTTTCATTTGTGTTTGCCACAATAAGTGTCCCTGTGTAATGCCAGCTTAGCCAGAGACTGGGGACGATGATGTTACTACTCAATGCTGTGCGTGCAGTCAGTCAGTGGTGTGATAGCCTATTATATACCACCGTAAATCCCCATACTCTCTCAGGGCGCGAGGGTGACTGAATATGAATATACAAGCATCACGTCAGACAAAGTTGAAGCTTCAACTGTCAAACCAATTGACCATGTATTAGACTGTTTGAGGGGTTCCACAAAATTCTTTTGAGTATAAAAGGGTTCCGTGGCCAAATAAAATTGGGACACACTGTCTTAGACTGTGCTGAAATAGTAACAGACCCTGCATTAGAATAGTGTTCAAAAGGTCCATCATAGAACAATAGGGACAAAAAAAAAAAAAGAAGCAAAGAAGAAAATGAACTTTCTGGACGTTTAATTTTTCAGCAATATCCCCAAGGACATAAAAAGGAAATGTGTGATACGCACTAAAAATTTGTATGTCACTAACATTTGTTTTTCCTTTTCAGCCAAAGTTCTTGTGGCGTATTTGGTGTTGAGGCTCTCCAGCTTCCAAGACAACAACAACTGTGGCAGTAAGCATAATGTGGGGATGCCCTATGTTGATGAGGGGTATCTCGGGGCATAGAAATGGCAGAAAATGATGGCATCACAGGCGTGGAAAACCAGGGATGGGCGAACGGCAGTATGGCAAGCTGGTAGGTATTCATAGCTGCTATATCTAGATGAGCACGTTGACAAATAGGAAGCCTGGTTATGGACTCTAATCTTGGCATGGGGTTTGGAGTCAAGGAGTGATGGTAATTCAATGCAGCAATTCGTGAGTCCATACCACAGCTGATCTCTGGAGTAAAACTGGCATGATTGTATGGATGAAAATGATACATCTTGTTCTTCTTGATTTCACAGTCAGCTGCATTTTGTTCTTGTGAAATTTCTCCTGTCATGGCCATTGAGTAATACTTTAATTCATGTCTGCTAGACCCCCATAGGTGAGAGGGTCCAGGAAAGAGGATGGAGTGTTTGTTTGAACGGTCACAGTATTTGTTCTTCGTGGCTTCAAAATTTGTTTTCTGTTCTTGTGAACTTTTTCCTGTCAAGATGGCTGTGTGAGTTTTTAATTCACTGATATTTGCTCTCAGTTCTTGAGGTGGCAGAAGCTTTTGCGCACAGTTTTGTAGAGAATGGGATGGCAACTCAGTTTGCTGGCCACCACTGTAGCCTGCAGAGGCATATTCCTGAGCATCTGGCATACCCGCAGCTTTTATGTCAGTGCTGTTGTCTTCTTGCTCTAGGGTAAAACTTCTTTTCATTATGATTAACAACTGAATAAAGACTCTCGGTGCTTGATAATACCACTGTTAACAAAAGAAACAGATTATTTTAAAGTATATCCATTCCAAAATAACTGTGTGCGCACATGCTTTTGGAAAGCACTCTCCCTTCTCAGGATGCAGTCTCAGCATTATTTTTATAGGCCAAAATCTGCCATAAAATCTTCCCTGTGCAGGTTGTTTCGATTTTCCTTTATGTAAATGGGACCCTTGACTTGGCCTCCACTGCTTATCTTCTATCTGTATTGATTCTCCTAAAGAGAGGAGAATTTAATTGTCCTAAAAAGAACTTGAAAAATGCATTCTTACCCAAGCCTCTTGAAAGCTCGTCCTGGTAAACGAGGGTACTTACATGGGTAATGTATGCATTTTTAGCTTTCTAATGTGTATCTTAAGTATCTACTGTTAACTGTTGCAAGAGTGGTCTTTCAAAGATAAACAGAGTGTGAAATGATGCACTATCGTTTTCCTAAATCCGCTGTCAGACATCTTGATTGCCTCTACTGCTACCTCTCGCCTTAATGAACATGTCTAATCAGTTTCTCTGCTGCTACCCCCACAGCAGATCTGCAGAGACTCACATCCGTTTCTTGCTGCTGCTTAGAAAGCTGAGTGGCAGCAGAGACAGGTACTGACGTTATTCTAGGAGGAAGACGACTCCCAAAATGGAACCTAGAGAAGAGTGTAGTAGTAGAGACTACCTCTTGCCTCCATGAGCCCTCATACTAGTTAGGATGGGGGTAGGGTAGAAGAGACCCTAGCTGGAGCCAGAATGGACTATGAGCATGAGTTAGAGGTACAGGTATTTTCCTGCTTTCCTGCCCTACCAGAAACTTGGAAGCTTTCAGGGGCGGTGTTGGTTTGAAAACAGCCTCCCCTCTCTAGCAGAAATATGCAAGTTCTGGGAAAGGGAGCAGACTAATAGAGAATGATCTTCCCCCTTACCATACTCAAGAATGTTGGGGAGGGTGGAACTATGTACAAGGATCCTACCTTCCCTTTGCAGCAGACAGGAGGTCCCCAGGAAGGAGAAGAAACAGAAAAGCCTCTTTTCCCTTGCAATAGTTTATGGTGACAAGTTTATCAGACAGTTGCTAGCCAGAGGTTGACATAAAAGATTTTAAGGTGCTGAATGCTGTCAACACCCATTTAAATCCATGGGAGATGTGTAGCACGCAGGACCTTCCAAGGTTGGGCTCAGAAACGAGACACTTAAAAAATGTGATGTGTCCTACTAGAAATCAGATAAAAACCATCTTATAATGCAGAGACATCCCCTTTACTGCCATGAATTTTGACCACATTCTATACTGTGACTCAAGTAATTCAGGTTCAGTTAGTAAAACCTTATATAGAAATACTACAGAGAGTATTTTCTGACCCACTGACACAAAAATACTCCGTGGGACCAGCACTTACTCCATAGAGCTATCACCCATCATTTGAATTTTCCAGAGACTTTTTAAAAGTGAAGTGGGAGAAAATCGTTACTTTGACAGCTAAAAGTAATAAGTTGACAGTGCATTTACAATGTAACCTCCAAAGACTACAAATTGATACTACTTTTAATTTAAACCGTTCAAATATTTTTTTCAGAGCAGAAATAATTCTCACCTGTTTTTGAGTAATATGAAGCTATATATTGGTCTTTCATAGATAATTTCAGACAGTCAAACGCACATGACAGTATGCAACAATTTGTATAAGCATTCATGAACATCACAATACTGAATGTGTAATATTGGCATTGCATCATAATAGAATCCCTTTCAAAAATATAGCATCATAATGAGAAAATGAACACAATTACTGACATTAAGGGTGAACAGAACATCTATTGTAATGCATATTCATATGAAATAAAGTATGCTAAAAGGCTGAAAATAGTGGGCTATTACAGATTTCCTCTCCATGTAGCTGGCTTAAATTCCCAGCTAGTTGATGGGGACTCACTGTTTTTCATTTAATAGCCAATGTGTTTGGTTGTCTCAATCCAGCTATCAGGTTACATCACAAAAACCAGCACTCTTATTGGTTGTTTTATTAAAGAGGTCAAGGACTGGTCTAAGTATGGAGTCTGAACTGCTCTCTCATTCATAGGCACAGTCTGCTCTGATAAAGGTTGTAGTATATTGGGAGTTTGAGAAGGCTTGTACTGTTTCTACTTGGGCTGGAACGTTCTGAATCTAAAGAGGACATTTTCTAAGACTTCCTTCTGGCCTCCTCCAGTAAGACCTCAAGAAAAATATTTTTTTTTGTAAAGTTTGCTTTTCAAACAGATAACAGGATCCAGCTGATGGAGAAGGGGTGACATTTTTAGAAGTGTCAAATCCCTTTTTAACGTTCGGATCGGACCTACACTGCCATGGAACTGTATCTGGACAAAGGACGTAGGTACATAGACAATAACATGAGCATGTTAGCCTACAGAGACTGATGGTTCTGAATGTAGATGTATAAGCAATGTCAAAATATGCTCACATATAATACTTTATTGGAAGGTACCATATCTGGATACCTGTGACCATTATAGCCTCAATTGATGCCTACTTTCTCCAGACACCTCGGTTATACTAGAATTCCCCCCATGGAAAGGAAAAGCCACATATTTCTTATACAGGAACAACCAAAGGTATCTTATCTACAGTAGCACACTTCACTTCTGTTTTTCAGCGAAGTGGAACCTGCACCAAGGCTACCAACACAGACTAGACATAGATGTTTCTACTGCCATACCATCTAGCTTTATCCTCCTAGTAAAAACACCGCTGCAGCTGCACCTTCAGAGGTCTAATCCACAGGGCAGTAGGACTTCTTAGGATGAACTTCATTATACTTGAAAATGCATTTTATATTTTTGGGGGGGAAAACGGAGAGCTTTGAAAACATATATACAGCACCTAGCTAAGTAAAAGTCCCAGCCAATATATGCATTCTTTGAAAGACTATATGGATTGCATATGTGCAATGCTTATAATGTCTCCTAAAAGATAACATTACAGTTGTAATTCCAGCAGGCCCTGGTCTGTGACTGGAAGCTGTTTGACACAGCATTTAATGAACCACTCTCTTTATTCTTTTTCTGTTTTCTATAAAATTGCAATACATTTCACACTTCTGGTAGATTGTCATTTTATTTAATATAAGATGTAAATATTGGAAGTTGACTACAGCAGACTTCCATGAAGCTAAGCACATAGAATGCTGCACAGTTGGGTACTAATACACTATTATTGGCACAACATTTTATCCAGCTTGTATCTGCTCTTCAAAACACCGAAGACTTCATTCACAGAATATTTATCAAATGTTATAACTAATGACAGGCATTGCTCTGTACTGTTCAATCCTGAACATTTGCTGTAGGCTATGCTCTTATAGAAACCAGTATTTTTGTCTGAGAAAGGAGTTCACTCTTGAACTCCAGCTTCTATGATACTATGTAGGTATTCATGTTTCTGAGAAGTGCTTAAATAACAGGGGCTGGGTAGTATAGAAAACCCTCAAGGAGAGATAGGCAAAGAATTGTTTTAGGTCAATCCTTCATGATAATCATGCAGAGGATTCATTGTTAAGCAATGCAGTGCATGTCCAACCTGAACCCTACTTTCATACATGGTAGTGGAAGAGAACCACTAAACCCTAAGCTCAAATCATTCCACTCTTTTTAAAATATATCATTTAATAAATATTCCTTTAATATTTTCATTCCGCTCACAATCCACCACTGAATTCAATGGAACTTTTACTGCTAACTTGCAGAAACGGTAATTACCATTCACTAGCTCACAGTCACACCAAGAACACAGAAATTCACGTTTAGAACTTGAAATATTTAACTTCAAAATTCATCAACAAAGTAACCCTGAGTTGCAGCATATTTTCAAAATTATCTGAAAGGGACTCAAACTTGTAAGTAATTCATAAATCTTGCCACTTCCTCCTCCTCTCTCTTCTCTTTTTAATAAACTGTAACCTATATCTAGATGAAAATAAATGAGATCTCTTTTAGTTTTGGTCTGTTGATTTTATAGGTTTCTTATCCTGGATCTGATTTTGGAGATCTTTCAATGAACGTATCAGATAGTATAGTAATATGTGCTTACCATTTATGCATTTGTAATCATATTCCATAGGACAGCTAACACAAATCACTCGGTAAACTGTGGGTTATCCACCTCAGTATGCGTTACAAACCTGCTGTCCCAAAAGGTGAAGTTCACTGTACTGTTTGAGTTGACAGGATAATATGAGATAGATATTTTGTTTGAACACATAGGTCAAACCCTGCTTTGGAAACCAAGACTCAATAAATGGCCTTGGCAGAAGTGTATTCTTCAGGCCTAGAGCTACATGTGGCACATGTCATCTCTAAAACAGAAAAGAGGCTCAGTCCTCCTGCAATACCTCCCTGCTTCAACACTTGTTTGCAGTGACAAAGGATGGGTAGTGGTGAACAGAAGCCATCTTTGGAAAGAACATGATCAGCCTAAGTGCAATTCAAACATTATGTTGCTCCCCCTAACTTTCTGAACTATTACATATTAAACCTGACCCATTGCTTCTACTGACCGAATTCTTCCCTGCTGAAAATAAAATTAAGCCTAGGATTATTTTATATAAATAGGACAGGAAAACTGGAAAAGACATTTATTCTTCAGTTTCATTGCAGACTTGTCAGTGACCTTGTCCCCCAGAATAGGAAATGTTAAAGTCCTTTGATTTATGGGTGGTATCCTGAATATTCAGTAGTCTTTGGTCCAACGCCTTTGGCAGCTGGTGAATTGTTTGAAGTGCAGTTGCAATTAGGGCAGTGATGGTACGATGGAGTTCGGTGATGAGATGATCTTGACATGGAAATGGCAGAGGCTGCTGCAATCATAGGCATTGAGAACCATGGGTTACAAAATGGCAGCAAACTAGCCCAATGAGCCTGCATAGCTGATAAGTCTGGATACATGGCTGGGAAGGCAGGAAGCCCCATCACTGGTCCAAAAGGACTATTTGATACAGGAGGTATGACGTGATACAAAGAAGTCGCAGACGTAGTGGTAGTGGAATCTAGATCATGGTTGCTGACTCGAGTATGGCTGTTATTTTGAGGTAAATGGAACGGAGCCAGCTGATTCAACTTCTCATTGTCTTCTGCTGTAGCATGATCTGATTGTCTCAGTGAAGCTGCAGGTGAAGAAGTGTATCCACTTCTGATTCGGGCAGTTGCTCTGACAAGTCCCTTATTCACCGTAGGCTTTCTTAGTGCACACGTTTGAATGTTTTCCTTTGAAGCAGTTGCAACAAGGTCATTTTCCTCCATGGAAGCAGTTCCCAAAGCAGACTGAATGTCTGAGTTTCTTCCCTCATTCTTTAGGCAGTTTTCACTAAATTCCTGTTCTAATGAGAAAGCAACTGGTGGTGTATTTTTGATGCCAACTCTTCTTTTACATCTTACAAGGAGGTGGGGATAGCCTCTCTTAAAATTCGGGTTATGGTAGAACTGTAACTAAATAAAGCAAGGGAAAAGATTTAATCACCTCTATGAGAATAAAAAAAAGTCAAGTGCACATTCTGGCTAAGATTTTTGCCTACATAAAGCAAACATTAATATTGAACGGACACTGGCAAACAATTTTGGCCCCAATTTTAAGCTGCAAAAAAGATATGATGAAACAGAGGTATTTTCATTACATTTTAAATCAGTGAAAATTCTTTGAATTTAAACATTCTCCTGCAGCATTGTGTTTAACCTCAGGAAATGGACCTGAATAGCTTACTTTCACTGTAGAAGCCAAATTAAGTGCAAAAAGCAAACATGGCAGAAATGGTGAAAGGTAAATTTGAAATTTAAAAGGTGTTAGAAATACAGACAGGTAATATTTTAATGGATTATATCTCTTAAGTGGGTCTAGTATCGAAACTAAAGTTTAAACAAAAAGGATGGATATTATCCGACAGTAGGAGACTTTCTAAAGCATGTAAAAGATTTAGGTCCAGAAGTACAAGTCCCCTTGACTTTTAGTAATTTAGATAAAAGGCCATAAATGTTCAAATAGTAACACATGGCTCATATCCATCTTCCTAGCATTCAGCAAATGCCAGTGGGAAAAGAAAGCAATGCAAACCTAGTACCAGAAGTACACCAGTAACCAGAAGAGAGAAAGAGAAGGGGGCTGAGAGGATTTCTGTTTCACTGGCTCAGGCGAGCAGGGAAAAACCCACACTGAAATAGTCACTTCTGGGCAAAAAACTAGTATTCACATTTTTTTACTCATTCATGAGAATACTTTGAGAACTATGGATGTCAGAATAGCCTTCAAAACCCTCATTCCTAGATTCTCTTCATGAGCATAAAACTTTTGTGCATGCAAAAAACCCTCATTAAATGTATTTCAGAATAGGCATCTTTTAAGCTTTGAGAAACTATACTGGCATTTTACCTTGCTAAAAGCAGATGCTGCTTTTTCTTCTGCTAGAAATTCAGCTAGTGAGGCAGACCTTTGAAAATCTTGCCGCATTTTGCTAAAGCCATAGAGATTAAGCTGACGGATGAAACTTTTCATGCAATCAGTTTCAAAAATTCGCAGAGGGCCTCTCCTTTCTAGCACCTCCTTTTTAAAGAGCTCTTCATCAATCACTACACAATTTCCATCATCATCCCACCAAAGTGACTTAAATTGATCACTTTCAACAATTTTCCATAGTTTCTTTGGAAAGGTGAGGGATAAAAAATCATTGTCTTCAGTGGAATTATCCTCACAGAGAGTAAGACGTGGTCTTTTTACCCATGGTCCATCACTCAGAGCTTGAAAAGCATTTTCTTCTATTATAGACCTCAAGGCAGAGTCACCAGCTGCTGTTTTATCACACAATGGAATAGCAGAAGAAATTGAGGTAGCAGAATCAACCATTTCATCCTGAGCTGAAACATGTAATGTTTCTGCTATAGGAAGGTCCATCTCCAATCCTTTATCGCTTTGACCTTTTTCAGTTGTAGCCATTTATGCTATTAGTTGAGCTTCATGCTCCTAGACAGTGGTATATTAAAATGATGCTAGCTTAAAGTGAAACTTCAGTAGAGAGTTCTAGAACATCATAATGATACTTGTGGTGTGTGGCTGTGACATCATAAAACAACTGGTTTCCTAGCAAATTGAGGTAATAATGGCCAGACAAGTCACTAAAGTGAAAAGCATTTAAATATCATTTACGAGAGATTAGATCTAATCTATAAAAGCTTTGTCTCATGATGTAAATAAGGCATATACTAACTGGACATAGAGCACCGTACCATCCATTCCTCCCTCTCCCCACAGCAGTCATTCCACAACAGAGCTGAGGGAAGCTTGTACTGCTGCGGTTGTTGGGAATAAAGGAAGAAATTTATTTGCCTAGTCTTTCCACTGAGCCTCTTTCACTAGTGAAGAATTCCCCACACTGTGTTCTTGCCATCAGACCCTGGCTGTATGAAAAAAAAAATAGGAGTACAAGTATTTAAATTACATACACTGTATATAAAAATAAGAATTTACAATTCCATTTAGCAGCTGCAAAGGAGACTGTTCCCTCTGGTCTCTTGCAGAACCCTCTTTCTGCTCCAAAGACTGGGGAAGGAGGTACTGGTAAAAGGCAGAAGGAAAGAATCTGAAAAAAAGTCACCACAGGTTGATCATCACTGCCCATCTTCTATGTGATAGTAACATTACAGAGCAAACCAAGTCACCTGCCAGCACTTGTCACAGGGATAAGAGAGAGAAAGAAGGGGAGAAAGGAGATTGTCTATTAGATGTTGACTTCCTATTGGTTCTCCCTTCCAGTGAGAATGTGGGAATTCAACCTACGCGTTTTTTCGGCTGCTCTTTTCCAGTAGGGTAGCCCAGTGGACAAATGGAAGGCCTTTTACTCCCTGGGCCTCTCAAGGAGGTCGAGCAGAGCATGTTCTCAAGTCCAAGTGGACAATGATGGTGGGATATAAATGCATTATTAGGAGGCTACCTCTAAACCCCAATTTTGCTGCAGTAGATGAGGAACAGTGTGGCCTATAATGAACTATCTTCCACCACTGAATGCCCATTACCGGGGAGACTGGGGATGGATGGGGGGAGAAACGGGTAGATGGAAGAATAAAGGCAATGCAGTAGGGAGCACTTGCCTCACTAGTATTACAGTTGTCAGAACAAATATATTCCCTACTTCTGGCATAACTAACTGTGGCTAGTGGTTATAGTGAAGAGATGAGTTTCCACATTCCTGTCATTCCTGTATCAACCATTTTTTGAAAAACAGTACTGATGGATATCAGAGTGTATACTTATCACTGAGTTGTAAGAGCAAACACAAGCATCTCTTTGCCAAAGAGAACAAACTACTGTAACATGAATTTCAGATTAATCTCACTAACCTACAAGCATCCTCAGTAGAGGTTTGGGAAAGAAAAAAAAACCCACCCGTCACCCCCCAAAATTCATGACAATGTCAAAGTAAACAGAAACTTTTCTAGAGAATTTACTAATTTAAAATGGCACAGCTCCTTGTAAAGGGTTTAATAATTTGGACTGACCTGTGTTTCACAAAAGATAGGGTAGTTTATGCAACAGTACAGTCTTGGTATTTATGTCAGCTGTAAAATTGATGACAATCTACAAAATCTGAGCAATTAAAACAAAGTATAGATTTTCCACATAATATAGGAAAAAATAGTTTATTAAACAGCTGAAGGGGCTAATAACTAATAATGTGTTGCTTAATGGTAAAATATGACTACAGAACTTGAAGACGCAACACAGTTAACATCTACCCCCCCACCCACAAGTCAGTGCAACGGTTGTGATTATTTACACAATAATTTACATTGAGTCAAAATCATGTAAGCTGTTATACATTCTATATAAAACAAAAGCCTTCAAGTCTTGCCAGAGAAGTGCAATGCTCCTGTGCCTCTGTAGTTAAAGATAGTGTTCATGTCTGAATAGGAAATGACAGGTAAAGACATGCCAACGCATATATCTAAACAACATACAGCAAGAGAGGCCAAATATATACTTAAGACTTGAAAGACATCCTCTGTAATAGTCTATGCATTTCATACAAGTTTTTAAAAAAATACCTTTACATAATATTTATACTGTACAGAACTAGAATTTGAACAGAATATATTACATTGCTACAATGTTCGTATAAATACTATACAGCCAGGCACATAACCAATCCACTAGGAAGGTTCACCGATTAGACAACCACCTATCTTCAGGGACAAAAGATCATAACACTAGGAACACAATACTTAAAATGCTTAAATGAGGTGTAGAAAAATCTGAATTTGAGTTACCAGAGGTCATGTTACAGAATATTAAAAGTTTTCAATGCCCCATGCACTACAATTGATATACTGGATTAATTTCTCTGGTAATGACTTTATAGGTATATTTAAAAAAAAAAGATTAACTAGTGTTCCCATTTGGATTCACTACCATGAGATTAAGTAAATATGGAAAGCTCCAAAAGAAATCATTTAAAAATCTCCAATGTAATACATTATAAGCCACTAACTGACAAATACCTATCCTTAAAAGAAATTAGAACATTTTTTGAGATGAAATACATTTGGTTGTTTATTCCTAGTTCCAGTTTTGTTGTCAGTTGTCCATCTTCTAAATTCGTTTTAATCTGGCACATCAATGCTTAGCTTGGGAGGTGGAATAACGTACTTTCCAGGACTTTGTGTAATGACCACTCCAGTCTTTTTTCGGAACATTGGTGCAATTTTGGGAGGTTCTGGAACAGGTGTTTCTTCCATTTCTTCATTATCTTCGTGATGAAGATCATAGGAAATATTTCCATATTCTCTCAAGAATGGGAAAATTTCAAGTAGAAATTGACAGAAATCTTTGCGAATTCCAAACCACCCTGGACAAATCCAAATTAATAGTTTCAGTTTTAATCAAGAAGGAAATTACACTTTAAAACCAAGTACTCATTTCATTTTTATACTAAAATCTTTTATATAAATATTGTTTATAAATAGTTAGACACTAACACATGGTGCTAGTGACTCAGTAGATAGTACCCTTCCATTAATTAATCCCACAGCATGGCATACAGAAGTATTTTACCTGCTACAGGCAAATCTTTCACATAAAACAAAGCCAACGTCCTGACTACTTGCAATTAAAGATTCCATGATATCCTTGTCAAACAGATATTAAGATTGGTGACCGGTTGCCATATTTCACCTAGATAAGTTCCAACTGAAATGAATTTAAGTACATTTGTTTGTTAAGCACATGGGGTCCATTTGGAATGACCGGGGTTATGTTACCTAACTCATACTCATAAAATAAAAGTTATACAACACACTACTAGATCTACAGCATATAGCCTTAAACACTAAGCTAATGTTGTCATCAGCTACACTGCAAATGCACTGTGGTCACAGCTACAGGTGAAGACTGACTTGTGCCCTGTAATGTTCCACCACTCTACTCTTCCAAGCACAAAGTTGAGGAGGCAATTTAGGCTCTAGACTTAAAAAACAAACAAAAAACCCCACACAGGTTTAAAAAGTTATATACAGTAAACTTCCGATAATCCGGCACCTTTGGGACCCAGGGGGTGCTGGATTATTAGATATGCCGGACTATCGGAAGGGAGGGCTATGAGGGGTCTGGGGTGAGGGGGGGGTACCACTCCAGACCCCTCATAGCCCCCCCTTCCGATAGTCCGGCTCTGCCCCAGGCGTCCCTGATTCAGCCACTGCTGAAACTGACCAGCAGCGGCTGAATCGGAGACGCCTGGGGCAGAGCAGCTGGAGTGCTGCCGGGTTGGTCGGGGTAACGCCGACCCTTGGCGCAGCGAGACCAACCAGGCAGCACCCCAACTGCTCTTGGGGACGCCTGGGGCAGAGCAGCTGGGGTGCTGCTGGGTTGGTCCCGCAGCGCCGCTCCTCGGCGCTACTGGATCAACCCGGTAGCACCCCAGCTGCTCTGCCTCAGGCGTCCCCCCAAGTCAGACGTTGCTGATACTGATCAGCAGCTGACTCAAGGAAGCCCCCGCTGGTCAGTTTCAGCAGCAGATGACTTGGGGATGCCTGGGGCAGAGCAGCTGGAGTGCTGCTGGGTTGATCCAGTAGCGCCGAGGAGCGGCGCTGCGGGACCAACCCAGCAGCACCCCAGCTGCTCTGCCCCAGGCGTCCCCAAGTCAGACGCTGCTGAAATTGACCAAGAGCTGACTCCAGGAAGCCTGAGGCAGAGCAGCTCTACCTCAGGCTTCCTGGAATCAGCTGCTGGTCAATTTCAGCAGCGGCTGAATCAGGACGCCTGGGGTGCTGCCGGGTTGGTCCCGCAGCCCCCAGGGGCAGCGCTAGGGGACCTACCCGGCAGCGCCCCAGCTGCTCTGCCTCCGGCTTCCCCGATTCAGCCGCTGGTCAGTTTTAGCAGCGGCTGAATAGGGGAAGCTGGGGGCAGAGCAGCTCCAATGGTCCGGCTGCGGAGCACTTCCGGGTTCCTGATGGTGCCGGATCATCAGGAGTGCCGGACCGTCAGATGCCGGACCAATGGAGTTTTACTGTAACTAGCAGAAACACAGTTAGAAGTCTGATGTTAAAGTAAACATATCAGACAAAAATCTTAGGTCTGGGGAAGAAACCTATGCTGGAGATGCTTTGATGAAACAAGTAGCTACAGACACTGAGAATATACTAGCTGAAAAGAAATTAGTCAATACTTTCATGATCAAGTCTTCACAAGGCCCTTTTTAATACATATTGGTAAAGAATATGAAGCTAAGATATTCCTTATTATAGGGCTAAATCCATTAAATATTTTCACACCACCATTATTTATATACCAACTCCTCCAAATCAATACAAGAACTCATATAGCAGCTGAATATGAAAAAATTACTTATGATCTAAGAACAAGTTTAAAAAAAGTCAGTGTATGTTGTGATTACAGAGACATAAAACAAGACAATTCAGTTTACAATAATAAATAATATAAACTCTTTCAACTATAAAAGGATCCCAAACGGTTTTTATAATATTTACACACATTGCATCGTTAAATAAAGCTACCCTTGGAGTGGAAGTCACAACTAACTGCACATTGCTATTCTGTGTTCTGGTTGAAGGAGAAAAAATATTGGCTAAGGACATCAGGACAAGCCCATCCGCTTACAATACATGCTATAGGATCTTCAGCATACATAACAGGAGGGGGGAAAAACCCTACCCTCTACACAATAAAAAATAAACCATATGAAACACAATTTACTGTGGAAGGATTAAGGACTGAACTAATTCTGTTGGACTTTGACATTGTGATTCCAAGAAGCTAAGGGGTCAAAATCAAACTTAGATGGATTACAGAAAGACACTCACAACAAGGGATACATACACAGCCTGTGACTCATAAGGAAAAACTGTCATAAGCTGCAAAGCTTCTTCTGACTATGCCCACTGTGTTAATCTCCACCTATCTAGTTCAGAGGTGGGCAATAATTTTTAATGGGGGGGCCACTCCAAGATTTTATCGAGTGGTCAAGGGCTGCATTTCTACCAAGGCGGTCTGGAGTCTGGGACAGAGGTTAGGTGCAGAAGGGAGGTTGGGGTAGGAGACTGAGTGCAGGAGGGGGTGTGGAGTCTGAGGGGGAGTTTGAGTGAAGGAAGGGACTGTGATCTTGGGCAGAGGCTTGGGGTGCAGAGTCCAGGAGGGAGTATGGGTGCAGGAGAGGATTCTGGACTGAGGGAGGGACCCTAAGAGGTGGTGCAGGGTCTGAAGGGAGTTGTGACCTGGGGGATGAGGTGCAGAGGGTTTGGGTGATGACTTAGGGCAGGGGAAGGGGATGCAGAGTCAGGGAGGGGGTATGGGTGCCAGAGGCTTCTGGCCTAGGGAAAGGGTGTAAGAGAGGGTGCAGGGTCTGGGAGGGAGTTGTGACCCAGGGGAAAGGGAGTTTGGGTGGTGGCCTGGAGCAGGTAGTTGGGGGGCGGGGGGAGAAAAGGAGGAGTGGGCTCTGGCTGGGAGGCACCAACCTAGGCAGCTTCCAGTCAACAGTCCTGCAGCAACCTGAAGGCTGCAGTTGCAAACTGCTCCACGTGGCTCTGCTCTGGCAGGTGGGGGGGGGGGGGGGGGGGGGGGGGGGGGGGCGCGCAAGCAGGCTTCATTAACTGCCCCTGCCACTAGCAAAATCTCTCAGCTGCTTTTGTTCGTAAACTGGCCAACGGGAGCTCCGATTTTGCTAAGCGGTGGGACAGAGCACAAAGCCTCCCTCCTCGTTCCCAGAACAGAGCAGCCACATTCAAAGCAGCTGCCACTGCGCTGTGCTTAAGGGTCCCAGCAAGGCAGCCATGGGCCAGATCCAGTGGCTTGGCAAGCTGGATCCAGCCTGCTGGCAGCCTCTTGCCCACCCCGGCCTAGTTTGCTTGGTGTCCACAAGTCAAACAAAAGACTGTTTCCATGTAAATACAAGCTATACCTTTTGGCCTATTGAAAGAGACCCACCCCCACAAAATTCCTCAATACCCCAAACTGAAAATGCCTCAGATACTTCTCTTTCCTATCTCTTTGGCTACTCTCTCTTTCAGGGGGGAGGCAGGGAGTACACATATAGCATCTAGAGTTTTTAATTGATCCTTTTCAAAAATAATAGCCTCAAGTCTGGATTAAATATTTGAATTCAATATGAGCTTTTCCCATCTATTACTGCAGGTTTCTAAATACTTACAATGATTTCCTCCTTTCTGTCCAAAGGTTGTTGCCATTAAAGTTATCAAGGAAAGCCAAAGCGGGACAAAAATGGGTATATATGAGAATGCATTATGTCCATCCAGTCTGTGCACTAGTAGAATCTAATGGAAAAAGTTAAGCAAATATGAGTTTGATTATAATGCACATCCCTGATTTTAAAGACTTTTATATGCTAGACCCCCCAATCCTGCAAGATACATTGCACAAAATATCCCGACTATGCAAAGTTCCACTGGTCTCAGTTCTAACAAGTTTCCAACACTTGTGTGAATGTATGAACTTTTGTTCTGAAGTAGCAAAAATTCCTACCTTAATTTTCAATGACCCCTCCCTCCCCAGCTTAATCCATGATAAGAGTTAAGATTTTATTCTAATCAAGGAATAGTATCTTCACTTTAAGGAACCCCAAAAGCAGCAACTAATGAAATATAGAACCTAACTAAGAACCACACACCAATGTGTTTTTCCTTACTTCAAATGTGAGTAATGGAACAACGATTGTCATCCAACTGATGGCCATTGTTATGTGTGTTCTCCTTTGCTCAGCAATAACATCCATTGAACGCAGGAACAGGACAGACCAAACAATGTAATAGAGTACTACCAGACACAGAAAGGACATCAAGATCCACAGAGGAACACAAACAACCTGAAAAAGAAAGAAAGTTGACTATTTTTCTCCTCTCAGGGATGAGTTACTCTGTATTAGTTTTGGTTTTTAGAAAATACACATATTGAACCTAAATAGGTGAAAGCAATTTGTAAATTTATGTTTTTAATTAAGATTATTTCTACAACAAGAAAGCTTCATAAACCATGACCATTAGTAAGTACGATATCAACTTCACTAGATAAGTTTCTTAAACCTTTGTCTAGACTGGACCTTTAACACAATTAGCTGAAGCAATTTAAAACCACTTCAAGCTAATTCAGTTTCAGTAAAATTTAATTAGATATAATAAATTGGGCAAGGGATCTTAAAATGAGTTTAGAATATAAGCAAGACTCTTGTCTCCTTTTGAATTTACTCTTGAATATGAAGCAAGAAGAGGAGACCATGACAGTCGCATGATATGAGATGCTCAAAGTGGGGCAACACAATATCTTAAGAGTCCTTCCAATTTTTTTTCCTCACATCTACTATTTTTGTATGTAATTTTTTATAAGAATGTGTCTCTGAAAGCCACTTTTGGAATTTTAAATCGCAATATATTCTTTTTACATTAACTCTTCCTTGTAACTGTATTTGAAATGGTTTGTAAAAATACTGGCTTAATCAACCAATTATTTACTAGGTACTTACAAAAGCATTCCCTATCTCATCATCCATTAACTCCCTACTTTGTCTTGTTTTCTCCAAGGCAGTTTCTTTTCTATCTAATTTCCTCAACAACTGATCAGAGATTAACTGGAGTTTGTACTATGTTTCACTCCCCCCTGCAGAATGACACAAGCAGCCTCTTATCTCTACCTGTTTCTAGAGTGAAAGCATCTGGATAAGCAAATCAAATGAAATGAGATTATGGACTTGTCAATGCCATGGCATTAACATTTTAAACAGGTTTTCTACCTAAAGGAATAAAAATGAAACAGACTATAGTAGCCAGGTTTTCAGTGGACAGAGATCTAGGCCTGTGCACAAAAATACATGCAAGCTAAACAGGAATTTTAGGCAATTAGAAACCTTTTTATATAACCCATTTCTTGGGGGGGGGGGGAGGGGAGTTTGCTCAAATGTGTATAGAAACATGCATGGAATAGCATGAACTGTGTGTGAACCTATAAATCTAGCTCAGGAGCGGGGAACCTCAAGCCCAGGGGCCAAATGTGGCCCCTGGCTTGCCTGGATTTGGCCCGAGGCTCATGGCCCCCACCAGCATTGGGGAGCTCACATTGATGCTCAAGTACCCCGTCCCCACCTTTACCTCACTGCGAGGCTGGAGCACACAAAATCTATTAGGCTGGGTCCCCATAGGACAGGCCTGCACAGCTCGGAAAATGATGAGGGCCATATTACTCCAAAGAAAACAGCTGTGGGACGCAAGTAGGGATACTCTCCCAAAAAATACCAAACACACAGCTAAAAATTTTTGTTGAGAGGAAAAACAAAAAACAAAACAAAACCAACCACAGATGAGAAACAAAACACTGCGTGTCTCCACTTGGCCCCCTGCATTTGTCTCTCCTTCACCCTGCCCCTTGGTGTCTTCCCCGGTCTCCTGACCTGTCCCCCTCCCCTCAGAACAAGCCCCTTTCCCTCCCCGACCTGGCTTCTGCCTCTTAGAATCCGGCGGTTGCTGACCGTGACGTCACACCAGCGTCCCGGCGTCTGCTGGCGTCCCGCCCTCTGGCTTGCGCCCCACCTCCTCGCACCGGAGCTGCACGCAGGCAGCCCTGCGGCGAGAATCACCACACTTCCCCCTCCCCGGTGGTGCTCCGCTCCTCCGCCCAGCTGGCGGATTGGATGGGGCAGTACAGTGAGCCCCTGAGGGCCGCATGCGGCCCTCGAGCTATGTTGTATAGGCCTGCCACAGGCTCCGGTGTGTGTGGCTCCTTCTCAGTCAGGGGCCATGTCAGTGAGGGTTTTTGCTTTTTTGCTTCTCACTTGTTTTCAGCCCCCGACTGATTTTTCTGTGGGCGGGCAGCCCTCAATCCAAAAAAGGTTCCCCACCCCTGTTCTAGCTATTGAAAGTTTGGCACTAAAGCTTTATATCTACCAATGTTTTTCAACAACAGCAAGTCTTTAACAAGGCCTGTAATAAGTTAATGCTTTCCAAGAAGTTTTAATTTCTACTTTTTTGTAGTTTAAGACGACAATCTATCTGAATAGCTCCCAAATCAAGAATTCTATTCCATTTGCTATATGTGCATGTTTTATAAGTATCTAACTATTTACCCATATTTTTTCAGAAGGATAAACTAAGAGACTGTGAAGGTAACTACTTACCATGAAGAGCTCAATATATTTTTAAAACAGTGCTCTGATGCCTTTGGGCACTGGATACCATAGGGTATTCCTTATTTGTTAAAACCCACACACTACATTTACACTAATAATTTTTTTTAAATTAAAAGTGATATCTACAATGTATTACTTCCAAATATACATAACTACTTGGTTCACTTTGTGCAATTTGGTAGCAAATAACTTACTTCACTTAAAAGCATTTTCCTTAGCTGGCCACTATATTCAATATTTGCATGAAGACGTCAACATTTAGAAACAACCTTAAAATGGAGTAAATGCAATTTACGTACAAGCCATGGCCATCTGATGATCTCGTCTAGTCTGAGTGCAATAAATATGAACTGGAGAATATTGACAGAACACAAAATTTCCAACTACAAATAAAAAACAAAGATATATTAGAACTACTTCATAATTCTATAAAGTAACACACAAACACCCAAAAAGTCTGAACGAACAACTTTATGGCTCATGATACAATTCTTTAACAAAGAACACTTATAACAACACTAGATGTTCTGACTGATCATTCAGGTTTCTTTCATCATTCATTATTTCCAATTATGTTAGTTACTGTTTCTTAAACTAGTATTTCCTTTAGTAGTTGCATTGCAAACACTGCAGCACTTAGCCAGTGCAAGATAGCCAGTGCATGACAAAGAGGATACCCATCCAGTTTCACACTCCTGCATTTAATGCAAAGAGACAGTATGAATAGTGAAAGTACATTACATTTTTAGAAGCTACTGTAGGATATGTTAAGTCTTTAGTGGAACTATTTTCTCATGTAGCCATATAGGTTAAGTACTAGTTTCATTTAACAAAAAAAGAAAGCCACTGTGCTTTCAGTGTTCCATTAATGTCTACTTCAGGCCTCAGGAAAAAAGTAAAAATCGTACTTTAAAACTAACCTAAATTGAAAACATGACACCTTTCTTGCTTAATTCATAAAGGATCAATTAATGAAGCGTCATCTGCCTTGGCAGAATTCCATTTCCCAAAGTTTCTGGGACAATCCCAAAGAGGTAGAATTTGGTTAAGGGATAAGAGATAAAATGGTAACTGAAACCAGCATGTTTAAATTAAATACATCTTCTGTTTTAAATGACAATGTTTAAGAGGATTTTGAGATATAAATATTTTTCAGAAGTCAGACAATGTGTGATACATCATACTGGCTCAGTGAACTTAGTGAGCATTTTGCATAATTATGACTTCTAAAATGTATATGTGACACTCTGAATCTTTAAATGAAGAACCAAGTCTCCACTAGCCAAGCATAGGTAACGAATTTCAAGTAACTATGTACTAGAACTCCACAACAGAGTAGAAAAATAAGTGGACACTGGGCAAAAAGAAAAATTACAGTATAGACGTCTGTAACAGGGTTTTATCATTAAGTTAATATGCACCATTTGGGCCAAATTCAGCTGAATGTTTGGAGATGCCAGAATCAAATTTAAAAGCATTCATATGTACCTCAGATTAACAGTATTTTTATAATCACTGGAGCAGAACGTACAGCAGAAAATTTCCCCAGCCCATCATGCACACACAAGGACTTTTCAAGAATTGGCCTCCTATGTCAATGCATAATCAGTTTCATAGTGAGATCGAGCAGACTGAAAATACTTCAGTTCAATAGCTGCTTCTTTTTAATGATATTCAAACAACTGCCTCAGTTACATTACATCAACCAACATAATACGTGTTTGTGCACTAGGATATGCTGAATGTTAACAGCACAAAAAAGCCTGAGCTACAGAGTGGAGAACAAAAGTAGTAAAACCCTCCAGTACGACAAGAAAAAACAAACTAAGAGGAGCATGAAAATAAAGGTGATAAAGTAGTGAAAAAAATAAATTGGGCGGTAGAATTTTCTAACATTCTCTTTAGGAGATAGCTGTGACCTTTCAGGTTGAGTGGGTTTCAATTTCTCTCCACCAATATTTATCACTTGTGCACCCATCCTCTAAATCAAGGGTATTCAAGCATCCAGTGGAAGATGACTACTCTTATGCACATTTTACTTGAAGGTACTCAAACAGAATTCTGTAAAATGAAGTTCTATTTGAAAATATTTTTAAATCTGCAGTTTAAGGGATCTAAAAATCACAGTCCACCAGTTAATGAAGAGGCAATTTCCTTTCTCCATTTTCCAAAAAATGATAAATTCAATATATCCTAACACGTTAAAAATATTCTGTTGAGCTAATAGTCAAGTCATCTAAATAGGTAAGGGATTTTTGTACGGCCCCTATGGTATCAGCCTTCTGGTAACAGTGCTGCAATAATTTCCTCAGACAATTCATTGAACTAAAAAGCTGAGTTTGTTTCGGACATGGTAGCATGCATGCCATATCTCAGTGTTATCCAGAAATGTGCTCTCATATGACTAAAGAGCTAATTACATATAGAGTGTGAACAAGCTAACCTCTTATTTCTACAAACAGCACCTCTCACTCAAAGGACTCTTCAGCCTTCACCAAGATCCTACGAATTAAGTGATTTCAGCAAACAATATTGTCTCGGAGCACTTATTACCAGCTCTAAATTTGCTTCTGAGATACTCAAAAGTTAGTCCATACTACAGAAACACTTTTGTAGTTCATTGTTCAGAGTCACCAATGGAGTGGGGCAGCAAAGAGGGAAAATTGCCTCCTTTAAAAGATTCTGGGACTATTGGCCACCACTGTTCAGCAGCAGCCAGAGTTCTTGGCCCTTTAAATCACCACTGGAGCCTCCCGGGAGGAACAGAAGGGCTGGTGAGGGAGGAGGCCCCCCACCCCCCTTCCAGAGCAGTGCTCTCTCCCTGCAAGTTGTGGCAAAGACTCTCATCAGCCCTGTCATTGTTATAACAGATTCAATAATAAAGTCAAGTTTAGAACAATCATGTTGTAATTTAATTTGTTGTCCTATACTAAGAAGTTAAGTAGAAAAGTTAACTGAGAATAGGGCTTCCCCCCCCCCCCCCCCCCCATTTCCTGGTTTCTCAATTTTGGTAAGCTACAGAATATAACAGATAAATACATGTTTTGGTAACATGCAAACAAATTCTGCTATTCAGATTCAACAATCCTAGTTCTCAGTAATCAAAAACCATGCCTCACCTCCAGAGATCTGTCATGTCGGAAGCCCCACACACAAGCTGCAACTGACACTGGAGATACAAAGAACAATGGCATGAAGACCAGAAGCCAGAAATGAGTCCCTCTTTCGATCCTGTCACATACCAGAACTTCAAACATCAGCAGTAGCAGATGGATGCCTACTGCAATTAGCATAGCTTTGAACTCCACACAAGTTTCTCCTTCTGCTCTAAAGAGGGGTAAAGAAGGAATGAAAATCTATTGGCCTTAATTCACAAAATAATATAAATTATGAAGCATCCCATCATACAATATCCCAAGACATTTTAAATATAACAGTTCAAAGTTTCTTGTATTAATTACTATCTTTTCAGTGCCATGTTCCCATGTGGCAATAATAGGCATTATTCAGATTTCACACTTCTGTACAGCTTTCTGGAAAGAAAAAAATTCTTACCAAATTTGGGCAAAAAGTAAAAATTGAACACATTTCACAAGAGGAAAATTCACCAAAAAAATCCATTTTGAGAAAACCAAAATGGATTTATTTTTGGTTTGGTCCCTGCATAGTACAGGAGCGGGACAGGTTGGCAGGACACCTGCTGGCAACCTGCTATCTGGTCTCTGTTGAAACTACTGATGGACCAGACACATCCCCAATGTTTAAACTCTGTGGAGTCAACATGGAAAATTATGCCATCTGAAAATTTTTGACTAGCTCTATCTTTCTAGAGCATATGTTTCCTACTTCTCAGATGCATCTGTTGTTAGAAAGACTGGCATCTAATTTTCAGCAAATCCAGTAGAACTTCAGAGTTAGGAACAGAATGGGCAATGCGCACCTTATCTGGAATCAGAAGTACACAACAGAGACAACAAAAAAGCAAATACAGTACAAACTTAACTGTAAACTACTAAAAAAGGGAAAGTTAAAAAATTTCACATTTGTTTCTACGCTTGTTTCGTTTAACTGAAACACAGCCTTTTTCCTCTGCACAATAAAGTTTAAGTCAATGTTCAGTTGTAAACTTTCGAAAGAACAACCATGTTTTGTTCACAGTTACAAACATCCTCTATTCCAGAGGTATTCGGAACTCTACAGTACTGCAATGACTGCTTATATTTTTGGTCTCAGTGAAAGGGGGAATTCTATATACTCCTGAACTTAAGCGGTCACATTTATATCATGGAAATAAAATAATAAATATGTCAAAAATTCTTCTTGAAGTAGACACGAAGACACTATTCATAAGTTGAGTAATATAATCTATAAGAATGTGGATTGTGTGTGCAGTTATATGAGAGAATCATTTCTTATTACACGTTTGGAAAGTGGCATCTACAAGTTACTACTATATTACCATAAAAGTTCTTAATCTTGTTTTTTCTATAGTATATTCAAAGGGAACATAGTATTAAATGCAGACATATGAACTCTTGTATGCATTCTTGTTACTGATCGTATGTATGAATTTAAAGTCTGACAATCAATTTGAAACAACATAGGACAAGCTGAAAAATAACTGCAACCTTGGCATAAAAATAATGAAATGCAAGTTTCTTCTCATACATTTTGTTCTGTTACTGGGAACATGATTATATTACACACACTCATACAGGATATTACACTATTGAGGAATGTTTGTTTCTCGTAAAAACAACTAAAATGGTTGGCAAATATCACCTAGGCCAGGGGTTCACAAGCTTTTGGAGGACCAGTAACATTCATTTGCATATTCATTAAGCAAATTTCAAATATGCAAATAAGTTGTTTCTGGTCCACCCAAAGCCCCCAGTGCCAGCTTTAGCAAAGCTTTTGATATGGTCACCCACAATATTCTTGTCAGCAAGTTAAGGGAATATGGATTGGATAAATGGACTGTAAGTTGGCTAGAAAGCTGGCTAGACAAGGGTTTCCCCAAACTTTTTACTTTAGTTGGAACGCGTTTTTTTCAGTACTATTTTTTTGCAGCCCAAAAATATAAATGCATATTAAAAAAAAAAAAAAAGAATGAAAAATGAATAAATTTTCCACTGTTTCACCCAGCTGCATCCTCCGCTCAGCTCCTGGATCCCCCCCTCCCCACTAGGCTTCTTTGCACCTTCCTCCCTGCTGGTTCCCTGCACATCCCCCCAAACCATCCCCCACAATCCAAGGGAGCGCAGCACCAGTTCCCTGCAGCCCCTCACAGCCCAGCTGAACTGCCCTTCTGTTCCCTATACCTTCCCCCATTCACCTCAGCCCAGCTGAGCCCACGCTGGTTCCCTGCATGCCTCCCCCCAGCACCGCTGAGCCCTGTTTCCCTGTGCCTCCCCGCAAGTCCTGCAGAACTGCTGAGCCCAGCTCTGATTTCCTGCCCCTCCCTCCCTCCCTCTCCTTGAGTCCAGTGCCGGGTTCCCGGCATCTCCCCCTGCAGCCCAGCCTGGTGACCCCCTAGCATGGCACCCGGGGGCAACTGCCCCCCCCCCCCCGCCTGCTCTCCCCTCGGTACACCTCTGCCAGGAGCCCAGAACAAGTGGCTGCATCCTCTGCCCAGCCTGACCCAGGGATTGGAGGATCTGGCACCGCACGGGTACTCCGGGAGCCCAGAACACCCTGGCAGCCATGCTGAGGCCTGGTATTTTTTTCCCCGCGGATCAGTACTGGGCCACGTCCCATAGTTTGGGAAATGCTGACCTAGGCCACAAACACTGCTTTTTATAGTATTAGAATCTGTTTAAAACTTCCAATGAAAATATTTTTTGCATATACTTTTTTGCGTATATCTCCAACAGCCTTTCCAGATGTAAGTATTCACTATTTAGATTAAAACGATTTATTAGTGTCCCAAACAAAGTTGAAGCCTCTGTCTTAAAAAAAAAAAAAAAAAAAAAAAATAAAAAAAATCAGTGTTCTCTTTATAAGTCAATAAGTTTTAAAAATCTCAGGTATTATTGGTAATGGGGGAAGTTCATTAAAGCTACAATTTTCCCCCTTGTTTGCATACTGTCTGAATGATCTTAGGAATCATATTTAGTGCTTTATACCTCAAACCTGAAAGTAGGTTTGTGGATGAACAGAACCTGACCCAGAGTCAAACTAAAACCAATGGGTTTCACCATACCCATGGGTAGGATTAGGTAAGTATAAGGATAAAGAGTCCATACATGCATAAAACTATGTTTCCATGTATTGCATGCTACCGTGACCAATTTTAAACAGCATCAAGCGGATTTTATTGATTTCTTATATAGTTGATTTCTTATATAGTTATTAAAAGCATAGTTAAAGATTTTGAGTCACTATGAAAAAAAATCTTTCTTCATTGAATATATCCTAATCTTACCGATACTGTGGGTTTCGTGCCCATACTCCTGTTCCTACAGAGGCACCAACAATGACCATCAGCTTCCATAGCCATATTGGAGCAAAGACAGCCCAATAGCTCCACTGAATTTTGTCATCCAAACGGAGAGATAGCAGAACAGAGAACAGCAGCAGACAGGCATAGATAAGAAATTTGCTATGAAAAAACAAAAATACAACTTAGAAGTTTACATACTTTTAGAAAACAAATTAAACTTAGTTCAGTCAGTGCCTTGTCTGTCTGCGCTGCACACAGCAATTTTGAATCAGATACAACAGAAAAAAGTTGAATTTGCTTGTTTTCTAGTTATAATATTAGTGTCTTAATAAGCAAAGTTAAAGATACAGAGATAATTTTAAAACTTAAAGTTCAGTCTGAATATCAGTTGTTTCAATTTTGAATTTTTTGAGTAGATGTGATCAATTCTGAAGTATTAAGTATTATATTCATGATCAAACATTTTTGTATACCACCTCTTTCATCTATAAATTAATCAAGGGAATACATCAAAAGCATTTTTACAAGGCATTCACACAACATATGAATGGACTTTTAAAAATACTTCCCCTCCCACAAGATAGCTCCTGATTAGAGTCTTCTAAAATACGCAACCTGGTTAAATTTCATAAGCAGTATGTTCCTGGTAAGTATGCTTTCCAATACAAATCAAGGAATAATTGTAATCCATATAGTCATTTTGGTTATTTTTAATTTTAATAAATAATCTAGAATGTCAAAAATTAACTGAAATAAAAATGAATGGGATGCTGGAGCAGCCTCTGTACACGGGGAACTCAGGGCCCCCCTACAGACGGGCTGCGGCCATCCCGCGCTAGTTCCTCTGTAGCAGTGGCAACAGCTCAGGGCGGCAGGCAGGAGCTGGTCTGCTTGGGGAGCTGATTTTTAAACCAGATCCCTCGCAGATCGGCTCCCGCCTGCCATTCCGCACTGCTGTCTCTGATACATAGGCAGCAACACGGGTTGGCAGAGGTCTCCCTGGGAGTGGGGCTGGAAGCCAGGCAAGTAATGGCTCTGTAAAAAGTTTTAAAATAGCTCTGTATCTTTAACTTTGCCTATTAAGACAATACACGTTGGACCTCCCTTGTCCAGCGTCCTCGGGAACTGAAACATCCCAAATTTGCCAGATATGTGGAGGTCCCCTCCCACTGGCCTCCCAGGATGTTCCCCTTCCCTACAGTTGGCTCCCCAACTGCCGTGGCCCCACTTCTCCCCTGCTGGATAGGGGATCCCGGGGAATGGGGCTTGCTGTCTGCCCTGCTTCTGCTGCGCTCCCCCAGAAATGGACCAGTGAGCAGCAAAAGTGGGGCAGCCAGGAAGCCCCCCTTTTGCTGCTCACTGGTCCAGCTGCTACTCCACCCAGCCAGGACTCAGGGGTCAGAGCTCCTCAGCCTTTGTAGCCCCACTTCTCTTCGGCCAGACCGGAGATCCCTGGGGACAGGGCTGGCCAGTGTTGCTGCTGCCCTGCCCGGTCGGGACTCCCCAGGGCCAGAACTCCCCAGCCACGCAGCCCCGGTTCCCCTCCACCCAACCAGGGCTCCCTAAGGATGGGGTTTGCACTCCTGGGTGCCAGAGCTCTCTGATCCAAAAACTTGCACGGTCCTGCCAAGCCATGGATGTTGCCAGACGAGAGAATCCTGGATTTCGGCAGTTCAAACTGGAATATTATAACTAGAAAACAAGTGAAGTTATTTCAGAGAGTGGCATTATGCATTAAAAAAAGAAACCAGTTGGACTTTTTTGAATCTTAAAAGTGCTAGAAAACAGTGCTCATGAAACATCTGTACCAGCAGCAAAACAGTTATGAAAAACATGGCTTTTACATACATTTGTATCCATATTGGCCTATGCTACAAAACTGTGTCAGAAAGCGAGGGCAGGTCTCAAGCATAGTTTTGGATACAGCACTTTTTATGCATTGTTTTTTATACATGGCTTTCATACAGCACTTTTATTTCAAAAAGAACCTGAAATGCCTCAGGCTTATACCGAAGGACCACTGCATTCACCACTAAAAAGCATTGTTTTTTTCAAGCACTGACTTCTAGGAGCCTGCCCCACGAGGATAGATGTTTCATTCATGCAGGGCAATGTATATTGGAATCCTATTTCTACCCTAAAGAGCTTACAGAAATCTGTTTAATGGTGAACAGCCACATTACATAACAGATTAGGTACAGTGTTTTTCACTGTGTGCTAAATGAAACAAGAGACAGAAAGAAGGTTAGAATTGGGCCTTTACACAAGCCCTCTTTTTCACTAGGTCTCCCTTCTCTGCACACTCCAGACCAGTGTTCCCTGTAAGTTGAGTGCTTGGGTGGCCTCTCAGGAAAGATTCAAATGCATCCCAGTGCATTACTAGAGCACCCATAGCCAGCAGCATGATCTGAGGAAGTGGGTCTGGCCCACGAAAGCTCATCATCTAATATCAGAGGGGTAGCCGTGTTAGTCTGAATCTGCAAAAGCGACGAGGAGTCCTGTGGCACCTTATAGACTAACTGAAGTGTAGGAGCATAAGCTTTCGTGGGCAAAGACCCACTTCACTACATGCATCTGACGAAGTGGGTCTTTGCCCACGAAAGCTTATGCTCCTACACTTCAGTTAGTCTATAAGGTGCCACAGGACTCCTCGCCGCTTTTGCATCATCGAATAAACCATCTTGTTAGTCTTTAAAGTGCTCCATAGGCCTGTATTTTGTTTCAGCTACCCCAGACTAACACGGCCTCATTTCTATCACTTCTCTACCTATGGCGCACACCCACACATACCTCATGCACGTAACATTTATTCCACATGAAGATGGAACATAAAAACATGAGAACGGCCACAGTAAGTCAGACCAAAGGGCCATCCTGCCCAGTGTCCTGTCTGCCGACAGTGGCCAATGCCAGGTGCCGCAGAGGCAGCGACCCAAACAAGTAATGCTCAAGCGATCTCTCTCCTGCCATCCCTCTCCGCCCTCTGACAAACAGAGGCTGGGGACACCATTCCTTCCCCGTCCTGGGGAACAGCCATGGGAAAAAGCAGAGGGCGCATCGCTCCTGACGGCGCCTGCTCCACGCGGCCCCTGGGCAGAGCTACACGCCGCACCCTGCATTGCCCCCCCCCCCCCCCGGCGGTCTCGCCAATGACCGCCAGGCACTAGGGGTGCGCACCTCGCCCTCCAGCGAAGCTGGAGCAGGGGCCGCGTGTTCTCGGGCTCAACCGCCCCCGCCCCATCCCCCTGGCTTGCCCAGCGCTCGCTCCGCCCCGCTCGGCGCTGCCGGGACAAGGCGGGCGAGGCTTTTCTCGGAGCCGCTTCCGGGCAGGAGGGCGCGCCGAGCCCCCCGGCAGGCGTACGGCCGCCGGAGCGGCAGCTGCCTGGGCTGCCCCCTCCACGAGCGGGCAGCGTGGCGGCCGCTCCCCAGGCGTGAGGGAAAGCAGAGCACTGGGCCGGGATGGAAGCCCCTCGGGCCCCGCCGACGGCAGCCCGGCCTCACCTCGGATTGAAATCCTGGAACAGCCCCCGCAGGTTCATGGCGCCCCCGACCGTCCGCCTCGGCCGCTCGCTACACAGGACGCATGGCGCAAGCGTCGCTCCCGGGGCCGCCGCCGCCGCAGCCCGATCGCCGACTCATCCCGCCCCTCTCAGCCACCGCCTGGGCCCGAGCGCAGGGCGCACGCGCAGCCCGTCCTTCGGCGCACGCGCAGCAAACCGTTCCGTTTCGACGGTTTGCCTCAACCGTACGGCAGACTCGCCCCGCCCCCTCCTGAGACGACTACGGCGCAGGCGCTTGGAAGGAACCGACGTCTTGCTCTGAGGGAAGGGTTCGTCTGTGCCCGCTTTCCCGCCCCTCCCTCTGAAGGGACTGTCCCGCCCCCGCGCCGTGGACCCTGCCCCTGGCGTTGCTCCAGCCGGGGGTGGGGGCGAGGCTGGCCCGGTTGGCCTGGGAACCCTTTGTCCTGACGGCTCTCGCGGTGTTTATTAAACTGTGGCACATCCCTGCGCTGCGAGAACAACAGTTCAAAATGGCCACCCTTAAAGGGGCAGGCAACTTTTTTTTTTTTCCTGAATAACTCCCTCCGCATGCGCCATGTGCCGGGGGGCCAGGCCCAGTGGTTCGTTACTTTCAAACCTCATAATTGGTTTACATTCGTGTTATGTTGTCCCAGCTGTGCGGAAGGAAAACGCCTATTAGAAACACGCTTATACTTCCTATAGGAAAGCTGAAATGTCTAGTTCTAGTTTCCTCAAAATAGGCAGCCTGGTATTGTGAACTTTGTAGAGCTTCTTGCTCTACGGCAGGGATAGGTAATGTCGAAGCAAAAACATGCTCCTCTGTGTTTAGGCAGCTAACAAACAGCTTTATTAATTAATTAATAAAGCACAGCATGAGCCAAACGTGGTCACAGCAGAGCTAGACCCAGTAAGGCTGCTAATACAATCAATCCTAGTATCTTTATACCCTTAGCTAAACAGTCTGACGTCAGGGCATCCAATTACAGAAATCCTCAATTAAATTTGGAAAAACCAAACCTTATCAACAAGATGGCGGACAGGTGCGAGGGAGTACATCTCCTGTCCCAACCAGCCTAATTAACACATACCAATAGCCCATCCTGTAGGCCTCTTCTCACGGGGTGACAGAAAGTTCACTCTGGTCTACGTGCTTGAGAGAAAAGCTGAAATGGTTTCTGTTATACAAGATGGCTTCTAGCTAAATATGAAAATGGTTTCTACAGCTTCTACAGTAAGAAGTGGCCTGGGCGCCGGACACAGTTTGCCAGAGTTAGCCCCTGATGGGCTGTCAGATGCTTTTTTTAACCTGGGTGCCCACAGGTATGGCTGCGTTCAGCTTCTATTGGCCATGGATCACTGTTCCCAGCCAATGGGAGTTGCAGGCAGTGGCATGGATTGGGACGCCACTTCCTACAGTTCCCAGCGGCCTGGAACAATGATCCACGGCTAATGGGAGTTGCAAGTGGCTGTACCTGTGGACATGCAGGTAAATAAAGCATTTGGCAGCCCAGCAGCGGCTAATCCTGGCAATCCGCATCCAACCCATAGGCCGTGTATTGCCCACCGCTGCTCTAGAGAGTGTTTTTCAATCATTTTTCATTCATGGACCTTTTTGGAAATCTTAGACTTAGTCTGCAGCCCCCAGGTTGAAAAGCACTGCTATGGAGTGCAAAGATGCATCACCACAGAAATAATCATTCTTGGCATAGATGTATGTATGTGTATGTATATATATATATATATTTTCTCCATAGATCACAAAATGTTTTATAAAGGTGAGTAAATAGGGTTTTTCACCTATGATTTTCATAGGCGGAGGAACTGAGGGTCAGAGAAGTGGCTTACTTGGGGCTTGTGCACACTGGCACTTACATCAGTATAACTTATGTCACGCAGGAAAGTGAAAAAGTCATCCTTCTGAGTGATGTAAATTACACTGACCGAAGCATCAGTGTGACAGCACTGCGTCAGCAAGAGACATTCTTTCATCAACATAGCTACCATCTCACATAGACGTTAATTTCTTATGTTCTCTCCCATCTGCAGAAAGTGTCTGCACAAGGAGTGGTGTACCTGCACCATTGTAGCAATTCTAGTTAGATTGTCACACAGTAAGTCACTGATCAGAGGGGTAGCCGTGTTAGTCTGAATCTGCAAAAGCGACCAGGAGTCCTGTGGCACCTTATAGACTAACTGAAGTGTAGGAGCATAAGCTTTCGTGGGCAAAGACCCACTTCGTCATGCATCTGACGAAGTGGGTCTTTGCCCACGAAAGCTTATGCTCCTACACTTCAGTTAGTCTATAAGGTGCCACAGGACTCCTCGTCGCTTTAGTAAGCCACTGGCAGAGCAAAAACAGAATGCTGGTCTCAATCTGGTGCTGTTTTCCCTGGATTATGAAGCCTCCCAATGGAGTGGAAGGACAGTGTGGAGAATAGAGGCTGTGAAATACCAGTATCCCTTCCCAGACTATGCAGTCATCAGTAGCCCTTCTCCTGCTGACTATCTGAGCTGAGTAAGGGGTTTGGTGTGGAGTGGCATAAGGGAATGGCTGCTCTATACAGCCCTACTCCCCACTCCCAGCATATTAGAAAGTCCACACCTCTGCATGATAGTACAACAACCCAGATAACTCTGAAGCTTTGATGGCATGCCTGGGAAGCATGTATATAAAAGGAATTTTTCAACATATACTTTCTCCTTTATGATCTCACATCTTTGGTCTTCAAATGTCCCATATTCCCTTGCACCAATGCCATCCGATCAGTTTCTCTTAAGAAAGCATGTAGCTGCACTGTATGACTGGAAATTTCATGTCATTTTGTAGTGTCACCTTTCCCCCTTTTAATATCGGAAGGGAATATGAGCTTCAAGTTAAAAAATATTATTGACTTTCTGGTTGTGAAGAGCTTTAAGGCCATTGTAAAGATTGCATTGAGGGCATGCTGCTTTAAAAAGGGATGTATAGTCAGCTTTTATCTATAGTAATGACTTTCACTAACAAAACCATACATTTTTAAAAATCCAAAACTTGGTTGTATTACTTAAAAATTAAGGGTCTTTGCAGCTTTGATGGATTGGGAAAACTTTTGCTATGCAAAATGCAGTGGACACAAAATTGCAGAATTATAGGAGGAAACAGTGTTGCAGAATAATGCTTCTTATCAGATACGGCAAAAACACCAGAGGTCATTTTAATAGACAAGACCTAATTGACTATCTGCCTGGTAAGATTTTAAAATTTAATTTGAAGAGCCCTCAGTACCTATCCTCAGATCATCTTGCATATTGTACTGATTCAGTGAGAATTACATTTCACTTCTGTCTTACTTTCCGAGTAATTCTAAATCCCTCATGGCCTCTTCAACTTGCCACTTACCTTATTTTCCTTTTTTTTCTCATAATAAGTCTTTCCAGTCTCCTCGTGTTGTGTTCAGTCCCTGTGGGCTATAATGCAGTGCTGAAAGTAGTTATATGAATTTTCTTCAAATTGAGTGGGAGCTATCGGGTAAAATGAATTTTTATACAATTACCTAGTGCTCGGGACAATTTGAAGGTAATAAGCAGTGTGTTACAAGACAGTAATTGTAGCTTTTCAGTACATTTAATCACTTATTCTTTCTGGAATAAAAATCAAACCCCATTAAATCCCACAGTTGTAAGGACCAAAGTGCCATATACCCCAATCCTGCAATGAACTGTTTGTGGACTGAGACCATAGTTTGTAGGAAAGGCTTAGACTCTTACTATAAATCAAATAAGCAACTGATACTACTTTTTTGGAGGAATGCATAGCTTAGTGAGGTAAAATAACACGGACTTAGTAACAGCTTCCAACTAAGACCCCTAAAGTCCCAGTCCTTCAAGTGGGCGCCTCTGTTGAAATAGGAAGCAATTTATGGCAGCTGAGGAATTGCTATACAGTCTTAAACAAACAAACAAACATGCTGTTACATGGTATTAGGAAGGAACAATCAGTTTCACATATACAGAATGGGAAGCGACTGTCTAGGAAGGAGTACGGCAAAAAGGGATCTAGGGGTTATAATGGACCACAAGCTGAATATGAGTCAGCAGTGTGATGCTGTTGCAAAAAAAGCAAACATGATTCTGGGATGCATTAACAGGTGTGTTACTGGTTAGGCCTCAGTTGGAGTATTATGTCCAGTTCTGGGCACCGCATTTCAAGAAAGATGTGGAGAAATTGAAGAGGGTCCAGAGAAGAGCAACAAGATTGATTAAAGGTCTAGAGAACATGACCTGTGAAGGAAGCCTGAAAGAATTGGGTTTGTTTAGTTTAGAAAAGAGAAGATTGAGGGGGGACATGATAGCCGTTTTCAAGTATCTAAAAGGGTGTCATAAGGAGGAGGGAGAAAACGTGTTCATCTTGGCCTGTGGGGATAGAACAAGAAGCAATGGGCTTAAACCTCAGCAAGGGAGGTTTAGGTTGGACATTAGGAAAAAGTTCCTAACTGTCAGAGTAGTCAAACACTGGAATAAATTGCCCAGGAAGGTTGTGGAATCCCCATCTCTGGAGATATTTAAGAGTAGGTTAGATAAATGTCTATCAGGGATGGTCTAGACAGTATTTGGTCCTGCCATGAGGGCAGGGGACTGGACTGGATGACCTCTCGAGGTCCCTTCCAGTCCTAGTATTCTATGATTATCTTTTAGGGGATTATGGGGCAGAACCAGTGTTTACTCACCCAGATGACAGAAAACTATAAAGCCAACTGTAAATTTCCTGCCGTATTTTTTTCAGGAAGAATGGCTTTTGTGCAAGAGGGGGTTTTTGTGCAAAAACGGAGTCTCATTAGTTACACAATTATGATATTCCACGTTTTGCCTAATTTGCATATTTTTTGCACAAAATGGAGGCAGTGTAGACATAGCCATAGACTTTTGAGGCCAGAAAGGGACCATTGTGATAATTTAGTCCTGGAGCAGGCAAGATACGGTCTGTGGGCCACCTGATCTTACCCATGGGCTGTCTGATCCAGCACATGGGTCTCCCCGTTGGGACCCTCCAGCAGAGAGCATCCAGACATGTGAGAGTGGACCCATGCTGCTTTAAGTGGCTGGCTGCCCTCTGTGACTCTGCTGCAGGAGCTGGGGGAGGGAGAATCTTTGAGCACTGCCCCAGCTCCCCAGCAGACTCTCTCAGCTCCCACTGGCTGAGAGATTTTGCTAGGCAGCAGAAGCAGTGTGCAAAGCCTTCCCCTCCCTCTGGTACCCAAGCAGAGAGCCCGAGGGAGCTGCCAGACATTTTGAGCAGCCTAAGGCTGCAGCAGGCTGGGAGTCTGTCTCAGGGTCCTGCAGGGCTGCTGGCCGGGAGCCACCTAGGTAAGCACTTCCTGGCCACAGCCTTCCTCTCCCTCCCTCTAATTCCCAGCCTCAGGTTACAACCCCCTGCTGCCCCAGGTAATCACCAAAACCCTGTGCAACCTCCCTCCACCCCTCATCTAAGTCACAACTCCCTCTCAGAACCTGCACCCCCTGCTACACTCCTCCTCAAGGCCAGAATCCTCTTCTGCACCCACACTCCCTCCTGGATCCTGCCTCTGCCCCAGATCACAACCCCCTCTGTCACCCAACCTCCGTCCCAGACTCTACAACCCCTCCATAGAAAAATGCAACCCTTGCCCACTTTCCAAAATCTTGGAGCGCCCCCCCCCCCCATAAAAAAATTATTGCCCACCCCTGATCTAGTGTGACCTCCCCAGTCCTGCAAACAGGGCATGTGCTTAAGTTAATTTCTGTGAGTAGCCTCAGTAGAGTCAATATGACTACGTGTATGTTCAAAGTTAAGCATGTGTGTATGTCTTTGCAGAACTAGGGTGTAAGTGTTACTTGTAACAACAGTAGGTAAAAAATTTCCAGAAAAAAGCATGTGGCCATATCCTGATTTGGTGCACAGCGGTGTAGTTTTATGGGCTTCAGTGGAGCTACACTGATTCGTGATAGATGCAGTTCTGGCATGTGATTTTTAAGGTTGACGCTGTCCCTTTAAAATTAACTCCTGAACTTTCTTCTCTCTCTTGTATTTTGTGCCTAAATGCTGAATGGCTAGAGTGGACCCTAATATTTCTTTAAATAGATCCCCTTTGAAAAAATGTTTCTCTCTCTACTCAGAATATATCTTAGCGCCTATTTTCTTGTACATATTTATTCTTATAATAGTATCTCTTCAGATGGCGAAGAACATTTTTATTGAGAAAGCTGAGAAAATTAAAAGGATCGTTCACGGTAATTCTTTCCTGAAAAAGAGACGTTGCTTTGGAGGTTAGGCTCCTTTTCCAAGCAAAAGTTTCTGCTACTGTAAATTATGTTTAGTGTTTTTTGGTCTTGAAGAAATAAACATGGTACTTTCACAAGTTTAGTTTTGTAATATATGAAAGGACAAATACTCATAATTGTGAGCAATGTAACATGGATGAATCTAAGCCCTGATCGATACTCTACTCAAATTTGTAAGTGGAGTGTCCACACTACTAAGCCCGTTATTTTAAAATAACAGGCTGGTTATTTTGAAATATGTACTCCTGCTTTCCTTGGGGAATAACGCTAATTTCGAAATAGCGCTAGTGAGGACTCTTTGGCGATGCCAGTTCAAAATAATTGGCCTCCAGAGGCCTCTCACAGCTGCAGCTCTGACCCTTCTGGCCACACCTGCCATCTCCACCACTCCCCTTCTCTTGCAGAGCTTAAAACTCCCAGCAGAAGGAGAAGGGCTTCTTGCATATAAATAGATAAAATAATGGAGATTGCCTGTCTCCGAGAACTGGAAGGAACCTTGAAAGGTCATTGAGTTGAATCCAGTCCCCTGCCTTCACAGCAGGACCAAGTACCATCCCTGACAAATTTTTGCCCCAAATGGCTTCTGCAAGAATTGAATTCACAACCCTGGGTTTAGCAGGCCAATGTTCAAACCACTGAGCTATCCCTCCCCCCATGGCTAGCCTTGGAAGCTCCATGCAAGACAGCAGCCAGCAAGAGAGCCATGAGTGACCCCAACACTCCCTCAGAACCCCCCACGGCTGCCAGCATTTCTCCTGCTCCCTCGGCTGCCACTGGCCAGGGACACAGGAGAGCTCCAGCCTGGGCTGGTGCAGAGATCTCGGACCTCATTGAGGTCCAGGGGGAGGAGACCAACCTCCAGGATCTCCACACCAGAAAGAGGAATGTGGAGATCTGGCTGGATTGCCACCAGCCTGGCCGACAAAGGCCAAACCCAGACACTGGACCAAGTCCGCATGAAAATCAAAGAACTCTGGCAGATCAACCGCAAGGCCAGAGAGCAGAGCGGATGCTCCAGGGCAGCACCACAGAGCTGCCACTATTACGAACAGCCATCCCGTAAGGGGAGCTGGTCACCTCCCCCCTGTCATCATGGAGTCCAGCCGGAACATGCCTAGCGTCAGCCTCCATGAGGGCAGAGTGGTGGTGAATAAGGAGGAGGAGGCCATCCAGGTGACCATGCCTGCCAGCCAGGACCTGTGCCTGACCCTGGAGCCAGTTCCTCCCTCCCAGATGTCTCCCAGGCTTCAGATGAACCCGGGGAAGGCACTTCAGGTGAGTTCTATAATTTTCCAAATCTACACGTGGGGGCAGGTGATGGGCAGACAGAGGCTGCACGCTCCTCTCAGCCTACTCGGCCTCAGAGCTGCACAACAGCCTGTGCACATGGGGGCACATGGAGCGCTAGTCCAGAGCACTCAGCCTCATGACACTCTCACTCAGTAACCCCTTGATCCTTCTCACAAGGTTCCTGGAGAGGCCTGACTTACTCCAGCTTCCGTGGTGAGACACCTTCCCATGACAGGGCACCGCTAAGGAGGCTGGGGTCATGAAACCACACAGCAGTGCCGCACATGGCATAGGGTCATGCCCGCACTCAGGCAGCATTCGCTCCTGATCCAGCGTGGTGATACAGAGGGGACCGATCCCCTGCATGGGAACCTGCTCGGGGGAGGAAGCGGTGGGGAACCCAGCAGCACTCTCCCCAGCAATTGGCATCTACCACTCGCACACACCTCCCCTAACAACTCCCCCTCTCCCCAAGCAGGCAGGTATGGAAGTTCTCTCTCTGCAGGACACCGCCAGTGACGGACCTGGCGTGTGTGGGACACAGAAGGAAGCTGAGCTGCCCTGCCCCTCCCCTGCTTATGCCTGCAGGCTCCTGGCCTGGTTGACACCTTCCCATGCCTGCTTGTCCCCGGGCCGTGGGTATTGCGATGCTCCCCTAAGATGTCTGTGCCCCTGCTGGAAAGTGCCCACTGTCTAGGTAACATAAGACCTTGCTCAAAGCATATCGCCATCATCTGACCCGAGACCTTGGTGTCGGCTCAGAGATTAGGGCTCAGCTTCATACACAGTGTCTCCTGGGATGACTGCCCTTGTAACTTTTCTTCACAGCTAGGCCAGCGCAAGCTTGGTGCATCCCTCACCTCCCATGACATCTGCCCAACTCTGTGGGATCCGCAGGAGGAAACGCACCCACAAGGACCTGATGCAGGAACAGATGGCCTATCTGCAGTCCTTCGTCTGGGGGCTTGAGGATAAGTGCCAGGAGTGGGCCACCAACCAGAAAGAGAACCGGGCTGATCAGGAGCAGTGGAAGGCTGCATGGGATGAGCTGGCGAGCCAGCATGATGCCATGTGCTCCTCCCTCATCTCAGTGATGGAGTTCATGGCATCATGAATGGAGTGGGTCAGCATCCTCACCACCCTTCCCCCTAGGGTTACCGGGTCCCCAGAACATGGGGTGGTGGGACCTCTCAGGCAGCTGAACCCTCTCGACCAGCTGGAGGCAGGCGCCAGCCCCAGCCCCAAGTCCCGAGCCCCGAGCCTCACCTTCTTCCCCCTCCTCCATTCTAGGTTCTTCCCCAGTCCCTCCCCAGTTGTATGTCCCCCCAATAAATAGCCCTGTTGTTTGAAGAAACATGGCTTTATTATTTGCGCTGCAGGGAAGAGGGGATGGCAAGGGTGCGTGATGAAAGGCACATAGACGGAATGCAGGGGGCCTTTGTGGAGAGGCACAGGATAGAGTCTCACAACTGGCCTTGCACAAAAATCTCCCTCAAGACCTCCTTGATGGGCACAGCCCCTTGATGTGCTCTCCTGATGGTGCTGGACTCTGGCTACTCAATCGCCTTGGCCAGCTGTTCAGCCTCAGCCTCCCTACCCTGGCAGAAAAGTTTTCCCCTTGCTCTGACAAAGGTCATGGAGCACACAGCAGGCCACCACTACAAAGGGGATGTTGCACTTGCTGAGGTCCAGATGGGAAAGGAGACTTCTGAACCTCCCCTTTAAACAGTCAAATGCACCTTCCACCACCACGCAGCACCTGCTCAGCCTGGTGTTGACACGCTCCTTGGTAGGGTCCAGGCTGCCCGTGTGGGGCTTCATGAGCCAAGGGATAGGCTGCGTCACCCAGGATTATGATGGGTATGTCCACCTCCCCAACTCTGAGGATGAGGGTGGGGAAAAAAGTGCCAGCGTGCATCTTTCAGAACAGGCAGGAGTTCCGGAAGATGTGGAAATTGTGCACTTTTCCCAACCACCTGATGGTGTCGGTGAAGCATCCCTTGTGATCCAAAAGGGCTTGCAGCACCATGGAGAAGTGCCCCTTCCTGTTGATGTAGTCTGAGGCATAGTGGATGAGGGCCAGGATGGGGATGTGTGTGCCGTCTATGCCCCTCCTCCACACCTGGGGAAGCCCATGGGGGCAAATCTATCAATGATGCTGTCCACATTCTCCAGACTGCTGACCCACTATAACAGGACCTGGTTGATGGCAGGAGCACAGCCCCAACTGTGGATTTCCCCATGCTGAACTGGTTCCTGACCAGTGGTAGCTGTCTGGTGTGATGAGCTTTCAGAGAACCATGGCCATGTGCTTCTCCTTGGGGATGGTGGGTCTTATGCGCGTGTCCTGTCTAGATTTGTTAATGTGTAGTCAGCTACACAATTAGCTGATAAGACTTGGCTTATCGGTTAATCTTATCAACTGCATGTACTCTCTCTTTTGAGGAGAGGCGGGAGGTGGTGCCAGTGGGGAGCTGGTTTTAAGCAGGCTCCTTGTGAGCACTGGATATGCCTGCCCTCCCACCCCGCACTGCTGCCTCTGATAGAGAGGCAGCAGTGCAGAGGGTGAGGGGAGCAGACTAGAGCCAATACAGGCAGCTCCCATTGCCCAGAAACCAGCCAATGGGAGCTGCAATATTTTTCAGGGCTTGGGACAGTGTGCGAAGCTTCTCCACCCATCCTGCAATGTTCAGAGAGCTGCTCTGAGCAGCAGGCAGGGGCGAGGCAGGCAGGGAGCCTGGTGGAGGCTTTCATGAGCCATATCTGGACTGTGGGCTGTATTTTGCCCACCCCTGGCCTACGCTATGTGGAACCTTGAACTAGCGTTATCCTTTTATATGCTCTACAAGGTGAAGGACAAAACAGATAAATATGATATCATTGAGAATTCTGTGTCTACTCTGTACCCTTGACAAGTGTGACTTACGGGACTTGGTTTCCCACCTCCATAAACCATTTGTTTGTTTTGCTTGGATCATGGATAGATTACTGATAACCAAAGCCTTGTATGTTTCAGACAAAAATTCAGGTTATCTTCAGAGGCTCAAAATAATTGTGATTTATGATTTTACATTGTGGGGTTTTTTTCAAGATGGTGTCATGTTTTCGTAATGAGCAGTCTGAGGACAATATTACTTTTGCAAACTACAATTAAATAATAGTAGCAAACTAGCAAATGTATCCTTGCATTTCAAGGAAACAACCTAATTTATCAATTTATATCTGAATTAATTCTAGTCTAATTCTTATGTTACAATTATGAAATAAATAATATGCTGTGTGAGAAATTGTCGTGATTAAAGCAATTTACAAAACAGATTAGTTACCAAAACTCCTGGGCATGTGCGCACATGCGCGCGCGCGCGCGCACACACACACACACACAACCAGTTTTTAGTTTTTCTTCTTTTGCTGAGTTGGCTGAGTGTCACTTCTTAATATGATTGATGTTTTTTACCAGATAAAATTTAGATCAAACAATCTATTAAATAATTATGGAAGTGTGATCTATTGTTACAGCTGCAACTGGATGATAAATAGAGGCAACTAATCCTTTTCGGAAAGACAGGTTGACACTACTTTAAAAATGGGTGTTTGGGAGAAAAATGCGATTATAATGAGTATTTTTGGAAAAGAGTGATAATGAATGTAAAAGAAAAGTAAGAAGGATGTGGAATAGTTAAATAGTTATTACATGTTTCTTTGTGTTTTTCTGTAAAAAAGATTAAGCTGGTATTTTGGCGGGGGGGGGGGGAGAGGAGAAGAAGAGGAAGGGATGACAACATTTTAAAAGTAGAAGCTTCCCAGATGATTAGACCTTAGTTTAGAAGCAATTGCCAGCCCAGTTATTTTGCCAGGAACTGGGAATGATCCATCCCCTCTTCTGTAGCTTACTTGTTGATTCCATGCTCTGTTCATTCCCTCTGAAGCACCTGGCACTGGCCATTGTGGGCAGACAGGGTATTGGGCTGGATGGATCATTGGTCTGACCCCTTATGACCATTTTTATTATTAGAATCCTTTTTTACATATATACAATATGAAATGTCTATTGAGTCCAGATTTACATTGTATTTATGGAACAATGATCTAATGTAAATACCTAATACTAATGCAGCTTCATTACACGGGAGTAGTTTTATATTGCTTTTTCACAGTGCAGTCCTAAAATTGCAGATTTTTTTCAGCTAAGAAACAATGGAAATACACAATGCAATAAGTCAAGAGTCTGACCAAAATCTTCAAACCAGAACGCCTAAAGCTTGTCTCTTATGTCTTTATTGGGACACCTAAATAAGTAGCCTAAATTTCAAAAGTACTGAGCTCCTAGTAAGGTCCTATTGAACTCAACTCAGGACAATTAAATAAAAAATTGTACATCAATGTAATGTTAATGTTGCAATTTAAGCAATTCAAAGGCAGGAAATACAAAGATGAGTCATGGTTCCACTGACATCTGGCGAATCTCCCACTGACTTAAACCATATTTCATCCCACATTCTCACAGTAACTTGCCATATTGGCTGGCATCTCTTCATTTCGTCGAGACAATGGGATCCACACTTTCCTAAGAAATTCATGATCAAACCCATAGACTATTTTGGATTCAGTGTATCCCTTAATATACAGAGGCTCAAATTCTCTGAGATACTCACTAATAACTTCAAGAAAGAGTTAGCTTGAATGTGCAAGTCAAATGTGGCTAAGATCATTATGAAAACTATAACTTTTGCATTTCCCCATACTGGAATATTTAATTTGTTCATACACTTCCTTCGCCCATATTAAATAATAATGAGGATAGAACAGTCAGCGAGAGAGTGACTTGATTTCCCTGGTAAGTTGGGCCAATTAAAACAAAACCTGTTTTAATTAAGCCAAATTAAAGTTTACACCTATAGGAGCAAGCAGGGCTGGACGGAGGCATGGGGAAGCCAAACAGCTGCCCAGGGTGCCAACCAATGGGGGGCGCCTGATGGCAGCTGTAAGGGGCGCATGGCATCCCTTACAGCTGCCATCAGGTGCCGTGCGCCCGGCCCCCACAGTGCCAGCCCGCCTGTATCCCCGTGGTGCCGGCCAGCAACGCCCTTCCCTCCATGGCCGCGGGGACCTACATGGCCTGGTGCGTGTGCCAGCAGCGACAGCTGGGTTGGACTGGGCCATGCTTGTGCCGTGCGCCCCAGGGGCAGGCCTGTGCACCCTAGGGGGGCGGGCCCACTCCCCGCGGGCGGGCCCACGCATGTGCTGTGCGCCTGGGGGCGGTGCCGCACACCCGTGCCCAGGATGCCAGAATGCCTTGGGCCGGCCCTGGGAACAAGAAATGTACACCTGTATGTGGGGAGGGAGTCTAGAGAGCCATGACTCTGAAAAGCATCCAGGGATCAACAATTAAACATGAACTCTCAGTGCAATGCTGTGGCAAAAAGGACTAATGTGATTCTTGGATGTATTATAGACATGCCCACAGATAGCACCAAAATAAAATTAACAAGAAATGAGCTTAACTCAAAAACCGTGAATAATTTACAAGTCTAATAAAACAGTTCTGAGCTTAAGAATATTCATGAAAGCCTGACAGAGTAAATCAAGGAGATACTTCTTCCACAGTCATGATGTTTGGCTGACTGCCCAGGCGGTGAAATAGTCCCCCCAAAGGACTGAGCTAGAAAAGAAATTGCAAGATGCAGGAAAATATGCTAGGAACAAAGCTAAACAATGGAGAGTGGGTCAGCATTGAAGCAAGATCTTCACCTTTATAGCAATGAAACTGGTCACAAGCAACATTATTCTAAACTGGACTTTAAAATCCCCCCCACCACCACCACCAATCAGCTAAATGTTCCCAAAATAAATAAACAATAAATTAGAAGCCAATGTTTCATTAGCAGATTTTTCCCCCTTCCCACTTGTTGAAGTCCCCCATGTAAAATGCTGCTGGTCTCTTGGTTAGCATTGTCCGCTAAGTCAGACTGCAGGGCAGGAGGGAGAGTTTCATCTGCAGCAGGGAAACTGAAGCCTGAGGTGAGCACAGACAGAACCTGTCTAGAAAGCAGCAGGATCTAAAGAAGGCATCCAGGCAAATAGAATTCCGGAAGGGGATGAGTGTATTTCCTCATTTTCCTTGTGCTGCTCCATTCAAGTGAGGCTAGAAACCCCTGAGTAGTGGGTACAGAGATGTTGTTTTGCAGAGGTGTCCTCTGTTTAAATCACCTTTACCCAAACAAGTTAGTGGGACCAGTGGGGAGAAACCATCAGACAATGGGGACATCTGGGTCTAGAGGCAGTCCCTGAAAGTGGCTACTGTCTCTCACTCTTGCCCAGGAAATGTTATTCAGCTGATCAGGAACTTCCAAAGGAATCTGGATGGAATCAAACAAGGGACTGGCTGTTTTTGCATTCATCACGAAAATGACTATTTTATATTTTTACCTTTCCCAGGAAGTGCATTGAGCAGCAAAATAACTCCAAACCCTGTAATCATCCCTATATTATTTCTATATTATTATTTTTACGTGGCATTGGATCCCCTGGAGAGGGTGTTGAAAGACAATACACCAACGATACGGTATCAAAGAAATCCACCAGATTTTGAGGTTACTAAACTAGCCTGCAGGTAGGCTGTTTGGATCAATGTTAGGCTAGATTCAGCCCTCTCCTCTGCGTAGTGCACATCTAGTGGCACGTGCAACTTGGGTGTTCCCAAGGCTAATGGGATCTCTCTTCCCCGCAATCCCTGCCCGCCTGCTAGGCTGCAGGCTGGCAGTCACTAAGGGTACGGCTACACCGCATTCCTCTTTCAAGAGAGGAATGCAAATTCAGCTGAGCAAATTTCAAATGAAGTGCGGATTTGAATTTCCTGTGCTTCATTTGCATAATCGCATCCGGCCGCTTTTTCGAAATACCCTATTTCGAAAAAAAGAAACGCTGTCTAGACGCAGCTATTTCAAAAGAAAACCCTTCTTTCGAAATTACCCTTACTCCTTATAAAATGAGGTTTAAGGGTAATTTCGAAAGAAGGGTTTTCTTTCAAAATAACTGCGTCTAGACAGCGTTTCTTTTTTCGAAATAGGGTATTTCAAAAAAGCGGCCGGATGCGATTATGCAAATGAAGCACGGGAAATTCAAATCCACAGTTCGTTTGAAAGAGGAATGCAGCGTAGATATACGCTAAAGTTGGAAGGTGGGTGCTGTGCATGCACTGGTGGAAACCCCCCACTGGGCTATGTAAGTTTGATTCTGGGGTCCCTTCTTTCCCCAGCTGTGATGTTCAGGGCATATTGCTGCCTCTCTTCTCTCTCGCCTGGGGAGATGCAGGCCCTGGTGTCTCCCGTGGCCAAGGCTGTCTTTCTAGTGCTCTTTCTTTTTGCCTCATTATTAATTTTGTGTGTTTCTTTGATACATTTGCAGAGACGCAGACAACGACTACACCTGAATACAGATTGAGACGGATCTGCGCTGGGCCCCAAGTTGTGCAAGGTAACACAGGTGCAGAGGTATAGGCAGCCCCTTGCTCTTTCTCAGGCTCAGGGAAAGGGGCGCTATATGCGAATAATAGGCAATTGCAGCCTTTGCAATTTGGGAGGAATCACTGGCCAGACCCCCACCCCAAACACAAGTATTGTAATTGACAAGCTGTAAGTAAACAATACCCCTGGGAGTTCACAGGTAAACGGCAGCCTTGCTAATAGTGTTTTTTCCTTCTTCCTTCCCTTTGAATTGTTAAATCCTTTTACCTGCTTTGATGCTGAGCAAAACCAAAACTCAGTTAATACAAGTGCAGTAACTTCTATTCACAATTTGCAGATTTCAGCCTTAACCAGAGCCAGGGTGTGGTTGAGGCAGGATGTGTGTTAATTTCCTCTTGTCTGACTTGCTTTTGCAAAAACAGAAAAGTGCGGTGCATATCTGATGTAGTATGTAGAAGAGAGGGCTGAATCTAACATAACATTGATCCAAACAGTGCATTTGCAGGCTGATTTAGTAATCTCAGAATTTGGCTGATTTCTTTGATACCTTGCGCGTAGGGACTTGATACTGATAGAGTGCCTAAATAAATAGCCGGTTCCTGCTCCTTTGAAGCCAGTAGCAAATCTCCCAGGCCCTTGTTCCTCGTGACCACTCATATTCTGGTGCAGGACTTAAGGTGGGGAGGTAAAGATGGCTGAGTGATAGTGGTTAGTCAGTGCACTGGCATAAGATAGAGCAGCCTCATGGGTGCTCTAAAATATGGAGGCTTGTAATGGCCTTTGAGATATTGTTGTAACATTTGGGGAATTGGTGGAGTATAACACACTCATGACCCCAGTGTTGGAGGCTACATTCTTTCTGTTTTGATTGGGGATTCCACGATGCTGCAGGAATTCTCACCTGGCTAATCTAGCTAACTTGAAGGCAGCTTTGGGACGTTGCTTCATTGGGTTGAGCAAGGATTGTTCATTTGGAAGCAGGAGGACCAGTGCTGTTTGTCCAAAGTCAATGCCAATATCTCCATGGGAGCAGGGCTGGGCCCATGCTGTACTTGTCAGAGGTTATCTGTACTTAACTGTACATTTCATTACTTCATCCATTTGTGTCACAACCTCAATATGAATATTTTAGGTGGCATGATTACAGCTTTTCTTTTAATAAGCTGTAAAAATCCTTGAACTAATATGAGATTTGACCTAGCTCCCATTAATGGCACCTTCTGATGTTGTCACTATGTAATTTGTTCATTGATATATTCTCAGGGGATCTTTTGAAGAGTTTTGTTTTCAATCACTGTTGAATGCTGGATGCCAGAGATATTGCAGGGCTGATTTTCATATTTTATTTTCAGTTCCCACTTTGTGCTTGTTTGTTTAATTGCCCAAAGTAATAGTCATCTGAATTCTAAACACCAACTAGTTAAAGGGCAAAATTTCCCCCCTTTCCTAGTTTATTGAATAAATAGAGTTAAACAAGTGGCTTTTAAAATGTCAAAACACCACAAGCTATTTGGTATTTTATGAAAGTATTGATTTTTCTCTTTAGGAGACATTATTGTGCAACAAAAGTAGCATATTTTTAAATATGAAAAGTCTTAATTGTAGCCTGTTCTAATGTCAGGCCATATAAAGTTTGCTAGTGGCAACATAATATAAACAAAAGAAATAACATTGAATATTATAATAAAATACAGAAGATTATCTATCTATCTATCTATCTATCTATCTATCTATCTATCTATCTATCTATCTATCTATCTATCTATCTATCTATCTATCTATCTATCTATCTATCTATCTATCGTTGTTTTATTGCTGAGTGCTGATATATCCAGGTAGAATATTCAAATGTTTTCCTGGCAAAATTCACTCTGTGGTCTATTAATGCTCCACAACACTTCAACTCAACTGCAAAGTGATTTATGCTAGAGACAAGGTGGGTGAGGTAATATATTTTATTGGACCAACTTCTAGAGCTCAGGAAGAGCTCTGTGTAAACTTGAAAGTTCTCTCTTTTGCCAAGAGAGGTTGGTCCAATGAAAGGTATTACTTCACCCACCTTGTTTCATATCTTGGGATCAATTCACATACAACACTTCACCCAACATTATTTCTGTGACTTATTTGTGTAGGGGTATTAAACTGGTATTAAACTATCTCTTGTCCAGAGGCAGGCAAAATACGGCCTACTGGCCAACCAAGCTGCCGGATCTGGTCCATGGCCCAGCGGGCACCTCAGACAGGCTCCCTGCCTCTCCTCCCGCCTGCCACCCTGGCTCACAGCGTTCAGAGCAGCACACATAGCCCCTGCAGCCAGCTGCTCTGAGTGGCTTGTGGGGGCATAGAGGGCAAGGAGCCTGCCTGAGGAACCTGCTGGGCTGCTGGCTGGGAGTTGCCCAGGTAAGCACCTATCAGCCAGAGTCCACCTCTAACACCCCAGACCTTCCCTCTTCCAATCCTTTGCACTCCTGCTCCTGCACACATGGCCCCTCCCAGACCCTGCACCCCAATCCTTTGCCCCAGCTCACAACCCTCTCCTGCTCTAGGTCACAACCCACCCCCATCCCACATAACCCAAACCCTCTGGACCCCCATTACTGCACCCATATCCCCTCCCAGACCCTGCACCTCAATCCCTTGCCCCAGGTCACTACCCAAACCCCACAACTCCTTCCTTCATCCAAACACCGTTGCAGATCTGCCCCCCCCATGCCACAGTCCATCACTGCAACCTCCATCCAGACCCTGCATCTGCTCCATTAATATCATAGAGGAATGCAGCCCTTGATCACTTACCAAATTCTTGGAGTGGCCCCCCATCAAAAATTATTGCCCACCCCTGATCTAGTCAGTTTACCACTCAGTTCAATTACAGTACCTGTTATGTTTGAATTTTAGTTCAGAATTTGATATGACTCTTGTACATTTCTACTGACATTTAAATGACATTGTCATTGCTGCTAAGTTTAAATACAGGAAACCCCACCTTATGATGGCCCGAGTTGCAACCCCCTGCACTTATGACCATTTTTGTAAGTGCGGAAGGGGCTGAAAAACCCCGACTTACGTCCTCGGCCCACATTTACGACAACGCCTATTGTAAACGTGGGTTCGAGTTACGACACCCCCGACTTGCGATGCTTCCCCAGGAACCGATCGTGTCACAAGTCAGGGGCTGCCTGTAATGCATCAAAAACTTTTGGACATCACAAAAAAGGGCAGGAAGTATTTCAAACCTTTGCTTTCTTTAGACCAACAACTTTATTTTTCCAATGGAGCTTTTGAAATACAACCATGGGGTTTTAAAATAATTTGCTTTCCAGTGCAAAGTTAACAACCTGTTCCTTGAAACAATACTTATGTCTTGTCTCTCAGGGAGGGGGGGGGGGGGAATATGTATTCTTCTTGAGTTCGCAGCTATGAAATCCTAATAAAGACCAGGCAGCCTGTAATTAATAGGGCAAGTTAAAGACTGAGGTGCTAACTTCAGTGAAAACTACCAAAAGCCTTGTTCCTACTAGAATTTTATCTCACACTAGCTAATCAGAGTTAAGAAAACACCTTCCTTTCTCTCGCCCACAACCCATCAAGCGAGAAGGCCTGGCTAGAGTTTGAATTATGGGGAGAAAGTAGGGACATCCTTGAGTATTGAGTGACTTGCTTTAATTTAAACAGCAGTGAGAAGTAAGGAGGGGAGGGCATAAGAGAGAAGTGAAGTAGCTCTTAGAAGTATGGATTGATCTTGCAGACCTTTTGTGTGTAGAATGCAGACTGCGAAATTTACATTGAAATCACATGAAGGGATTCGTAAAATCAGACTTCATATCGTATGCCCTCTTCCTTGATTGAAAACAACTTCCTAATTATATACTAGGTATTTTTATGTCTGTATGTATTTTATTACTGTTGCAGGTTGGACCTCCCTCGTCCAGCACATTCACGGTCTGATTGGCCCTGAATGAGTGAATTTGCCAGACCAAGAGAGGTCCCCAGCCTCCCGATCCACTGCCTCCCGATCCACTCCCGATCCACTGGGAGAGGCCTCCCGATCCACTGCCTCTCCCAGCTGATGATTCCGCTTTTGGCCCCAGCCCCACTGCTGCCAGACTGTCCACTGCTGCCAGTCTCGGGCTCCAGCCCCAGTCCCCCAGCCGCCGGCAGGGGTGGGGCTCCCTGAGGCTGGAGCTCCCCAGCCAGCCCCGGCCCCGGCTCCGCTGCATCTGGCCTGGCTGGGGCTCCCTGGCATTGGGACTACTCCATTGCCATTGGCCCCACAGCTACCGGTCCGGCCAGGGCACCCTGTGGTAGCTGAGTCCTTATCTCCCTTGAATATCCCAGTGGGATTGGAACCTCTAGAGCCACCACACAGAGCTAACCACTTAACTTGCTGCAGCGGTAGGCTGTTATCTTTAACAGGGAGTAAGACATTGTGCACGTGAGGTTCCCAGACATTTGCTCACAGCAGAGGATGGGTGAGTTTCAGGAACCTTGGGTTTCATTTCAGACACTGGAGCAAAATGAGTTCCTCTCTCTTTTTTCCCCCTGGCTCCTCCTTTTGCAGGCTTCTCTTCCTAGTTTCCTACCCCAGCCATTCCCAGCTCTTCCTGTAGTGGGATTCACTTGGGGGCCAGCAAACCAAGTGGAGCTCTCCCAGCCAGACGGGCGGGAGAGGGGGCAGGGAAAGGAAAGGTGGGTGCAGGTTCTCCCTCTACACAAGCCCCAGGCAAAGGGGCAAGGAATGTCTCTGCCTTCATTTAGTGACACACCTGACCAGCTTGGCCTCGGCCTCATCCAAACTCCCCATTCTCTGTCCCCAAATCCAGAAGAGTGCCCAGTCAGGCCCAACAGTTAAGTCAAATGGGGACGTCCCAGCTCATTTCTCAGCATCCCGTCATTCTCCCTTGTCAGAGAGCAGAGGCAGGCTCCTTGTCAGGTCTAACCCACTGACCAGACTCTGCGGCTCTCTCTCTTTCTGAAGCTGTGACCTGGCTTCCTTCCGACACAGCTTGCTCTCTTCCTTGGTTTCTAAGGGCAGCAGCCTCAGTGAAGCAACACCTTTTCCATGCTCCCCTACTTCCCTGGTACTCTCACCAGCCCGTTCAAACTCCAGGCTTGCTCCGTGGGACGTCTCAGTTCTTTGTGAAGAATCTCTCGGTCTCCGCTACAGACGCTCAGCTTTTTCTTGGGCGTTGCTGGTGTTGCACAACCCGTCTCTGTACATGTGTCAGAAATATAAATTACCCTTCAGGTCACAGTGACCTTTTCGGATCTAAATATAGTCACTTCGCTGCGTCTCTTGGAGCTATCATGTGTACCATTTGCTTCCTGGAACCTTTGTCTGTTTTTCCCTCCTCTTTGGTCCATGGTTCTTGCCACTCCTTCTTCAGAGGGATCTTTTTATCAATCTCCTCATTTTTAAGGCATTTTTGCTGCTTTATCTGGTATTTCATTTCCTGGTATCGCAACATGTGCTGGCATCCATACTATTACTACTGGGCCTCCTAACTGTACATGTTGAATCTCTTCAGTCCAGCACCCTCAGGACCTGACGGGGGCAGAACCAGGGAATGTGCTGAACCACAGGAGGTCAATAGTGTCTCGCAGCATCGCCAACACTTCCACTGCTGACTGGGCTCTTAGAAGACATTTAAAGGTCAATGAGAGCTAAATAACAGCCCAGAACACAGAGCCAGGACTGGTGGCTGTGAACAAGCTTCATGCAATACGGGAAACCTGGCTGCACCCATGATGAATGGACATCCAGCTGACTAAAATCATGCCAAACCACAGATGTTGCCAGACCAGAGAGTGCTGGACTAGAGAGGTTCCACCTGTACTATTTCCAGAAGTGGGGCTGACAAACTTGCTGGGCCCCTGGACAAGGCAGGAAGGAAGGGCCTGTCTCCAGGGCCTTGGATGGAAGGGGCAGGGATAGGGGTAGCCTCCCCAAGCAGCTCCATGCTGCCTGGAGCATGCTGTGCGTATCCCAGGCAGCTCTCAGTACTGCCTGGAGCGTCCCACACGGGACTTCAGTGGCAATTTTAAAGAGATTAAGGCTCTGGCCACCACCTCTGCCATAGTAGCAGCAGCAGCTGGGAACCCTGAGCTCTTTTGAATCTCTAGGTCCTGGAGCAGTTGCCCTCTTTACTTCTACCCCAGCCCAGTGGCAGGCGTGATTTCCAGGGTTACGAAAAATATGCCATTAATGAAATAATTCCTGCTCTCAGAGGCTCCCTTTCTGATCCCCACTGTGCTCAATAAAGAGTCAGAGAGGACAGCGGACATAGTTTGGTGCACATCCCTTATCCCGGTCCGTTCAAGAGCATACCCGCCCAATTCCACTCTCGTAATCTAATGACCCCATAACTGGATCGTTTCATAGATCTCTTAACTCAAAATTCAGGCATACCAAAGGCCATTTCTAGAGATGTCCATATAGATTCGGCAACATTGACCTCATTTGTCATGGACGAACTCGTGATTTTTAGTTGTCATATTTGATGGCCTTGCTCTTGCCTTTATTTTGTCGTCCAACTCCAGATCGTGGCTGGAGAGATGGTTGTGGTGTAGTTTGATTTCCCATGGCTAAATTTCTTCTGGTTCTTCCTTTACACCCAAATCTTTTACCCACCTTTTGACCTTATTAACTTGTGGGGAGTTTGAAGCATCCAGTAAATTCTTGTCTACTTAATTCCCAACAGTCTTCATATTTGTTTAATGGAAATAGTGGAGCTAGGGATGCCAATCTTAGCTGAAAAGGTTAAAGCTACTCGTTTCATACTTCAATGCATGGGCATTTCTCCCATTGCTCTTTGGTGAAGGACATTTTCCTCTGGCTTGACTGCCAGTCCCCTTTTAAGTAGGTCCTCCATTTGGAGCTCGTCCTCTTGGCCTAGTACAGGTTGAACCTCTAAAATTCAGGACTCTCTGGTCTGGCAACTTCCATGGTCCAGCAGGACCAGAGAACCCCAGCTGGATAGGTTCAGAAGCACAGCTCCAGTGGGGCTGATGCAGCATGGTGGGGAGTGCAGCTGGAGGCAGTGGGGCTGGTGGCCAGGAGTGGAGCCCCGTTTGGGGACGGTGGCAAGAAGTGCCGCCTTGTTTGGGGCTGGAGGCTGCGGGTTGGCTCCCAGATGGGGCTGGTGTGGTTGCAGGGCGGGGGCTCAGCCCCAGTGGGATCTAGCATGGTTGGGGCTTGGAGGCAGCGGGGCTGGGGGGCAGGGAGCACAGCCCCAGCTGGGGTCAGAGCCTACAGCCAAGTGGGGAGCCTTGACCTTCCCTAGTCAGGCAAACTCCATGGTTCGGAACTACTCAGGCCCTGCGGGTGCCGGACCAGGGAGGTCCTACCCATGCTGCTCCATCACTCCCTTTGTGTGTGGTCTGTAAACCACATCTCACTCCCTCCATATCTTTGTCCCCACCCTTCTTCCCTGCTGAGCCTACTTCCCCTCCTCCTGACTCCTTGCCTGATCTGTCTCTCTGTCTGCTCTGTGCCTCTGCTGCCCTTCAGTCAGCCCTACACCCATGCTCCCTGTCCCCAGTGGCTCCCAGTTTCCCTCTTCCTTCTACCCAGGTACCTTGTCCCAATCTACTCTTCTCCCCCTCATCTAGCACCGGCGCTTTTCCCCTCTGCATTCAGTTCAGGCAGCTTTTCTCCAGCAGTTCCCTGGGCCTGGCAGGTGAGTTGTTGAGAACAGAGGAGGGACAGGCTGCCTGCTTTCCATTCCAATGCCTGGATCAGGAACTGGCACAACTTGTACTAGCACAGAGCTGGAATTGCAGAAAAGTCCAGCTTACTCAGCCCGCGGTTGGAGAGTGTCTATCAAATCTTTGGGAAATTAAGCTCTAGCACGTCTCCACTGAGCAATTTGACTTACAATTTGGGCTAATTTGGGTGGTTTTTCCTGGGGATGGCCAAAGGTGCATTCTTGATGCAAAGTCACTCTTGCAAGTGAATTGATAGTCCCTGCTCCAAAGCAAGGTGTTTAAAAAATAAAAATCCAGGCAATGTTTTTATTTATTTATACTATATTTATGATAGGATTTAAGAATCCCTCCTTTTCCCACGGAGCACATATAGTGAAAAGGTGTTACAAATTATGAATAAACTGAACAATACAATAAACTCTCCAAGGCGCAGTTTATTTTTGCCAACATCTATTGGACCGTAAAACCTATGTTCTGGAAGAAGGGTGGAGGGTGTGTGCCTTTGATCTCCTCACCCAGTTCAAACCTGCAAGGCTCTGCCTCGCTTCTTCTAAACTACTGAGCACAAACACTCCGTTGACTTGAGTGAGGACTGATGCGGCTCAGCATCTTTCAGAGAGTGCTTGGTACCTCACGGGATCCAACCTAGGGGAGTTGTGTGAGCACTGTGCAAGGCGCTGGCCACTGAACGGAACAGATTATTACAGAAAAAGACAGAGAATGAAGATTAGCCAGAAAAGAATTCCTTTGCTGAGTTTATCTCCATGTACAGTAAGAGGTTAGAGCTGCGTTCTCTGAATCCCACTAGAGTGACCGTATCTGAATGGCTATGTCTAGACTGGCATGATTTTCCGGAAATGCTTTTAATGGAAAAGTTTTCCGTTAAAAGCATTTCCGGAACAGAGCGTCTAGATTGGCACAGATGCTTTTCCACAAAAGCACTTTTTGCGGAGAAGCGTCCGTGGCCAATCTAGACGCGCTTTTCCGTAAAAAAGCCCCGATCGCCATTTTCGCGATCGGGGCTTTTTTGCAGAAGACAAATCTCAGCTGTCTACACTGGCCCTTTTGCGCAAAAGTTTTGCACAAAAGGGACTTTTGCCCAAATGGGAGCAGCATAGTATTTCCGCAGAAAGCTCTGATTTCTTACAGTAGAAAGTCAGTGCTTTTGCGGAAATTCAAGCAGCCAGTGTAGACAGCTGGCAAGTTTTTCCAGAAAAGCGGCTGATTTTCCGGAAAAACTGGCCAGTCTAGACCCAGCCAATGTGTCCTGGATTGTATTGGCTCTACCTCTTGGCTATCTCATGATGTATTTAATTCAGTAAGTGATATTTGGTTAAAATATTATTGGTGTGTAACCAATTGCTGATTTCACAATTAATACTTAAACACCCTGCAGCCGTGTAAGGAAATGCTGAGTACTTAGGGAATTTCGCCTCTGTTCACAGATCTTCCACTTAAGAGGCCGTTTCCCTAGGATGTACTGTGAACAGAAAGAGGCAGCATAAATTAAAAAAAAAACCCCACACAAGGGTTTGCTCTGATGATAGAGACAGTTTGCCATTTCCATTCCTGTTACAACATCTTCATTTGGCTCATTTCATCCCCCCCCCCCCCCCCATCTGACATGATTAGAAGTTCCATTAAGTAAAAGCAGAGAAGAGCCACACTAATATGCAGCAGGCTTAACCCCGCTGCCCTCTTGCAGCTCTCGCTCTAACCCAGCGGTTCTCAGACTGCTTGGCCCATGGCCCACCCAGCTCAACGCAGACTCCTCCACGGAACATCAGCCAACCACTCACGATCACAAAAAGATGCAGGAGTGGGCTGGGGGAGAGGGACTGACCAGGAGGATGGGTGCAGGAGCGGGCTAAGGGGGGGGGGCACTGGGTGGGAGGGAGGGGGCAGGAGCAGGCTGAGGGTGGGGGCACTGGGTGGGAGGGAGGGGGCAGGAGCGGGCTGAGGGTGGGGGCAGTGGGTGGGAGGGAGGGGGCAGGAGCGGGCTGAGGGTGGGGGCACTAGGTGGGAGGGAGGGGGCAGGAGCGGGCTGAGGGTGGGGGCACTAGGTGGGAGGGAGGGGGCAGGAGCGGGCTGAGGGTGGGGGCACTGGGTGGGAGGGAGGGGGCAGGAGCGGGCTGAGGGTGGGGGCACTGGGTGGAAGGGAGGGGGCAGGAGCAGGCTGAGGGTAGGGGTACTAGGTGGGAGAGAGGGCAGGAGCAGGCTGAGGGTGGGGGCACTGGGTGGGAGGGAGGGGGCAGGAGCAGGCTGAGGGTAGGGGTACTGGGTGGGAGAGAGGGCAGGAGCAGGCTGAGGGTGGGGGCACTGGGTGGGAGGGAGGGGGCAGGAGCAGGCTGAGGGTGGGGGCACTGGGTGGGAGGGAGGGGGCAGGAGCAGGCTGAGGGTAGGGGTACTAGGTGGGAGAGAGGGCAGGAGCAGGCTGAGGGTAGGGGTACTGGGTGGGAGAGAGGGCAGGAGCAGGCTGAGGGTGGGGGCACTGGGTGGGAGGGAGGGGGCAGTAGCAGGCTGAGGGTAGGGGCACTGGGTGGGAGAGAGGGCAGGAGCAGGCTGAGGGTAGGGGCACTGGGTGGGAGAGAGGGCAGGAGCAGGCTGAGGGTGGGGGCACTGGGTGGGAGGGAGGGGGCAGGAGCAGGCTGAGGGTAGGGGTACTAGGTGGGAGAGGGGGCAGGAGCAGGCTGAGGGTGGTGGCACGGGTGGGAGGAGGGTGCAGGAGTGGGCTGAAGGTGTGTGTTCTTGGTGGGCGAGCGTGTGTGTGAGGGTGCTGGGGGTGTGAGATCTGGGCATAAGGGGGATGGGAGCGCTTATCTGGCTCCATGCCTCCCACTGCTCCCATGCACTGCCCCCCACTGCTCCCACTGGCCATGACTCTGGCCAATGAGAGCAGTGAGAAACGCCTTCAAGTGAACGGTTTCCTGGGGGGGTGGTCCCCAAGTGGGAGCAGCCGTGTGTGGAGCCACTTCCTTCCCCCGCAAGCCAAATCCAGCCCATGAGGCTCACCCTCCCCTCAACACATAGCACGAAGCTGGTGCTGGCGCTCCATCCTCACGGGGGAGAGCATGAGGCTTCCTGCTGCAAGGCGGGGGTGAGCTCCGAAACTGCAGTCCACCTACCAGACTATCGCAGGCCACTAGTGGTCCATAGATTGCACTGTGAGAACCACTACTCTAACCCATTCAGTCAACACTTGCACTCTCCTATCTTCTCCTCAGCCATCCCTCAGTGGTAATTATTTTGCACTCTGTATATCCATGGGAGGGGCAATTAGATTTTTCCCTGAGGTGACTCTTCTGGTGTTTCACAGACAAAATATCACTGCACACAACAGCACCTTAGCCTGAAAACACAAGTCCTGTGTACTTCAGTGCCCTTGTCATAAATTGCTAGCTGAGAGGTTTTAATGTTTGAGATGGAGTCTTGTTCAACGGAGAAGAAGGTGACCTCTTTGTTAGCAGTTCCTGAATGCTAATGAGTTTATAAGACAGTTCCTCAGAGGTAGTTTTAATGAGAATGAAAGAGGGCCGGGTGGATTTCATAGCTACCAAAAAAAGTGAAGGTCACGTTTTTACAGTAATAGTACACAGAATATGCTATCCAAAATACCCCCCTGAAGTGGCAGTGGTTACAAAACCGGGATTCCAAAGACAAGGGTGAGGAGTTAGTGACTGAGTAGCTATCAGAACAGTCCTTACTAGAGACCTGGATTAAAGGATCAATAGCACCACGAGACAGCTTGTTTACACCGTGTTGCCTATGCTCAGTGGGGAGCTATTTAATGTACTTTAAGGTTTACATTAAATTGACAGTCTCAGAGCCTGGGTTCATAGTTCTGTAAAACTGTTTCCTAAGGGCTAGGGTACTGTGGCCTACATGCCCACAGGAGGGAATGATAAATGAGACTTCTGCATGGGTTCCCCAAGCTGAACATAGGCTTACTCCTGCTATAGAACTAGTGGATGAAAGGACAGGGAATAGGAGTAACCTAAGGGCAGGTCTACACTAACCTGGAGATCAGTGTGGGAGGTGATCAATTCACCCAGAGATCGATTTAGTGGGTCTAGTAAAGACCCACTAAATTGACCACCGATCACTCTCTCGTTGACTCCGGCCCTTCACCAGAACAAGAAGCATAAAGGAAATCAAGTGATGGGAGAGTTTTTCCTGTCAGCCCCCTGCACTAGCTGGAGTTGTGTGCTGTAGGTTGACATTGCCCCATAGGGTAGATCTGCCCTTATTAGTTCCACAATCTTCCACCCCATGCACAGCTGAGCTGCTGCAGGAAGTGTCTAGTTCAGGGGTCTCCAACCTTTTTAAGCACGAGATCACTTTTTGAATTTAAGTGCAATGCAGGATCTACCTCAAACCCAAACACCCTTGCCCTGCCTCCTTCCCTCCCCTTCTCCAAGGCCCTGCCCCCGCTCACTTCATCCTCCCTCCCTTCCCCACCTTCACTCACTTTTATCAGACTGGGGGTAGAGGGTTGGGAAGGGGATACAGACACTGATCTTGGGTTAAAGGATTTGGAGTGTGTGTGTGTGGGGGGGGGGGTTCTAAGCTAAGGCTGGGGCAGGGAGTTGAGGTGCAGGAGGGGATTCAGGGTGCTGGCTCTGGGAGGGAGTTTGGGGTGCAGGAGGGGTTCAGGACTGGGGCCAGGGTTCAGAATGCAGGGTCCACAGTTGACTTCTGGGTGGTGGTGCAGGGGGCTAAGACAAACTCACTCTTACCCTGGCCGTGCACTACTCCCAAAAGTAGCCAGCAAACTCTCTCCATCCCTGCTCTCCTCTGCTCTGTGGAGATGGGGTACAGGGAGGGGAAGGGGCACCCTGACATCAGTGCCCCCTCTTCTTCTTCTTGGGCCCTGCACAGCAAGCAGGAGGCTCCTGGGGGTGGGGAGCACCTCCAAAGTAGAGGAGAGGAGCAACATAGCAGTGCTTAGAGGGGCAGATGAAGTGCTGGCCCTGAATAGCCTCCTGGACAAACCTGTCAGGATCACCTGTCAAAGGTCCCAAGATCTACCAGTAGATCCCGATCTACTGGTTGGTGACCACTGGTCTAGTTTGCCAGGACACAGGCAATTGTGACCAGGGTGTGGCTCTGAGTCATAAAGCTTTCAGTAGTGGTGCATATTCCAGCCCATCCCCCCCTTGTTCAGAGCTCTGCCTGAAGTCACCATCTCGCTTTTAATAATACTTTAGAAACAACCCAGGTAATAAATGTGATTGGAAAAGAGCCAAGGTAATTTGTGGGAACTTAGAACAAGGTGAGGAGATTTATAAATGAGCAACCTACATACAATTCACTTTAGCCATGGAGTAGGGACTGTACATGAGATGAAGAGCTCTAAGTGTCTTTGAGTTAGGAATATATTATCTAGTAGCTACATTTATTTTCTAGTGCTTATTTCCTGGGGAATGTTTGTCTTATGGAAAGGCAATCATAGAAGTATCTTCTTTAATTATAAAAAGGTTAATGCCTAGTAATCAATCTGATAATGCCTAGTAATCAATCTGATACAATGCTTTTGGCTTATCCAGAGTGCTAAGGGTTAGGCAAGTTTCTTGCCTTTTTGTGTAGTTCCAAAAGCAAAGCTCATGAATTTTTCAAAAATAAAAATATGAAGTAGGTGTGTCGATGGAAGACCTATGGGCTACGTCTACACTGGCACCCTTTTCCGGAAATGCTTAAAACGGAACAGTTTTCCGTTATAAATATTTCTGGAAAAAGCACGTCTACATTGGCAGGATGCTTTTCCGGAAAAGCACTTTTTCCAGAAAAGCATCCGTGCCAATGTAGACACGCTTTTCGGCAAAAAAGCCCCGATCGTCATTTTTCACTATCGGGGCTTTTTTGCAGAAAAGAAATCTGTGCTGTCTACACTGGCCCTTTTCCGGAACAGTTTTCCGGAAAAGGACTTTTGCCCGAACGGGAGCAGCATAGTTTTTCTGGAAAAGCACTGATGATTTTACAGTAGATCGTCAGTGCTTTTCCGGAAATTCAAGGGGCCAGTGTAGACAGCTGGCAAGTTATTCCGGAAAAGCGACTGATTTTCCAGAATAAGTGGCCAGTATAGACACAGCCATGGAGTATGAATCCTTGTTGTGAAATAAAGGCCTGGATTGGACAGTAGCAGCTTTTTATAGCTATTTTAAAGCTATATTTATAACAATTCTGAGTTCTTTGTAACTCAGTTTTGACTGAAAATGTATTTTAACCCACCCCCAAAACTGCCACATCCATGGTGGATCACACATTTCCCTAAGGGTACGTCTACACTGCAAGCTTCTTTCAAAATAAGTTTTCCAGAAGATATCTTCTGGGAAAGCTTATTTTGAAATCGTGTCCACACTACAGGGAAGCCTCCAAATTAGTCCGAGGCAGGCTTCCCTAATGTGGACATGCTATCTTGATGTAGAGCCCCAGAGGGCACTCGGGAGGAATAACGTAGAATGGCTCTGGGGAGGAGCTATTCCGACATAGCAGCATTGGAGCATCCACACGCATCCTCTTCTGAAAGAGCTTTTTCGGAAGAGGCGTTATTCCTCGTGGACTGAGGTTTACCAACATTGGAAAAAGCCCTCCGTTATTTCAGTTTTCTCTTGAAATAACAGAATTGCTGTGTGGACGCTAGTATTGTTTTTCCGGAATCACGGCCGTGATTCCGGAATAACGGTGCAGTGTTGACGCACCCTAAGGTAAGATAGGTTAGAACAGCTCATGCGATATATTTCTCAAGTCTGGTATCTGGCCCCTGCCAGTGGTCAACATCTGTCTTAGAATAAGGTGACTCCAGTCCAACGCTTCATAAGCCCTACCTGCAACTATTGAAGTTGTTGGCAAAACTCCTCTTGCCCGTGATGATGCTCTAGAATTGTGCCCTTAGTGTATAGGGCTCCAAGCCAATTATTTAATGCTGTAAGACAGGAATTCCCCTTGACACCAGCAGGTGATTGGCTTATGACCTGAAACATGAAGTTTGAGTTCTCGTATCATTATTATGGCTTGTCTTCCCCCCCTGCTGATAGTGTTATTGATGGCCATAAAATGATCTAGTGCAATTGGGAACCTGGTCACAGCAGAGGCTCAGCAGTGAATTCCACAGGGTGACACGCTGCTGCACAAGGAAGCCAGTCCCTAGGGCTGGCTCTGTATTTACTGACCTTTTCCTGTGAACAGTGCAGCCCACATAGAGGTGGGAGACTTTCTTTTTGAAACAGAGAATCAATGGCAATGCCTTCCATACCCAGATAGCTTCAATACAAAGACAGCTTCCCCAATTATCACCCCTAATATCAGTATCTCATAGGGTATGTCTACACTAACCCCCTAAATCGATCTAGGGAGGCTAATGAGGGCGACCGAAATTGAAAACGAAGCGCGGGATTTAAATATCCCGCACTTGATTTGCATGTTCCCGGCTGGTTGCCATTTTAGAAAATGACTAGCCCGAAGTAATTGCCCGTGTCTACACGCGGCAGTGAAATGGGATTCCGAAATAAAGCCCTAACTCGAATTAGCTGGTACAGCCGTTCCCCAAATTACGAACAAGTTACGGACCACGCTTGGTCCATAACTTGAAGTGTTCGTCTCGGATCCCATAGAGTTACATGGTGACCGTGCTGTTCGTAAGCGCGGATCGCCATTCGTAACTCGGATCCGCATTTACAACTGCTTTGGTCATAAGTGCGGATGGTTGTAAGTGGAGGTGGTCGTAACTCGGGGAGCGGCTGTATTCCTCCTGCAATGAGGTTTACCAGCTAATTCGAGTTAGGGCTTTATTTTGGAATCCCGTTTCACTGCTGCATGTAGATGCAGGCAGTTACTTCGGGCTAGTCAATTTCTAAAATGGCAACCAGCCGGGAACATGCAAATCAAGCACGGGATATTTAAATCCCATGCGTCATTTGCAATTTCGGTCACCCTCATTAGCCTCCCTAGATCAATCTAGGGGGCTAGTATAGACATACCCATAGACACTAACCTCCCCCCTCACCTCTCCCTCTGTTCTAAGATCTGATTTGTCAATTTTATATGTGTTCACTTTTTTTGATTGTATCACTTTGGTATATATAGTCATGCCAATTTTCTTCCACAATTTGATCTGAGGAAGTGGGTCTGGCCCACGAAAGCTCATTACCTAATAAACCATCCTGTTAGTCTTTAAAGTGCTGCATAGTCCTGTCTTTTGTTTCAGCAAAACCAGACTAACACAGCTACTTCAATACCCAGGGCAGCTTAATAAGTATTTGAACTCATCCCCAAATGTGCGGAGAAGGATGCATACTTGCTAATGCAGCGGTGGCTCACGAGGGCCACATTTATCCCACTGCCACAAGCTATCTTGCACGGTGTGCAAATTTTCTGTGCATAAATCAAAGGGGGAAAGCCAGGCCACGCTGCTTTTCATTGAATCAGCGTAAGGATAAATGTTTTCTGCTAATCACCCGCCAGTGCCTTCTGGCAGTTCAGACAAGTTTTTTTCTTGCTTTGATTCTTCCTTTGGTAGGAAATCAGCGAAGATCCATACCCTCCGGATATGCTAGAGTAGATGTTCCCAGTGGATTGTTACGGTGCGCTTCTTTGAGAGCTGAACTGATGCAGTGGGCCAGCCAATTGCTTGTGCAAACATGCCCTCTTCTGTGTGCTGCAAAGGCAAATTCTTTTAGACTTGCTAATGAGTCTAATGTAGCATATGGAACGATTGCTTAGCGCCAAACCCAAACTTCTACTGAAGTCAGTGGAGGCCACATTCAAGGACAGACTATGCACACAGCCAAGTCTTCATTCCTGGGCACAGGCCAAGCAACTGGACGGAGTGATTTTGGTGGATCAGCGAAGTGTAGTGAATCTCGGTGGAGCACAGCACTATGATGGGCAAGGGGTGCAAACCCAAAGCATAGTTTTGTAGGTAGGACTGGTAGCAAATGAAGAATCTTTTCTGCAAAGCAAAAATGGTTGGTTTGTTTTTGTTAAAAATGTTCAAACTTTATTTTTGACTCTATTAGAAATGTAATAGAATGGCATTGAAATGACTTCCCCCTCCCATTGTTCACTGTTTGGTTTCCCCTTTGGAGGAGGAGGGAAGAAAGGGAGAGACAAGGGAGAGACTAAATGAAAACGAAAAATGTTGTTTTGGTTCAAAATTGTTTTTTGGGGGACAAAGCAAAGTAAACGTTTGATTTTTTGTGTGGTAAGATGTTTTCTTATTCAAAAAAACACTTTTATCAAACTTTTTGTTGACTTTTTTGACCATCCTGCCCTTCTCCATCTCCTAGAGCATGCAGAACCATTGCCGTTTTGTAGGATGTTGGGCAGTTTGTTTTGCAGCCACATAAAGGATGTAGCGGAAGGGGCTGCATTTATCCTGTGTTTTCTAACCGTAAAAATCAGACATAGCTCTTTTGATGTTCACATTTGTTTCTCAGCTTACTCTTCCCTAGCTGCTGTCAGGGGGGATTGTTACCAATTGCTCTTTATTGTTCTGAGCTGGGGACACATGACTCTGTACTCATCATGGTTCAGCTTCCCCAGGGGCTGAGAGAATTCTCTCTGCAGATAACGCTGTGTAGGAGCTTACGTGGAAAGATCTCTGTGCTGGAAAACACGTAATGGTCTTTGCTATGGACCTGATGCTACAGTCATTTCTACTCAGAAATTCCAGGGAAATGAATAAGAGTTCTGCACTTAAGGAATGCCATCCTGGACCCCGTCTGCCTCTTGACGGAGGCCCGGTGAGCAGAAAAATAGCAGCACATGAACACGGGGGTCTAGGGATTGAGGCTTTACTGCCATAGACTCACCTCTGCTGTGGCAGCTAATACTGGTACAGCTCCGGTGTTTAGTAAATGAGGGATACCTGGGTAAATAAGATGCCATCACCGTTTGCAATAACAATGCTGGTGGGTTTGGGAGCTCTTGTTTATGTGAACGCTCCCAATGCCGCTAGCAATCGTGTTAGCCGAGCTGCTCCTGAGGGAAATTCTTTTGAAAAAATCCCTCGTCCGGGCAAGGTGAAGGTTTGAATCTAGCCCATGTCAATACTTCCTCATCCCGCTGTCACCACTGCCCTCTATGAAATGATAGAGTCTCAGTCCACTTCCTTGTGGGCAGGTGTGGACTCTGGAGCACACAGTGGTGAACCTCACAAAATTCACCACCATGTCCCACGCTAACTGGCTTCGGATCGAGCCCTTAAAGAGCATGGAAACTCGACACGCCTCTCGTTCATCGATGTGATCCTTCCAGAGCAGCATTGAGGCATGTGGGCAGAGCCTTGTGGGGAAGCGTGTATTGTTGTCACCCATGCTGCACCTAGTTATTAGACAGTAGAAACTTTTGGTTCCGGTGACGTGAATTTAACAATCCTTCTCAAGTGTCTTAAATGTCTATAACTCAATTAAAATGCATAGCACAGGACTCTTTTCTTTTCTTTTCTTTTCTTTTCTTTTCTTTTCTTTTCTTTTCTTTTCTTTTCTTTTCTTTTCTTTTCTTTTCTTTTCTTTTCACAAAGCTTTGCACAGACTTATACATAGAATGGAATGAAAAAGCCATTATGGGTGGCTTTCTTCATGTTGTCCACTTTCACTGTCAGGCAATGGAATGATCTTTGGATACTTCTCTAACAGCTGATTTCAGTATCTGCAATCAACAGGTCACCCATCATCTCAGATTCATTCTAGCATCAGAACTTTGGCACACGGTTGCTGTTAAGAAAATGATTGATATCCATGTACATTGTTTTTTCCGGGGATTGAGTTGCAGTTGATTGCTAAATATTTTTGAAATACTGTAATCATGTTAGGCAAACTGGGAAATTCATATCAAGTACCACTTAATATATTTGCATCTATGAGAGTCCAAGCTTTATTGTAATTAAACATGTGGAATAATTCTGGTTTTTTTCCATCAGCAATCGCAAGGTGAAAATGAGAGAAATGTCATCTAAGACTATGTTGTTCATGCATATTTTCCATTTACCTAAAATGCTAGAAACTGATCTAAACTAGCTCTGTTGTTACCAGTTATAAGCAGTACTTGTGTAAAAATATCGGAACTGATCAAATGCATCAAATTATGTTCACAAAGTTGTAGTATCTGGGATACACTGTATAAAGGTTTCCCTGATTTTTGATTCAGCCAATTCCAAAGTCATTTCTCTCTCTCTCTCTATAGCTTACGCGCACGCGCGCGCGCACACACACACACACACACACACACAGAAGAGTAATATCACTATAGAGCCAAATTTAGCCATATTTAGTCAATTTAAAATAAAAAAGATGTATTACAATAGTGTAGTTTTTTTAATCACCCATCCCAGTGAATGATAGAATAACAGTGAATTCTTTAGCCAGGGTTTCTAAAAACTGAGAAGGCTGGTTTGAAAATGTGTATGTTCATGTTAGTCACAATTATGGGATGGTTTCTCAATGTATTATTATTTTGCTGCTTCATGGGGTAGCTAGTAGAGCTAGTTAAGAATTGGCTTCCCATCCTGACAAAAAAAATTAGTTTTCATTACGATTTCTTTGATTTTTTTTTTTTAGTTGTTTACAATCAAAACCTGAAATATTTCAGTTAGGTGAATTATTTTTCTTCTTAACTATCTGAATGTTTCTGGAACTTGGTTTGTGTTGTGTGTTTTCTATATTTTCTGGTCTTTTGGATTGTTGAAACAGACATTTCATGTAAATATTTTCATTTCAATAAAATAGCCATTTTTCTATCAAAACTTTTAGATAGAAAACTTTTGATGGTTCTAGCAACTTTTAAAGCACCCAGTTATAGCTCAAGAATCAAGAAATGTGTCCTTTTGCTGGTTTTGAGGTTGTCTGAGCATAAACAAAAACAAACAAACAAACAAACAAACCAAAACAAACCCCAGAAAAGTTGTTAATTGGTCTGTAAGTGACTTTGAAGGCTCTTATTCCATACAGATTTTGGTTAAGTAATGGGAATATTTAGTATTTTATAATTCAACAAGAGGCAGAGTTGGGGCAATGTGCCTGCTTCTTATCAATCTATCTCTGAAGTCACTGATTTTACTATCCAATGCCACAAGTCCTTAATACAAAAATTCTATGATGAATGCAGGGCTTTAGTGTTTGAAGGCTGAATTCAAAATCACATTTACACTTTTGAACTTGCATTTCATGAAAATAAGGTGATTTATTTTAACACTCTTGAAATAAAATCATAGAAGTTGGAGATTTTTCACTTGTTAGAGTATCAGATCCATCCCTTTACAAAAGCAGGATTGTTCTGTAGTTTACATTTTTACAGTCTTGTTGTAAAGACAATCAAGGCTAGCGATATGAATAATGAATAACATTCCCTTGCATGTGGTACAAGAACACATATCTAAAAATACCTCCTACACAATTCAAAGCAGACATCATGCCACATATTTCAGAATCTGTCACTGGGCTAGCTCTTCCTGTAATCTCATGTGCCTACTACATGCAGGATTACTTTACTGTTCTAACACAAACATTTGTACCAATGTTCTGAGACCTTTTTAGAAACGGATCAGAATTCCCATGACCTCTTTGGGCCATTTGTCTTCTGGATTTCAGCACGTCTGGATGGTTGCTTTGCTAGAGCACAGCTCCAAATATAACCCAATTTAGTTCAACAATGATTTAATCTCTATCAGCATTTTTTAAATGTTGGGTCTACATTCTTTGACCAAAATCACAACTTTTATAACTCGGCTGTTTATAAAATGTGAACTGCCTAAAAACAAGACAAAGAAAAAGACGGAGGTGTGGTTAAATAGTCGAGCTAATACAAACACAGGTTAGTTCCTGCTTTTCAGAGCTCACAGATGGCAAATATGCATTTAAGGGATACTGCTGAAGATAGAAACTTACATAGTGACTGCTACATATAACACAAATCCTGACCAATAACTTCCAGCAAGTGTCAGCTTAATGTATCTCAAAATGACCCAGAAATGTGCATTTCTATTTAAAGGATATCATGTAAATGTTAACTGGCTGTAGCACATTTTTTAAAATCTAGGATTAAAATGAAATATGCCTCCAAGGCAGCTTCTCTAAATATTAATTCTAATGCACTTGATTTCTTCCTTCCCCAAGGTTGTCATTTGCACATGGAGGAAATAATTGTCATAATAACATTAAATATTCCCTCTCCCAGAAGAATGTTGCTGTAAGAGCCCTGGAATCATGGGTCGATTAAAGATAAATAGGGTTCAGGTCTACTAATACACTCCCCACTTCCCCAGTCTCTCTCTGCTGTATTCTCAGTGAGATTATCTAGCCCTAGACAGACTTTTATTCCTCCTAAACACCCCTCTTCTGTCCTCCCAGACTCTTCCCTAGGGCCTTGTCCTGTATTTGCCTCTTTCTGCTGATTCCCCTGGACACAGTCTGTTGCTTCCTGACTCTCACTGATTTTCTGTTAGAAGCCCCATATTTTATCTCCTGCTTTACACATCCTATCCTTGAACCCCAGCACTATAGCACCTTTTCAGGCAGTTTACACTGTTTCTTGGGGGGCTGGAGGAATAACTCTGGAGGCGAGTGTGCTACATCTCCAGCATCTACAACCCCACAGGAAGCAAGAAATGATGGCCAGGGGTTAAACCAGGTCTTCCATGAGTTCCTTCATCAGGCACCTTAAGTTTTTAGAAGCCCACTCTGCACACCTGCAAGCAGCAAGTCCTACATTCATATGTTGAGCGAGCTCTTCTTAAGGCAAGAGTGCCATCTTGTGATAGGTAAAGGAAAGAGAACTCAAAGCAGTGTCTCTGTCCCTTTGCCATTAATAGGATTATGCTCCTAGCATATGGAGTTCCACCAAAAGATGAGCACATTGTAGATTTCAGTCACCCTTGGAGCTGAGGAGAAAACCATCCCTAAGGAAACTGAAGGTGGTGATGTACCACTGGAGTGGTGCTCCGGTTGCATGACTACAACCTCTTTTACTAGGCAGACTTCCCACGCTCACCCTGAAGGCTGGTAGACCTGAAGCCCTTCTGTTTTTCTGTCAAAAGACTGACCTGAGCCAGAACCCCCATTCAAACATCACTGGACTTCTGGGTGTTCAGACAACATGAAATCTCACTGCAAACCTGCTTTTAGTTTGCAGAAAGTAAGAGCAAGGAGGTTTTGCTGAGCCAAACAATTGACCTGGCTGGTCGTGTCTATTTGAGAGACAGAAAGGGGCCTGGACTGGAACTACTTATCCAGATCTCTCAAGGATAAGCTACCACCCACCTCCAAACTGTCTCTGGTTTTGCTGCTGCCTCCTGATGATTGGTTAGACATAATTTGTATTTATTGATGGTGGGTTGCATTCTGAGTACCTGTTGTTGTTTTGTTGAGTGTAATAGTCTAAGCCAGGGGTGGGAAACCGAAGGCCCCAGGGCCAGATGCAGCCCCTGGTGTGCCTGGATCCAGCCCCTGAAGCGTGGGACTCCCCCCCAGCAGTGGGGAGCCGGCGCTGGTGAGTGGTGTTTTTTTTTGTTTTTTGCTTCTCTGACTGATTTTTCTGTGGGTCAGTGGCCCCCGACCCAAAAAGGTTCCCCACCCTTAATCTAAGCAGATAACCCGCGGTAAAATATTGCAAGTGGGATTGTAAATCAAAAGTAAGTACTTCATAAATGTGCTAATCTCTCAGGCTGCATCTAGACTGGCAAGTTTTTCCGTAAAAGCAGCTGCTTTTGCGGAAAAACTTGCCAGCTGTCTACACTGGCTGCTTGAATTTCCGCAAGAACACTGACGATCTCATGTAAGATTGTCAGTGTTCTTGCGGAAATGCTATGCTGCTCCCATTCGGGCAAAAGCCCTCTTGCGCAAATGCTTTTGCGCAAGAGGGCCAGTGTAGACAGCGCAGTATTGTTTTGCGCAAAAAAGCCCGATCGCAAAAATGGCGATCGGGGCTTTCTTGCACAAAACCGCGTCTAGATTGGCACGGACGCTTTTCCGCAAAAAGTGCTTTTGCGGAAAAGCATCCGTACCAATCTAGACGCTCTTTTCCGCAAATGCTTTTAACGGAAAATTTTTTCCGTTAAAAGCATTTGCGGAAAATCATGCCAGTCTAGACGTAGCCTCAATGTATGCTATAGTCTCTAAAGGGGAATCCAACTGCTGCTCCTTTTCTTCAAGCCGTTGTCTGTATTGGTGGAGCACCTGGCCCTGAGTTCAGGCTCTGCTGATGAACCATGGTGGTATCTGTATTGTCTGGCTGCAGTTTTGCACAGGAACACACACTATCGGGCAGGCCCGTGGAGACAAGAACACAAGACCAGCTTTAGCTTGCAGGGCCCACGCAATAACTCAGGGTCGTTTTGGTCCCAGTTCAGGAGGATCATGGAAATGCAGCCGCAAGTGCCTTTCATGGAGGAAGGGGGAGAGGAGAGAGAGATCATAGGACCTTGTGTGTTCCATTTCATTGCCAGAGGGTCAGGCAGGACATGGCCAAGCCCGCTCCTGCCCCCCTACGTGTGAATGGGGAAAGCCAGCCTCCCCTCAAGGCGAGAAGCAGCCTGGTGCCTCCCCCCATTCCTGGGAAACCTCCAATGCCTCTCCCCATCCCTGGGGAGCCCCCCAGTGCCTCCTCCTATTCTTGGGAAACCCCCAATGCCTCCCCCCATCCCTGGGGAGCCCCCCAGTGCCTCCCCCTATTCTTGGGAAACCCCCAATGCCTCTCCCCATCCCTGGGGAGCCCCCCAGTGCCTCCTCCTATTCTTGGGAAACCCCCAATGCCTCTCCCCATCCCTGGGGAGCCCCCCAGTGCCTCCCCCTATTCTTGGGAAACCCCCAATGCCTCTCCCCATCCCTGGGGAGCCCCCCAGTGCCTCCCCCTATTCTTGGGAAACCCCCAATGCCTCTCCCCATTCCCAGAAACCACCAATGTCTTCCCCCATTCCCAGGGAGCCCTCCAGTACCTCCCCCCATTCCTGGGAAACGCCCTAATGCCTCCCCCCATTCTCTGGGAGCCCCCCAGTGTTTCCCCCTTCCCTGGGGAGTCCTCCAGTGCCTCCCCCATTCCCAGGAAACCTCCAATGCGCCCCCCCATCCCCGGGGAGCCCCCCAGTACATCCCCCTATTCTTGGGAAACCCCCAATGCCTCCCCCATTCCCGGGGAGCCCCCCCCCGTGCTCCAGGGCCGCCTCCCCCGCCCGGGCCGTGCAGAGCCAGGCCCCGCCCCTGGCTCCCCGCCCCCGGCTCTCTCCCCGCCCCGGGGTAGGGGAGCCCCGCGCGCCCCGGCCATTCTCCGCTGCGGGCCGGGACATGCGGGCGGCGCCCCCCGCTCGCCGCGCGGCCGCGTGGCCCTGGCTGCTCGGGCTGTGCTGCGCCGGGATCCTGCTGCCTGCCGGCGCCGGGCCGCTGCCCCCGGCCAGAGGTGGGGCGGGGGCCGGAGGGAGAGACCCCCCCCGGCCCAGGGTGGACGGGGCAGCGGGCGGGGGCAGGGACACGCCCCGCTCCCTGCAGGGGGGCTGGAGCAACAGCTGCTTCCTCGCCGGGACCCTGCTGCCAGGGGGTGCGCTGGGGTGGGCAGACCCGTGGGAGCCGGGCGCTGCATGGTCCGCTCCAGCTAACCCCCAGGGCTTAGACCCGGCTGGCGCCAGCATGTCCCCCCGCCTGGGCAGACTCCCCCCCGCAGCTTTGCCACTGTCCTCATCAGCTGCTCTTTCCTCTTCCAGCAATGGCACCAGGCCCCGCAGGAGGGAGGGGTCTTAAACTGACTCGTGTAAAAGCCACTGTAGGTTGTGAATCCAGGAGCAGGCAACAGGCCTCCTGGAAAATCTTTGTACTTGCTTAACTTGTAACCCCTTTCCTTTTCTTTTGGAGGTTGTTTCAATAAGCCTTTTACCAAGGGGCTCCCATTATTAATATGATTAATTCTGTTTATTGCGCAAGTTCCTTGGGGCCCGTTGAGAATGGGACCTTTGGATTAGGGATTTGAAAGGTTAACTGAAGCTTATCGGTTCGGGTAGTTAGTGGAGGCTGGAACAGCTGTCCCTGGGGAGCCCACATGCTCCACAGGTAGGGGCTGCTCTGACATCCAGGCAGGGGAGTCCGCCATGCTGTGCACAGGTGATGCTCTGGCGGAGGCTGGGAACTGGCAGCCAGGCCTGGCTTGGGGCTGCTCCAACCGGCATGGGTCTCTCTCCCACCCGGATCCCACTTAATCTGTTAACCAGTTAAACGTTAGATAAATCTAATATTTATCTGGTTAACTGATTAAACGGATTTTACATTCCTACATTAGATTATTAATTTTTTCTTTTTAATTTTAATCCTTTAAAATGTTATCTTACAAGAATGTCAATGGCTCCTCGTGATGTGTTAAATAGAGGCAGGGTGTTGGACTTAGGTATAGAGCAGTTCCAGTCTGAATGCAGTTTTCGGATTAGCTTTTACTCATTGGTGCTAAAGTGAAAGTCTCGTAACTCTTTGTCCTCTTTGCAGATGGCATGAATGTTCTCTTCATAGTAGCGGACGATCTGCGTCCTGCTTTGGGCTGTTACGGTGACAGTCTTGTGAAATCTCCAAACATCGATCAGCTGGCATCTCGCAGCGTTGTGTTCCAGAACGCATACGCTCAAGTAAGTCACGCTTAATTTAAAATAAAAAAACGATGTTTCTGTAAATAAAAAAGCAAAGGTTTGGGCACAGACAGTGCTACCTGTAGTAGGACCATTAAAATTTCCAGCTACTTGTATTTTAAAATAATCAGGTAGTAAAGGGACAACTGTGCTAAACTGTGTGGTAGTGTTTATTTTTTCTGGAGTAAGAAAAGTTCCCACTGATATTAGCAGTAAGGTTGTGATATTCTTAATATTGTGTAACATCCGCTTGTGAATTTCACTGTTAACAATGAGATGCCATTAAAAAAAAGCAATTTTGCATGATACCAGTTCTGTGCTTTCCACCCCAAATGGAGTCTTGTAAAAGCTTATTCTGTGTTTGCTCCCCTACCTCTTTTTATGAGCATGACATGTATATTCCAAATCCCTCATATTGTCCAGATTATTCTTTGTAAGGGCAACTTCTAATCATCATTCTTAAGCTCAGAGCTCTGAATCTTACTACTTCCCTTTTGCTGGGACAGCTGGCTGGCACAAGACATCTGTTTTCACAGCCCTGTGTTCACCAGGAAGCCAGAAACCAGGGCCTTGAATCTGACAAGGGATTTTGGAGACTTCAGTGGAGTTACTTCTGTAGAAACCATTTCATATTTAGCTAGGAGCCATTCTGTATAACAAAAGCCATTTCAGTTTCTTGTGTCTGCACGTATACTAGAGGGAGTGAACTGGCCTTCACCGAGGTGGGGAGAGGCCAGAAAGATGCGCTGTTGGAATGTGTTAATGAACTATTTTGACTGAAGCTCGAACTCCCTCTAAACCTGTTTCTTTCTCTGCTGATAATAATTCCTCTTTGAAGTTCTCTTTGATTTCTTGCCCTGACGTCAGACTTGTTTGGTTAAGGGTATAAAATACTAGGATTGATTGTATTAGCCAGCCTTACTGGGCCCGGCTTTGCTAGGACCACGTTTGGCTCACTTTGCTTTTATTGGCCAATAAAACTGTCTGTTTAGCCGCGTAAACTGAGTGAGGCGTTTGCTTCGACACTTCTGACTCTTGCCAGCATGAAATAGAACATGCAGGCCTTTAAACTCTAACCTAGATCTCCCACTTATCTGTTCTTCACATTATTGCTAAGACTGCTCAGATTGCTTGTTGGTTAGATCCCACCAGCCCCTGAATATTTTGCCCTATGACACCAAAATCACTTGATGGCCCTTCAGATACAAACTGAACATACTCTACTTTCCATGAAGCATTAAATCTTCTGTCTCTTGCTTTAGCAAGCCGTATGTGCTCCGAGCAGAGTGTCTTTTCTAACGGGACGCAGGCCCGACACCACCCGGCTTTACGATTTCCACTCCTACTGGAGAGTACATGCGGGAAACTATTCCACAATACCCCAGTACTTCAAAGAGAATGGCTACACGACCCTGTCCGTGGGGAAAGTGTTTCACCCTGGTATGGCTTATAACATTTGAAATCTGCATTTAACATGTTGCTACAAATTAATTATGTAATTAGGGATAGATTTTTTCATATTTAAATGGCCTAAAATATTCTTGGTGTAGAATAAAGTCCTTCTAGGTTGTCTTGCATGTGAATAAACCATTACATTTTAAAGAGTTACATAGGTGGGATGTTAGCTATACAGCAGGGGTGGCCAACCCATTCTGGGTAAAGAGCCAAGATATCAGTTGATCCAGCAGGAAGAGCCAGGGCAACGTTGTTGAGACCCTCCCTCCCCTCTTCCCCCAAAAAAGGCTGCCCCTTTAAGAATACAGGTTTAGAGGCTTTTTGGCCACATCAGGCTTCTGCCGGCCGACACCATCTTTAATACTCCATCTTTAATGACTGTGCCGTACGGCTCCCCTGTCCCGGTGAGCACAGGGAGCCGGGAGGAGAGGGCCGTTTTCAGGGGCACAGGGGCGGCTTTATGAGCCGTAGGGGGGTGGGGCAGGGCTTTGCAAGCTGCACCCGGGGGAGGCGGGAAGAGCCGCATGCAGCTCGCAAGGCATAGGTTGGCCACAGCTGCTATACAGCCTCATTCAACCATGGGAATTTATCTGTTATAAATTTTCACATACCGCTAAGGCCATGTCTACGCTACAGATAAGATCAAAGCAGCCGCAGTCGATCTTCCAGGGTTTGGGTTAGCGGGTCTAGTGAAGACACTCTAATTCGAACTGCAAGGGCACTAATTCGACTAAGTGCCGGTAGTCCTGCTTATATGAGGAGCTGAGTGTGCTCCCTTCGACTTCCTGCAGTGTGGACAGTGCCAAAATTCGAGTTGAGATATTTTGAGTTAAGCCATGCAATTGACATAGCTGAAGTTGCATAGCTTAATTCGAATTTATCCCCTAGCGTAGATCAGGGCTAAGAGAGCATAGGAGTTAATGTCAGGTGTGCTCTAACTTGTCTAGAATTTAGACACTTCTCTAGACTGCTAATGATGCAACTAGAGTGCATGGTCATTCTCTCAGTTCTAGAACTTAGATTTATTTACACATGCTTCATATTATACAATTCGCTACACTTCAGTCTGACATCACCTTGTGGGATGAAGAAGCATTGTATGTCTGAGTAATACTTCCAAATTAAGCTGCATAGAAAACGAGCTCACTCTATGAGCAACACTAAAGAGTCGAAAATACTATATGAACAAATGCAAGATTTTTGGGTGGCACTCTTAGGGTACGTCTAGACTACATGCCTCTGTCGCCAGAGGCATGTAGATTAGGCTACCAGACATAGGAAAATGAAGCAGCGATTTAAATAATCGCTGCTTCATTTAAATTTA